>NW_024582454.1:611566-670927 GCF_018398535.1 Haplochromis burtoni
CACACACACACACACACACACACACACACACACACACACACACACACACACCAAAGCAGTCTCCAGGTTTAAACGTGTCTAAAAATAGTCAAACTATGACAGTCGTGCCGTCAAATTGTCTACAGCTCAGTTTCTGCACAGGAATTTCACCTGTTTTTGGCTGCTAGTCTCAGCTACCCTGAATCTCTTGTCCAAACTCTGTGAAATCCTCTACTTATTGTCATTTTTGTCTTTAAAAAGAAACATACAGATGAAGTTTATTAACACAGCTGAAATATTAAAATGTATACACTAGCCACATTAGTATTTATGCCTTTCAGGAACCACTTTTCCCTTTAGAACTGGCATACTGGAAACATTCTCAGAGATTTGGGTCTATAATGACACAAGAGTAACACACAGTTGCTGCAGATTTGTTGGAAATTTGTTGGAAAACATGTTCCATCACATCCCGAAGGTGCTCTACTTGATTGAGATCTGGTGATTTCGGAGGCCAAATGAGTACAGACAACTTACTGTCATGTTCAAGGAATCAGCAGAAGATGGTACCACTGTGGCCGTGGTCAGCGGTGGTGTTTAAACGATGCTCAATTAATACTAATTGGTGTGCAGAGTCCTAAGAAAACCTCTCTGACACCACCAGTCTGAAATGCCGATTCAAAGCAGGATGGATCCATGCTTTTATGTTGCTTAGGCCAAATTCTGACCCCATCATCTGAATGTCAGAGTAGAAATTGAGACTTATCAGACCAGAAGCAAATTTTCAGTCTCTTACTGTCAAATTGTGCTGAACTATAGAATCGGTTTCCTGCTCTTAGCTGACACGAGGGGCACCCAGTGTGATCTTCTCCTTCATTCATACATCATGTGGGAAAATCCCAGCAGAGTCTGAAATACTCTGACCAGGCTGTCTGGCACCAACAACCAGGTCACAAAGTTGCTTAAATCACCTTTCTTTCCCACTCTGAGACTCAGTCTGAGCTTCAGCACGTCATGCTGGCCATGTTGACATGCTTAAATGCACCGAGTTGCTGCCATGTGATCAGCCAATTAGATATTTGTATCAAAGAGCAGCTCATCGTTATTGACGATATGGAGGCGTGTCTGGGCAGCATACAGAGCAAAGTGGATGGGATCTCAGTGAAGATCATCCACTCAAAGCAAGAGCGCAGCATGAAAATGTAAATGCTGAAAAAAAGAACAGTTTCCCAAAGTCACTCTGCAGCCATCAAAGACCCTGCAGCCACTTTGAGTTTTAGTCTTGTTTTCTGCTGTCTTAGCTGTCAGACTTACTTTAGACTTCAGTCTCCACAGTCTCTGTGACTCAGCATTACTAAACCTGCAAAGTCTCCTCTGTGGCACCGAATTTACCCAGGATGCCCCACTGCACTGACACACAACTCTATAAATAAACGCACGCACAGTGTGGCGAGAGAGTGACTGAACGTCGACGTCGTACCATTTCAGAGTTGTCAGCAGCGGAGAAGTGGCTGTCGCAGTCAGCTCCTTCGAAGTGGACGGTCCAGGTGCCGGGCGAACGTGGATGTGGCGTTAACCTACAGAAACCTACCAGAGGAAACAGACGCACACAGAAATAATGTCACTGATAGTAGAGTGATCATAACCTTTGTTTCAGAGCAGCTTTTCTGAAACCATGACAATAAGAAAACGTTAATTGTCGAGTGTAGCAATACAGCATATAAAGCAACCAAACTTATTTTAAAGCAGCAGCTACTGATGCTTTTTGTTTGGTCTGCTTTATTTTAAGATGCTTAAATCCCAACATAACATCTTTAAACTCGTTGTACGTCTCATAGCTTTAAAAGCAGGAGGTATAAAACTCAGAATAGCAGAACTAACACACAGTTATGAAACATAATTCAATGAATGTTTGTTTCCCTTTAGGTATACAGGGTTTTATTTAAAACAATGACAATAAAAACAAATTAAAAACCCTGGGAAAAATTATCTGCTCTTATTCAACCAAAGTCATTTACATTCTCATAAAACATAAACCTATTTGAAGGCTTTCATTCATATATTTCCTATATGACTTCATTCCTTATTCACATATAGTTTGACTTTTTACCTCTTTGCAGGAGAGGCTCCAGGAAGTCCTGCAGGCCATTGGGGAGGCTGCGCACCACGTCGCAGGAGTAGCCGTCCTCAGGAAGGAGAAAGGGCAGCTGGAGGTCTGGATCCTCCTCGAGCTGAACCTCTCTGCCGTCACTCCTCGCCAGCTCATCTGCTGTGTTTTCCGCCACTGCCACCACGTGGTCTATCAGCTCCTAAACACACAGAAACCAGCAGAAGTTTCTAAAAATCAGTTTGACTTGAATAACTCCAGTTTCATCTAACTTAATCCAATAAAAATGCTGCACATGTTTAAAGACGCCGTTTATCTTACAGGTGGGATGTACGGCTCATCGGGGGCACAGTGGTAGTTGGTCATGAGGGCGTGAAGCTGCAGGGAGTTGAGCTTGAAGCAAGTGTTATTGATGGTCTGCACATCCTGCATGGAGTATTTATCCATGGTCAGCAGGGTGGTGGCCTGGAAGGGGACACAAACACACATGTTGTAAATCAAACACATCTTATTGTTTTGAATGTAAACAGAGTGGCCACACGTGGTCGCAACGTTATCTACAAGCACACGAAATGAGAGACTTCCGCGGTTGTGTTGACTGGCTGACTGTAGGCGAGGCGAGTGTTGTGAGACAGTAATAAGAATCTGATGACAGCTGTTGAGTTGTTTGCTTGTTTTGCCAGAGTCAGTCGAAGCTGATAAAGCAGAGTCCCAGAGAAGCACCTGAGCAGGGGTTTGGAGTGTTTGCCTCTTTACGATTTTTCATTTCAGGTTTACTATAACAGAGGATTATACAAGTTTCCGTCTGGGCAAGAAGAGATCCTCCAGAAACTGCAAAGCTTCAAAGCATTTTTTCCTGGTTGCATTCATGCTGCTAAAAGGGATTGTAGTGATGTAATAGCCAGTCAGCGGTTGGTAGTCCAACTCCATGTCTTGTTGTGGTCTCTTAATTTCTTGTTTCAGCCTCTTCATTTTCTCTCTGAATTGCTGCAGTGTAGTAAACATCTACTCCCAAACTTCAGACTGCCGCAGCCAATTTACAGATCCTGAAAACCTTCTGCAGCCCACCCAAACCTTCAATCCCAACTGCACACCGCACAAAAGGAAATGATTCCTTCCATGTGGATTCACTGACTCATTTTAATCTTAATTTTGATCACATTAACAGCTTTAGCTGATGGCCATATTTGTGCTCTCTGATTAAATAGACCACAGTTCAGGGTCAAGAATAGGCCAGAAACTGAAGGAAAACCTGTTATTTTTAAAATCACATTGAGATGTTTTTCAGTTCAGTTTCTTCTTCTTCTTCTTCTTTTTAAATTACAAATGGCTTCCTTCTGACTTCTTGCAGCAGTAACATCACAACCCACTTTTTTTTGAATCCCTGGTGTCATAGCAAAAAATGGCCCATTGTTAGTCAGTTTCAATCATTATGCAAATGTACCATTTATTAGACTTGGGAAACCTGCGGTCACCTGAGACAGTAGTCGTCACTTGAATGAGTAACAAAACATTTCTGAAAAAGCAAAGTTGAGATAAACAGAATCAACTTTCTGGGAGTTGTCACTTCAAGACCCTCTTACTCTTCCACAGGAGCTACTCTGTAATAGTACTTTTACAGGTCTGCGTAATTCCCTAAAAACAGAAAATGGGACACAACCAACAAGTAAATCAGTCGAACATATTCTTTTTTTATCTTTTCAAAACCCTTTATAGTAATAAGAAAAAATTAAAATGGAGATATTTTAAAAAGATGCAATAAACCAATTAGTGTGACTGACACAACTGAGGAAAATGCCTCTAAAACCTGTTTTAGCGACCATCTGCTCACACCCCTGCACAGACGCTTACTGTTTACCATCTTACCTGTACGATTCGGCTGAGGTGGCAGTCAGCAGCAAGCTCCAGACCCTGCTTCTCAGCCCAGGCCTCGATGTGGCTCAGCTGCTGCCGGAGGATGGCGCCCCAGTAGTGACAGCACAGCCCCGAGCCGGTATCTGTCACCAGCTTGTTGAACAGCCACATGTTGATGAAGTGGAAGAGCTGCGAGAAGAGCTGGATGGTGAGAGCGGCGTTGACCCGACACCGCCGCAGTAACGACATCGCCCCCGTCAGTGTGTGCAGGACGTCCTCTGAAAAGAGAAACCGGGAGGTGAGAAAAAAATCTTCCCCTCTAAGTCTTATATCCTGTTCAAGGTCATTCTGAGCCGTGTGAGGCTTGTTTTTTGAGATCACTCAGTAGAAATCCGGTTACATGCCCTTGTACTTTTGCTTCTGTGATAGGCGAACTTCTTCCAGTGTTAAAAAAAAAAAATACAATCTTCCAGCTGGATTATAATTATCTTAATAAACTGACAGGAAGCCAAGTGGAGGAGTTTGTGATTGAAGGTTGTGTTTTTTTGGAAGAAAACTTTCAGTACATATGTACAACATCCTCAGAAAAAAGACAAGCGCCTCCTGGTTTCACTCCTCACCTGATGCAACACTGTCTGACTTGAAAACTGTGGGCTTTTCAACCCGCAATGATCCTCTACATGAAATGTGAGTTAAGTATATGGACAGTTTCCAGGAGCTGTATGATCAGGTTATTAAAACCAGGCCTGTACGCAAACAAATACAGTGAACAACGATAGCTACAGAGTTCAATTTGGGCTTTCCTCCGAGTTTCTGGAGTCTGCTGAGAAATCTTGGGCTCCATGTTTGTGTAAATTCTTGACTTCAGAGAGTTTTGATAAAAAAATAAAATTCTTCGAGTTTAAGGTGGCACTGCAGCTACTGACTCTGCAGAAAAGTAGATCCCAAATCAGAGAGACAGGTCCAAAGCATGTTTTTTAAAAAAAAACCAAAAAACAAAACAAGACACCTGAGAGACCATTAGGAAACAAAAAAAATACTTTGTTCAGATTTTCTAATATATTCTTTCTAGTCTCACAAGGTCCAAAGGAACCTGAGAAAATTAATGCTAACAATTTCTAGATGTGTGCAACCTGTGAGTGGGGAATCATCTTAACATAAAACGGTGAAAACTCCGGCAAAACCTATAATGACATACGATTAACATGTCTTCATTTTAAAGAGCTAATCACCTAAATTAATTCAGAATTGTTGCTGTTAGTCATGAGCAGTCTTGGTTGCTTCCTGTGGATGTGTGTTTGCACATTACCGATCTTTGGTCTCTGTGGATTATGCTCCTCGGGGTCATCGAGGAAGGCAGGCATGTAGTTGTTCAGATCGGCCTGGAGACAGTGGACCAGGTACCTGCAGCAACACGATACAGCTTGTTGCAACGTCATTCAACACTGTTCACATCAAAGGTCACCATCTGAACGTATTTTACACTTTCAGATGCTTTCAGAAACTTTAATGTGGGTTATCAGTGTGTTCATATATTTTCCATAATGCTTCTAAACCAAGTGAGAAGTTTAAATTACTGCTAACTGCCAGCGAATGTCATTTATACAGAAAGAATTGCAAGCCTATGTTTCTTATCATCCATGTTATACTAACAAGTTAATGTAATGAAATCCTTATTAAAGTATTGGATGGACACTTTGGACTGCATATAAAAGACAGCGCATGCTCACAGGGGGTTGTATGATCGTTGGGGTTTCTCTCTATGATCGTGGGTCTTGTCTTTATAATATAAAGCCCCTTGAGGTGACTGTTTTCTTTTGGTGCTATATTAATAAAACTGAACTAAAATTTGAGGTAGATTCTAGCTCTGCTTATTTCACATGTATAAATTTAAGTCCATCAACATCATCATCACCTCTCATTCATTTTGACTGGGGCAACATTATTAACTGGATGCACTCATTTGTTTTTAGGACAAAGTAATGCACTGCTCACTTGGATCAACCCCATTAACCTGCATTCCTTCTAATGGCCAGCAGTGGGCGACTCCTGCAGCTAGAAAAGATAACAGCTTCCTCCCCCTGTGACCCTAGGAAACACTTTTGTGGTGAGTTTACGGGTATTTATTTGATCTCTTATTGAATTAATAATCAACATTTTGTAAACTGCAGTTTCTGTTAAGAGTCACAAAGACGAAAACACTGATGCTTCGCAAAGGGAAGGCATTAACCTGTCTGCATCATCACAATGGCTATATCTTTGTTCACAGTTTATTATCTACACCCACATCCACAAACACAAACTGACTTGAAGGCCATCTGGACCAGATGGGCGAGGATGTCCTGGGCGTCCAGCGTAATGCGACTCAGGTCTCGGTCCTGTTTGATGAAATTGAGCAGCTCGGAGGCATTGGCCATCCAGAAAGCCAGTGCTCCCGCGATGTTCTTCTGCTTCTGTAATGCACCAATCACAACCACACACAAAGAAGAAAAACATGGTAGAAGTTGTTAGAGTAGAAGTGTCCAGGGAAGACTCAAGGGTAAAAAACAAAAAAAGTTAAAAATTAAAAAAAATAAGGGAGGAGGACAGAGGGGTTTCTGTTTGAGTGACAGCAAGAAGGAGCAGCTGTTACTTTAAGGGATAGACTCATGCCTCGCCCACCCCTCCCTCTAAGCCAACCGGGTGTCGAGAAGAAGAGTGGTCATCACTTTCAGATCGGTGAACACAAACAAAGTGTCGTGAGCTCTGTGATAGTTTTGTTTTACACAAGAGTGACCTCTCCTTTTCTCTCCCATTCATCAGATCGACAGACACCGGCCGTCTTAGTTCACAGTTTAAATCATGACGAAGCTCGATGTCTGAGGAGCTGATTGGTTAAAATCCCCACCGCTCAGAGAGAGAGAGGATTGTGCAAAGCTTGGTCCCTTGCATTCATCTATACCCACCTTTGAAAAACAAATGAAAACAGAACAAAGAAAAGAAAATAATAATAATATCAATAATAATAATAATAACAATAATAACCCTTCATTCAGAACAGCCAGACAATGAGAGATGGAGCCAAGTGCATCCACAATGAAACACAGATGGATGGCTGAACACGTTAAATGAACATCCAAACAGACAAATGAAGCAGACGAGGTGGAGCAGGTCAGAGGGACGCGACTTGTCTCTCATCCACACCGTCGAGTAGAAGAAGCAAGATGTGAGGTCACAACAAAAGAACAAAACAAAAAAATGGATGCCAGAGTTAAAGACTGAGCAATGATGGAGAGAAGTGGATGCTTTGGTTTTTGTTCTGTTTTTGTTTTGTTTTTTTCTTTGGTGTGTTTGTTTTTTAGTACCAGGCAGGTCCAGGAAGCTGAATGGAATTAGTCAAGTTGATGTTGCTGTTGTTGCTTAGTTTTCCAGCTGTGGGGTAGGATGCATTATTACGGCGGTATTTTACATCATCTCTGTTAGAATGGAGAAAAAGAAGCAGCAGCAACAATGAAGGGCTGGTCAAAAAGAAAAAAAGCATAGAGAGAGAAGAAGAAAGTAGGACAGGGAGAGAGAAGTGGGGGCAGAGATTAATAGAGGAAAGCCGAGGGGTTGATGAGGTTGGTGATGTGATTTTACGTCACCAGTGCTTAAATGTTATCTGATTCACCTTAATTAAAATGTGTTGGGTTTTTTTTTTTTTTACCCAGTTGGTCTGGAGTCGAGGTTTCAGGTAAAGAAATAATTTAACATACGAGCTTCGATCAAAAAGATCTTCAAATCCATGCGCACTGTTATCCTGATCATCACTCTGTGGAAGTCTCGCTTCGACCACGAACACCAAACAAACAACTTTCAAGCTAAGGATCATCACAGAGCTGAGCATTTAACCATCGTGTCCATGCCCCTTCATGCAATAACGTTAATGTTCACATTTCCACTCCCTGCACGCAGACTGAAATCAGCTGGCAGTAGCACAGCGCAAAAAAAAAAAAAAGACCCATCATGCACGTGGAGGAAGCTTTGCAATGCAATAACAACTTTTGTTTCCTTAGTACATAGAATGAGATTACTGAACCACCTACAGTGATGCATAACAGAAAAATGTATGTTGACTGCAGCTCACCGTCTGCAACTTTGTGACATGAACAACAATCTGAAAAACAGAAGCTGTCCTAAAGCAGTCCAGAGGTGCACAACGAGACAAACTCTGACGCAAAACTAACAATGTTAGAGATATGGTGCAGGTAACCATAAACCGCAACCTGATGTGCACCTCACTAGAAATACAACTACGCATCACGTTGATGCAGCTCGCAACGACTGTGACTCTCCTCCATGGTTATTAAAGTTAACTAAAACTAAAAATAGGTGTGACCAAAATGTAATTAACTAAAATAAAAATTATAAACAGACCTGGGGAAAAACAAACTAGGAAAAAATGATAGCAAGAAATTTGCTTAGTTTTTGTACTGTTTGTCTATAAGACTGAGTCAACAGCTTTCCAAAAGTTTGGCTTCTTTTTTTTCTTCTTTTTTTTTTTTAAATACCTGAAATACCTGTACTTTACCGCTGATATAAATCTCATATAATAATAACTAAAAGGCCAAAAACTAACTCTTAAATTAATAAAATTAAACTAAAACAAAATATTTTTAAATAAAATGAAACTGAAACAAGAAAACCTCACTACAGAAACTGCCTGAAAATTAACAGCAAAAAGTCTAAACTAAATAAAAATGACTACAATAATGCATTTTTTGCTATTTCCATTTTCAAATCCAGTGAATAGGTTTGAAAAACATCAAAACACCCATAACTAGTGTTTTGGGAGTGACTGCACAAGAACGGAGACACACCATGCACACATATAAACGCCGACCACGAGTCGGTCACTTAAACAGGCTTTATGTCGATTCAACACAGAAGTATTTATTTATCTTTCTTTACTTAATAGTTACAATGTAATACTAACATTATTATAATAATAACAATATAATAATAATAATAACAACAATAACAGTAACAGTAACAACAACAACAACCATTTTTTCTGTTGCTATTGGGAGTAATAAATCAACCTACACTGAGAACAATACTATAATCCAGTAGTATTTTGTCACCATGGCAAACGTGATCGACTGTTTTATTTCCTCTGCAATATGTTCCTTAAAAACAGCTCTGAAAACTGTGGATAATACAGTAAAAGTATTGAGTTGCAAAGCTCTTGGCATTGCTAATCTGTGCAGCTCACATTAACAGTAGCAAGTACGGAATATAAAGTGCACTGCGCAATTAATATTACCCACATCACCCACCCCAAGAAAATGAGACAAAGAGAGAGCGTCAGAGCCAGGGAGAGAGAGGTAGACGAGTCTTTAGCAGCCGTATCATGATGTGCTATCCTACCTGATCCCCTTCAGCAATCTCCTGGATGGAAGGAAGAGGAAGAGGAGGAGGAGGAAGAGGACACGTTCACAGGACAGAGAGAAAACACGTCAACGGCTACAGTATGGACAGCTATGTGACACACAGATACACTTTGACACACACGATGATTATGGTTTACAATGTAAAGCCATCCTCAAAAAAGTGAAGTGATGGAGGTCAGCTGGAAAAGAAAAAATGTTAAAGAAAACACTGCAAAAGTGAACGAGGTATACAATGTTTTATATTTTACAACTAAAAGCTGCATAAAATGTTTGAAGCACACTATTGTAACCGCACTCTAACAAGGATTAAATATTAGAGAGTGCGAGCACTGTTATTGGCGAGGAACATCCCAAAGAGATGCTCCAAAAATATCCTGATCTGCTGGATTAGTGTCTCGTATGCAATGATTAATGTTCAGATGATAACTGAAAACACGCACGTGCACACACACACACACACACACACACACACACACACACACACACACACACACACAGTTTATAAGCAAGCTTCCCACATCTCTCAGTCTGTAGCTAAAGATAGTTTTCCTGAAACTCTATAAAGCTGAACTCCTACTACACAGACTGAAATAGTCTTACAGTCTTGTGTGTGCGTTTGTGAGTCTGTGCTTGTGTTTTAGAACTTTTCTGCATGCCAAAGACAATGAATAGCTTGCTGCAGGCTAAACAAATAAAAGCAGTAATGGCTTTACTGGATGCTGGAGGCTTTAAAAGAAACATGTAGGTGTTTATGTGTTTACGTTTCCCCTCCTAAGATCCTCTGCTCCATATGTGGCATCGTGCTCCCACCTAACCCAGCAAGGATCACTTTTATCTTTTATTTTGTACAGTAACTTTAGTTAAGCAATGCAAAATCTTAACTTCATGCTATAAATATTTTATAGAGTATACAGAGCTGGATCGAAAAAGTTTTTTCACTCTTATTCTTCCTTTTAGGACAGGGGGTGGGGAACTCCAGGCCTCGAGGGCCGGTGTCCTGCAGCATTTAGATCTCACCCTGGGTCAGCACACCTGAATCAATCATTACCAGGCCTCTGGAGAACTTCAAGACATGTTGAGGAGGTAATTTAGCCATTTAGACCAGCTGTGTTGGATCAAGGACACATCTAAAACCTGCAGGACACCGGCCCTTGAGGCCTGAAGTTCCCCACACCTGTTTAGGACATGAAACTGATCGATGTGATATGTCTAAATCAATTTACAGAACATTTGAACAGGGATTTCTTTTCTGTGAAGGGATCACAACTAGAAGATGAGCTTGCCATCAAACTATAGGTAAAAAGATTTCATAATCTATAACTTGTTGTGCCCAGCTATCTATCCCACATTGCGATATGACGCTTGTGAAACTTGGAGTATCAAAATTGGTTTAAAAAGCGCTTAAATATGAAAATCTCATGTGTTGAACTCTTGTACAGAAAAAATTGAGGTACTGAAGTTGCTGGGAAAACGAGAAAGAATTTCTGGCTGTTTTTAACGTGGCCCAGAGTTAACAAAAAGTTTGAACAGATGGTGAAAGTCTTAATCCTTTTTCATATTTCCATACAGACTGTTTCAATTAAAACCAGGCATTTTTAGCATGTTTATTAAAACTTCTTGCAGATGTTTGTCTTAACGCAATATTGAACACAGATACCTCTATGCAGTTTTATTTAGAGGAGGAGATCTCGAAAAAGTCTTTAAAAATTACTGTTTTGACACCGCCTCCCTCCCCTACAAAAAACGGCTATAAGACCGGCATCAAACTTGACATTTTAAGTAACAGTAGCTCCATGTTGAGTCACAACAGGCTTCACATCTCGAGCGTAACACTGAGTGATGGACAAACAGAATCGAAAGCACAACTGTGGAGAAAAGCTGCTAGACACAAACACACACACAAACACACACACAGCTTACAACCACTACAAATGTAGTTTTGTAAGAACAGCGCTGAGCGTCACCTAATATTTGACAAAAGCAGGAGGAGCATGAGAACGAGATAACGTGCAAATTAATCGATGATTTGATTAGACTGCTTTTAAAAATTACAGTGAAAAGACTTTTAAAAGACGCATTACTGACCTGGATGACTCCTTCCATCATGCTCACCATCTTGTTGACGATGGCGATGACCTTGTGCGTCCTCTCTGACGGCGACATGTCGGGCCGGTACGTGGGCGACAAGACATAGCGGCAGGCCATGTACAGGACGTACGTGGGCGAGAGTTTGAAGTGAACCGTGGAGCTGTTGGTGTAGTTGATGATGGCAGAGAGGAAGGTGTCTTCAGCTGGATGGACACAGAGAGAATACATTCGATAAAATCTTTGCGGCAGCCGCTGTTTGTCAGAGGACGTAACAGATTTCACGTGATTAATTAATAATTAATTAATAAACATGCAGCTTAAGTAATCCCCCACAAACTAAACTCATGGTCACGTGTATGGGTGAGACAATGAAGTATGACGCAGAAAGGGTGAGTTGGGTTATGAAAACATGGATTAAAGGCTTCTTAGACACCAAAACAATGGAGAACTGAACTGATGACTACAGAGCATTTTTACTTCCAGCCACTTTATCGTAGTCCTACAGTAGAAAACACCGGAAATGTGTTAAAGAGGCAAGCAGGAGTTTTATTTGTTTCCTGTGTTTTCATTCAGCATTTCATTCAGATACTCCTTGTGTTGTCAGTTCATTCAGCAACTGGTTCCTGGCTTTATTCATTCATCTGTTATTTATTCTGTTTCCATCCATCCAGTTGTTGTTTGTTTGTTTGTTTGTTTGTTTGTTTGTTTGTTTTAACCCACTCAGCCATTCATTGATGAATTCATTCATGGATTCTCATTTTATTCTTTTTTTATCTGGTTTCGTGTTTCTTTTCCCCACTGTGTTGACTGATAAATAAAACTTAACTTTTCTTAATTGTCTATTTTTTAATATAACAATAACAATAATAACAATAATAATAATAATAATAATATTCATTTGTTTATTAGACTTCTAGTTTACTATTCAATTCATTCATGTTTTTATTCATCTATTTTGGCTTTCATTCATTCATTCCTGCTCCTTCTGACAACAATCTCCACCTGTTTAACTCTTTCACTATAGCTGATTTTTTTTAATTATTATTTCATGGAATAACAGCTCATCATTATAGCTGATAATGGTAATTAATGAATGCAAAGGTTTTATATATCATCTCTCATTAAAAACTGTATGTAAAGGCAGAAATGACTGCACACAATAAATCAAACTGCATGTTCAAAGTGTCGGCCCACGCCGCCTCTGAGCTGTGGGAAGCAGTTTGTATCAGTCGCTTTGGCGGTGCAGATATTGGCTGCACATGCGTGTCATGTTGAAAACACCAATGAAACCAGCTGCCTCACTTTAGAGTCATTCGGTTTTAACTCTATGCCAAACTGGTGGCAGCTGCACTTTAGCAGCTACAACACTCCATATGAAAACCTGAAGATGAGACTACTGCACCTTTTCTGCCTCTTACAGCACATGGTTAGGCTCCCTGAGGACTGTGGGGTATGAGAGTCTCCACCACTTTATGACCAAAAACCATCTTTTGCCTGGAAAACAGATGATCTCACACACGGTGCCAAATATATTGTAGCACTGTCAGAGCGTGCACGCTGATAGACTCGGGCCCGGAGCAGAAGAAGAGTCAATAAACAGAAGACAAAGCAAACGGCTCGAAGCGTTCGTGGCTACAAAAAGCGTGGGAAACGAAACGTTGCACTGCCGTCTGGAACTCAATTATCATGAATCTAACATCCAACAGCAACAAAGAGTTCTGAAATCATCTAATAAAGGATTCACTAGAGACATTAGAAAATTAAATGCCGGGGATTAGGACAACTCAGTCCAGCTCTAAGGTTCCCTCCACACCGGCAGACAAAAGGAGAACTTTCATTTTATTACTTTATTAAACAGGAATGCACAGCTCGAACACGGCTCAGAAAAACGCAGAGATGGAAATCATGAAGCTTAATATTAATCTCTGTAATGTACTCTGACATGTAAAGGCAGAAACACCCCGATGTAGCAGTTTTCATACATGCACCACAGCACCAAACTTCTCCACCGTTCAAGGTGCACGAGAGAACAATAAAAACCCTTTGAGGCCAGTCATGAAATGGTCTTCAACCTGCCAGCTTCACAGAAAAAGTTCCACAGGAATAAGTTCCTGGGTTTGAATCCAGTCTTTTCCGTTCTGTATGGAGCCTGCATGTTCTCCCTGTGTCTGCATGGGTTCTGTCTGGGAACTCCAGCTTCCACCAACAGTTCAAAAACATGCATGGGGTAAGGGTTAAGTGGTGATTATAAATTGATTGTAGTTCCCAAGGGTCTCCTCCCAGATAAACATGCCCCCAAAACCTCCAGCGGCATTGTTACAAGACGATGGAACAGCCTCAGCTGGCAGCTTTCAACACGACTGAGCAGAAGCTCCACTCCAAGATCCTTCCAAATGTACAAGCTCTGCAACCTTGCTCGAAGGCTGAGCTCAGTCACCCTGCAGAGGAAACTCATTGTGACTGCTTGTATTTTTGACTTTGCACTATTGTTCATTAACTTGTTCTCATGACCAAATATGACAGCTAGAACATACGTGGACGTCTCTTTTACAACAGTCTGATACAATGCCCGTATTACTGCTGATAAGTGAAGGTGAAGGCTGAGGTCGATAGACCCATAAATCTACCTTTCCGCGCCATGTCTCGAGAAAAACATCCTGAGATATCTGCCTTTCAACCCAGAGAGGGCACTTCACAGTCTCACATTTGGAGGTGTCGACCTCCAATGCTGAAGATCACACTCTGATAAATCAAATAAAACCACATTGGCTTCAAAAAGCAGTGATGGAGAGTCCCCTTCACCCCGGCTGCACCCGCAGATCTTGTTCAAGAATATCACAAGCAGGCTCAGAAACGAGGAGCAAAAACCACTGAACGTGCTTGACTTTGTGCCACAACGTCAAATAGGATTTTAATGATTATAATGGCTTTCAGCCTTTCATCGCTGCAGGTCGGCGAGGTGAGAGAAAACGTGAAAAGCCTCTGAACTGCCTGCATTAACCATGACACTACTTCCAGTGCAATCAGGTCAGGTTTGTCGGTCCAGGACGTTACGACGGGAACTGAAAGGGTTCAATAGTTTCCAGCTATTGACTGTGTCACTGACACAGTGAGGTGAATGAAGAGGCAGAAAGTGATGCGCGAACACTCACAGTTGTCTCTGAACTCGATGCTGGCTGGAAGAGTCAGCTCTGTTCTGTCTGCTGAAATATCCTGAGACCTGATGAGACAGATTCAAACCATGAGGAGAGGAGATCCATACAGAGGGGAGAAAAAGGATAAGCATGAGGATCAAGAGAATCCAGGGTATTGGAGGAAACCATGTCTGACCTGCTGTCCTGCTGCTCTCCTCTGATCATGGGTTTGACCATTCCTCTCTCCATGTCCAGCTTTCCTGAGCTCTGAAAACACACAGAGAAAAAAAGAAGCTTCAATTCAACTTAACATACGGAAATTTGTCCCTTATTATATTTTAAAGATACTGGCTACAGTCCTACGAGGCTTAAATGCAGCGTGGGGAAACAAATCAAAGTTATGGTGTCATGGAGTTTTGTCTGGGAAAGCCGACAATGGTGACTTGGGTCAGATTTATTGGCAGAACTACTACAGCAAAAGCAACATGACAACCCTTTTTCCACTTTTCATCAAGTTTTTGTTTCTTTGTATTGAGTTTGACATTTAAAAAACGTTTTACTGCTTCTCCAGAGCTTTTGCAGTTAGTCAAACCAATAATCAAATGACAAAATTAATCTTTGATCAGATTTTTAAATAATCTGAATTAAACTTCTTTGGAGTTAAATGTTAGATGAAATGCACTCAAGAAGATCTGAAAATCAATACCGATAATCAACAAAAGACTTAATTATTTTTGGAAAACCCATGAGTCATTTTTCTCCTTTTTGTCATCAGCAGCTCTCTCACGGACGATTGTGGAATCATTGTGTTTTTATAATATTTATAATATGTGCATAGTCTTTACCTTTGAAAATAAAACACCTTAAGATGTGTCATGGTTTGTCACTCTATAAATGACATTTAACTGCAAAGAAATTTGAAAGATACAGATAAATACCACCGGTGTGCATAATTATCATAATAAGATTGGCTCCATATTTTTAAATCTGTGAATTCTTCTACCACGACTAGTTACTGTAGTAGTTTTGTTCCCCCTCGCAAAAATAAGGCTTAAATAGTAGGTGGGTGGAGCTTCTGTGCTCGCTGTGACAGCTGTGCACCTGTGTTGACAATAGTTGAGATAAGGCATCATACAGAGCAGGGGGAAAAGAAACTGTCAAAATTGGCATGTTTAGAGCAGCCTGAACAGCGATGACTTGAACATAAACTAACGTCATTATTTGAAACCAACTTTAAAAGGAGAATCCACCACAGAAGCAGTGCAGTAAACAAAAATATGATGATGCCCGACTTCCAGCCAGTCTGCTTAATAAAAGTTCAGACAGATAAAACATAAAAATATTAACAGCATAGTGTTTAAGTGTTTGAGAGCAGAAAGCAGAGCAGAGAGAATTTTGAATGGAATAAAGTATATACACGAAAATGAGTGGGTGTTTCTTTTTCTGTCTGTGTGCATGTGTGTGTTACCTTGCTGGTAGGCAGGGCTCCTCCACTGTGGACGTCTCCGTGAAGGTCGAAGGTGGTTTCTGGTACGCTGCTTCAGTGGGGAGACACAGACATTCAGAGGTTCAGATGAGGAACTGCGCTCTCCACAGCTGACTTTTCATTACTGACGTCGACAAGAGCGCAGACTTAAACCCAGACACACACACGCTCGCTTATCTAACTCACCGTCACAGAGGAGAGCGATGGGCGTGAGAGGCAGTAAAATACTCGCTGATATTTGCACACAGATAGCTCGCTTTATGCATGCACACTCTTACATAACAGTCTAATTAGTTATAGAGAAGCCACGCCACGAGTCCTAACTCACAGCAACGCCAGGATGTCGTGTGTGTGTGTGTGTGTGTGTGTGTGTGTGTGTGTGTGTGTCACCAGTCGGGTTTAAAAAGACAGGCTTCTGCTTTCACAGCCCGCGTGACAGCAAGGCTAATGTCGATAAAGAGCACAGCACAAAACACAAGAGATCAGTGCTTCATGTCATTGACACGGAGATCTCCATCACGCACACAATAAACAAAAGCAGCCAAACAAGGTTAAACCATTACCAGCATCAACATAGACAGAGAAAGTAGACTGATTGTTTTTTTCTTTCTTAAACTAAATTTCTAATCAAATGAATTACATTACAAACAAACTCATAACTCCAGCAAAAACAGATAAAATATTAAAATCTTTCTGATGCTGCCGTTTTCAGCTTTTGAAAACAGATTCTAACATCTTTAACAAGATGGTCCCAAATCCCAGCGTGGGAATCAATGACAGGTGTCATGTGATCTCAGAAACCAGACAGTCATGTGAATCAGGCTCAAAGCCACAACCTCCGCAGCTGGAAAATAAATACTATGTAGATGTGCCAAAGACTGCAATTCCTCTAACGGCCACCTGGGACTGGCTTCAAATGTGAGTCGAGCCCCACAGGCTCCACGTCACTGCATTAAAAAGCATTGTTAGCCTCCCATAGGGCTGGGCGATATGGCCTAAAATCAATATCACGATAAATTGAGCAGTTAACCTCGATAACGATAAATGGACGATAACCACCCCAAGTGCCAAAAAAAACAAACGTTTTTTTTTTTTTTTCATTTGATGGGGCTGTGGCAGGCAGCATAGTTCCTCCAGTTATTTTGATAATATTATTCCCCCTAGACCTATTCATTGCAATTATATTATTACCACTTTAAAGGACTGTAAAATGTCACTGAAAATAAATGAAGACAATAGTAGTAAGTACTTTTAGTGGTTAAGATTTATTAACTGAACAAAATAAAAAGTGTAGGATACAATATGTAACCATGCTCTCTAAAAAATGTGTATCCCTTGTAAACAAAATAGTTTAATAATAAATATGTTTCACATTGGCTATTCACAAAGTAAACAATGATTGTGCAAATGTAATGCCATCATGGACAAAGGCCTATCTCTGCTAAGGCCTTGAGGTACTATAACTTGTAAACAAATAATGTCACAAACACAAATGTCAATTGAACACAGAAAAAACTATAATAAATACTAAGCACTGCCATGTGACTAGTGAAAACTATAAACTCTTAAACAAAAACTTGTGCTGCAGGTGGTGGAAGAGGTTGGTTGTGTTACCTTGACTTGACGCAACAGTCTTTTTGCAGAGTTTACATTTAACAATTTTTTGATCAATATCATCCTTGTTGAATCCAAAATGTTGCCAAACGATTGATGATGCATTTTTTTTGTTAACAAGCGTCTCCTCTTCCTCCTCCACCAGCTCTACCTCCGTCGCTGCTGCTTCAACATTTAAATCGTCCTCCATTTGTTCACCCGTGTCTCGTCTTGTTATGCTGGGCTACACTGTGCGATTTTTGGCCCATTTTGAGCCAATTTTTGAGTCGTGCGACGTTTTGGCGATCGGCCCGATTTTGGCCTTCATCGTGCGTCATGCATCGTATAGTATACGTGGGGTAACGAGAAGCGATTGACACCTCACGACGAGCTCCCGATCATCAATCGCTTGGTCGCGAGGATTCACGACCGTCGTGAGGGTGTCACCGCAGTTTGTCACACTGCGCACGCGCAAACACAAATGTCAGCGAAAAAGACGGCGCAGCACGACGTGCAGCGTGTGATCTGGACACAAGCGACGGAGGCACAACTTGTAGAACTTTGGAAAGCTCATCCGAGCCTTTTCGATGTGGCCTCACAAAATGATCACGACCACAACAACCGTGAAAATAGTTGGATCTACACTGCTGCTCAATCACAGCTGCCTGATCAATGTTTTTCATTAGCAATTTAGCAAAGTTGATGGTGGTGGTGTGTCTGTGTGAGTGAAAGACAGAGAGGGAGAGCGAGCGACAGAATTTCTGTTATAACCTTCATTTTATGGACGCACAGTGTGAGCACTCAGGTCGCATCAGAGCATCGGGCCGTATAGTGTGAGACCCTGCATCGTGACCTATGAACTTCTAACCCCTGCGAGTCAACCGTACAGTTTGAGCAGGAGCTGAATCGCGCGACTGAAAAAATCGCACAGTGTCTGCCCAGCTTAACAGGTAGTAGAGTCATGTGACTCCACCCCGTCAAGTCTGTAACGTAGCACAGCGTCTTAAAGGGACATGAACATCGCCAACCTGCACATGCCTTTTCTTTTTTTTAAAATACCGAATTTACCGACATGGGCAAAATGACGTCGATGAGAGTCATAAATTTCGGTAACGATAAATTTTTGATATATCGCCCAGCCCTACTCCACAGATAGGCTTTCCCTTTCACAAACTCTGTTTTAAAGTGCAGACCAATTAATAAGCTTGTGCTTCAGTTCTGGTCTGTTAATTAGCACCAAGGAAGGCTTTCTGTGTGTTTTAGCTGTACTGTACAATAGCTGGAGAGAGCCACTGTGATGCCACCTGTTTGTTAGTTTTATGAAGCCTCAAAATGAGTGTTTTCACTATCAGTTTTTTGAAACCAGATGTGGTGAATGAGATGTGGATCTGACAGTGAAACCACACACATATCCTGGATAACCCTGGAAAAGCCTCAGGATGACTATAACTTACAAAATGCACTCAGTGCTTGACAAAAATAAGGCCTCATGCATTAAAGTAATGAAAAAATGTTTACAGAGTTCTTGGAGATAGGCAGGTGAGAGTCAACTTAGACTTCTATACGACCAGAAACCCTCTGCAATCAGAGGAGTTGAGTCCTGTTGGCCATTAAAAAGAATGAAGGTGTAATTTTTCAATCTTTGTCCATCTTTATACCGTCATTGGATGCAGCTTTCTAACCAATAAGGCTGCTATTATTTGATAACTCAGTTGGGCCCACCATCTCACCCTGCCATCCTTGCATGTCTTCCAAGACGCCATCATTTTAAATGGTCACTTTCAATTCAATTTTATTTATATAGTCGCCTCAAGGCACTTTATGTTGCAAGATAAAACCCTACAATAGTACAGAAAAACCCCAACAATCAAATGATCCCTTTTAAACAAGCAGTTGGTGACAGTGGGAAGGAAAAAACAAAACGCTCTTTTAAGAGGAAGAAACCTTCAAGAGAACCAAGACTGCGTCATAGCAGTATGAGCACACAGCAATAGCATCTGCCTTTTCTGGCAGTCTCTACTCTGACAGAAAATTCAAAACAAACACACCACAGTGCTGCTTAACCTTGCGCCCGCTCACTAACAGTCTTCTTGCAACTCGCCTCATTTCTCTGTTTAGAAAGCGTACTATTGTAATCCTGCATCTGTGCCACACTTCCGTCAGCTGCTAACAAGTCAAACATGCAGACCAAAAAAGGCTGTTATCATGATATAAAACAAGAAAAACAGTGTTTAAAATGTGAATCTGCTGTGTCATGCGTACTGAGATTACAGCACAAGGATCTGATAACGATTTATTTAAAATGATCTCAAATTAAACATGATACAGATTAAAGTTCCTTTTAAGGCTTCTGGCTGGTTTCATTCATGTTTTTCTCTCACTCACTGACAGTGAATATAGATGAAGTTAAGAGGGAGCAGATTATCAAAGGATCAAACACTCATTCCCTTACAAGATCATCTGAACCACGCCAAAAAAGAATCCTCGCCAAACTACTGCAGTGATCGGCCTAAACATTATGATGAGTCCTCAGCTTGACTGTGGCCAAGTATCCTGGTATGTTTGTGCAGCAGGACACTGGAAAGCAGCCCAGAAAACCACAGAGATCCACATCCACAACTTCTCCTTTTCTGAGCTGCACAAAATGATCCCTGGTCTTAATATAACTCCTCGGTGTTCTCATTTCTCGTAACATCATTTCACAATGCCTCCAACTGAGCTGACAACTGACAAAAGTTCCCAAAGGAGCTGATCAATAACAAAAAATCTAATAAAATGACCAAAGTATTATTTGAACCATTGAGAAATTGGATTATACAGGTGCACTTCTTGCTTATATAGAAAAATAAAAATGGGTTTTCTGCCATTTTGGGGCAATGAGGAAAATTTTCCCTTTCGCCATTCGTGATACCAAAAAAGCTTAATCTCAATTTAAGGTCAATATTCACACATTTTCTGTAACTCCTGGGGGAAATATGGACCTCTTTAACTTACAAAAAATCCACTATATCCATGACCCGGAAGCTAATTTCATCTTCCTCATGTTTGTATCTGGACAGGCAGAACCGGCTAAATGCAGCTGCCTATCGTTAAAACCATCAATAGTAAGAATGACCTATGCGATTTATGCTACGAGCCATAAAACCAAAACCCAAAAACATTAAAAATGCCCTTTTAACCAAATGTTAGTGGCATATTTCACATTCATATATCCTATAGCTAGAAATTACAAATGTTAATGCACGATGTTTAACTCTTTAAAACAAACAAAAAAAAAAACACACACATTAAAAATGTATTTAAAGCCTGTAAAAAGAAGATTTTTGGCTTCTATTGATAAATTCTCTCTTTATAACACCTCTACACTGGGTAAAACTCATCCAATGAGACTCTGCCAAGTCTTAAACTTAAGGGCAGAATTTGAATCGGCAGACATAGACAGCTGTAGTTGACCTGCGCTGATCTGAACCATGCCTGTGCTCCTGGAGCCCTTTAGAGCATTTTTAACACTTAAACCCCCGCGGAGCCATCATTTTACCCCCGCGGAGCCATGTCTGAATGGAAATGTCTGACAAATATAATGTATTGCTGTTTGGGACAGGCTGAGCAAGAGATTTATGACTCTCGAGCAGCAAAAGTACCAACATTAAGACTGTATATAAAAGACCAAGTGGCTACTTTGATCTTATATATACAGTCTGTGGACTTCATTCATCCCGAGTCTTCTTTTTTTTAAGCTGAAGTATTTTATTGTCACATTTTGCTGCTGACATGTGGAGCACTGTGAGCTGTATTTTCGTATTAAACATGAATTTTGAGGTCTTCCTCTATAGCTGAGGTTACTAATCAAAATCACCTGATGGGAGTTTCTAACTGGAATGCAAACCTGTGTCAAAGCCTCTGAGGAACATGTTGTGAAAGCAGTCACAGCCCACAGCTAAATACAGGATTAGCTCTCTTTTAAAACGCTGCACTGATGTATAATTTTGTGTTTGCTCAGCAAGCGCTCAAACCTAACAAACCAGCTCTTAAACACACAAAAAAAACACTCCCAGGCTGGTGGATTAAATTCAGCCAAGCAAAAATGTTATGCTCATTTTACTCCAAAATAATTTTAAGGTTTATTTCATCTGAAGGCAAAGCTTACAGAGGCAAACTTTACACTCTAGATTGTTAAAAAACTGATTTAAATGTGTTCATGACCTTGTGAGCTTTAGAAAATACTGAGCACATGCTTATGAAAGAGTGCTACAAAAGATAAAGGACAATTTCTTGAATCATTTGTAGAAACTAATTCATGCAGAAACACACCCACAGTTGTGAGTTAGTGTTTTGGGTACTTACAGACTTCCTTCTTTCTCTCTTCCTTGCAGTGTTAGTCGTCCATTAAAGACTTAAGTTGTTTCTCCTTTCCTTCACTGATCCCTAACTTTCTCACACTCTCCTTTCTCTTCTTATCTTGTATGCCCTCCGTCTTTCTCCCGTTAGTGTGTGAAACTCCAGCGAGGAGGAGGCCACACCCAACATCATGTTGATCAGATTAGAGGGCAGCCTGCCTGCCGTAACCCCAGACCTCCGCTCTTCCTCTCATTTCCCTGCTCTCCCCATCCCAGACTCCCTCCTCCCACTTTTCCTTCCCTTCATCTCTGCTTCCGCCTGCCAACTCCAAACCTCACCCTCCCTTCATTTACAATAACACCCTATTCTTTCTTTACTGTTGGTAGGCTTCGGGAAACTGTGTGTACAGAGGTTGAAGAAGGAGGGATAGTAAGAAGAATGGATGTCCGTAAGTTTGAGGTGAAAACTTTGCATTCAGACACCCACAAACCCTTTTCCCATTCCTCACCCAGACTTGTGTCTGCCTCTCGGCATGGCCGGTTCTCTCTTCCCTCCCTGGTCGAACATCGGGTCCACGAATTTGAAGACGTGGGCAGAACCGAACTGGATGGTGGAGCCAGAACGCAACACAGTCGTCTCGATAATGCGCTGCCCGTCTACAAATGTGTCTGCGTCAGGGCCGTGCGGCGTCACAGTCACCATGCCTTCGCTGTGCATGAGGTTGCAGTGGTGGGGCAGAATCCCCGGACCAAGCAGCTGAAGACAAACACAGCAAGTATATCAGCTACATAAGCAGCATCAGGCTAAAACTCCACTTTTAAGCTGCAAGTCGGCTGGTTTCTGGCAAAATAAATAAATAAATAAATAACTCTTCTGCAGTCAGTTTCACTTGACTTCAAGCTCCCATTAGAGCTGTGCACCGTTTCCCCTCTCTATCAGCTTAAACACCCTTGCTGTTTAGTTTAACTCGAGCCAGGACGGCCAAGTAAAAGTATCATAAATTAACCTTGGAATGATCATCAGCTGCCTGATGCTGACCTTGTCTCTGGATTTTCACCTGATCGACTTTCAAACAACAGTTAGCTGCAGCTGCTCAAGTGTAATGGCCCTTATGGTCAAAAACCCCCACTGGTCAGCATCTCACTCCACCAGCTACACCTCTTTGCTTTTCATTTGAATCATATCTAAAGACAGCTTTTTAAACTGCAGTAACGTCATGATGTTTGCACAGTTAATTCAACACCGTGTGTGTGTGTGTGTGTGTGTGTGTGTGTGTGTGTGTGTGTGTGTGTGTGTGTAAGGGAACACTGAGTGTGAGGGAACTCCACAGGGTTTGCATCAGTGCTCGGATGCACTGGCATCAAAACTTGGCAGCATGTGAGCTCTTCCCAAATACTGAAAGCTTTAGAAAGACAGAAATCTTAATTTAAAATTGCAATGTAGAACTTTTTTTAAAAAGAGAGAAATTCTAGCATTAATATGTGCAGTTTATATAGCGCAGTATTCTACTGTTTGTATTAGAATTTTTTATATTTTAATGGGGTGTTTACCTGGATGGCACCGTCGTCTGTGCAGTCTGAGCCGACCTCAGTGATGCTGTGCTGAAGCCGATACAGCTTGGGTTTGTCCCGAGAGTCTGAGCCGTCTGAACACACACACACACACACACACACACACACACACACACACACACACGTTCAGATTTAGAAACCAGGTAAGGCTGCACTCACATCACATTTTAAAGAAACGGCATACAGGTTCACTACATAAACTCACACATACAAAGATTGACTGAAATCCCAGTCAATCAATTCAGCATTACTACAGTACAGAGTCAATACATAGTGACATATGGAGAGCTGTGCATTATGCACTGCTAATGTGGCACAGAGTGTGGGGGTTTTGGTGGGGCTGCAGTGCAGTTATTGATATTAGTAAGTAGGGGTTTAGTAAAAGCAAAGCAGGGCATTAGTTCAGTGAAGGGAAAGGGATAAAATGTTGGCTGCTGTGGGAGGGTGAGGTGGGATCAGAAAAAAACCCACATATAACCATCTTCTAAAAATAATACTGTAGTCAAAAGGTAGCTAATATAACAGATCTCTGTAGATTAGAAGGTTCTGCTATACCGACTCGGTTTTGTTTTTTCCATCAATTCTGTGTCAGTTAAAGGTTTAAGGATGATAATCACGAGGAGCCGAGTGCGTACTTTCACTTTCTTTAGACCCTCAGTCATTTTTTCCCCTTTCTCTCTCTATTTGATTCATTTATAACTTTTCATATTGCAAGAGTTATTCATTGTTTTGTGACTGATGCCATTATCATCATTATTTTGAATTTGAATACTATTAATTAATTAGAGATTAGATGCTAACACATTATTTTCATCTAAGTGATTGTTGAATTAAGTTGAATAGGAGCCACCCTTGCATATTAGTGTTTTGTTTTTTTAGAATATTTGGATCTAATTTATTTGGCATTCTAATGGCTCAGTGACACGAGTAGATATATGACGGCTAACTGTCTGCAACTAAAAGGATGAAAAACCAAACAAAAACACGGTGGCTGATAAACGCGTTTAATTTCCTTCCCTTTTGGCAGCTTAATGAACGCGCTGCAGAAACCAGATGCCTGATTGCGACCGCACAGAACCCCTTGCAAAGGCAACCTGATTATTAGCAGGTTTGCATCTAATTTATTAACACAGAGACTGCCAACATGTTGCAATCAATCAGAGTTGGTCCACAACAATGAACACAACATCTCCGCATCATGGCTCTTTAACATCGACCCAATATTATAATCCTACATAATATCAAGGTTCCTCCATCCTTTAACAGTGAAATTCAACATCCTGCTGCAACTATGGCACTATTTGTGAATAATTCCTAAATTCATGTTTCACATCTATGAGGTTTTGGTTGAAAGTAACAGTATATAGCTGCCTAATGACCATTGAATTTGCAGTAAAAGTGACAGCAGACCGACTCCATCTTTTTGCCATTTTATCAAAGCTACTTTGAAGACACAGCTGATGGTCATCTTTGAGTGCTGCAAGATCATGAGGTCACACGGTTGCAACTGCAGTCTACAGACACCATTTTTCACAGTGTGGCATTATGCTCGATTTAGACTTCTGCTGTGAAATATACAGGGAGTGCAGAATTATTAGGCAAGTTGTATTTTTGAGGAATAATTTTATTATTGAACAACAACCATGTTCTCAATGAACCCAAAAAACTCATTAATATCAAAGCTGAATGTTTTTGGAAGTAGTTTTTAGTTTGTTTTTAGTTTTAGCTATTTTAGGGGGATATCTGTGTGTGCAGGTGACTATTACTGTGCATAATTATTAGGCAACTTAACAAAAAACAAATATATACCCATTTCAATTATTTATTTTTACCAGTGAAACCAATATAACATCTCCACATTCACAAATATACATTTCTGACATTCAAAAACAAAACAAAAACAAATCAGCGACCAATATAGCCACCTTTCTTTGCAAGGACACTCAAAAGCCTGCCATCCATGGATTCTGTCAGTGTTTTGATCTGTTCACCATCAACATTGCGTGCAGCAGCAACCACAGCCTCCCAGACACTGTTCAGAGAGGTGTACTGTTTTCCCTCCTTGTAAATCTCACATTTGATGATGGACCACAGGTTCTCAATGGGGTTCAGATCAGGTGAACAAGGAGGCCATGTCATTAGTTTTTCTTCTTTTATACCCTTTCTTGCCAGCCACGCTGTGGAGTACTTGGACGCGTGTGATGGAGCATTGTCCTGCATGAAAATCATGTTTTTCTTGAAGGATGCAGACTTCTTCCTGTACCACTGCTTGAAGAAGGTGTCTTCCAGAAACTGGCAGTAGGACTGGGAGTTGAGCTTGACTCCATCCTCAACCCGAAAAGGCCCCACAAGCTCATCTTTGATGATACCAGCCCAAACCAGTACTCCACCTCCACCTTGCTGGCGTCTGAGTCGGACTGGAGCTCTCTGCCCTTTACCAATCCAGCCACGGGCCCATCCATCTGGCCCATCAAGACTCACTCTCATTTCATCAGTCCATAAAACCTTAGAAAAACCAGTCTTGAGATATTTCTTGGCCCAGTCTTGACGTTTCAGCTTGTGTGTCTTGTTCAGTGGTGGTCGTCTTTCAGCCTTTCTTACCTTGGCCATGTCTCTGAGTATTGCACACCTTGTGCTTTTGGGCACTCCAGTGATGTTGCAGCTCTGAAATATGGCCAAACTGGTGGCAAGTGGCATCTTGGCAGCTGCACGCTTGACTTTTCTCAGTTCATGGGCAGTTATTTTGCGCCTTGGTTTTTCCACACGCTTCTTGCGACCCTGTTGACTATTTTGAATGAAACGCTTGATTGTTCGATGATCACGCTTCAGAAGCTTTGCAATTTTGAGACTGCTGCATCCCTCTGCAAGATATCTCACTATTTTTGACTTTTCTGAGCCTGTCAAGTCCTTCTTTTGACCCATTTTGCCAAAGGAAAGGACGTTGCCTAATAATTATGCACACCTGATATAGGGTGTTGATGTCATTAGACCACACCCCTTCTCATTACAGAGATGCACATCACCTAATATGCTTAATTGGTAGTAGGCTTTCGAGCCTATACAGCTTGGAGTAAGACAACATGCATGAAGAGGATGATGTGGACAAAATACTCATTTGCCTAATAATTCTGCACTCCCTGTAGATGCCAGTGATGGTTGCAGCCTCTAGCATTCTGTTTTACCTGTGCAGGCTGCACTGGCAGTGACATGTGGTTACATTTCTATGCAGGTGGACTTCAGGTAACATCGAAGATTATGGTGCAGGATTTCAGAAAGATTTGCAGTTACGACTATTTTACAGGTAGATTTAACACAGAAGTATAATTCCCATGTTTTGAGTTCTTCAGTCTTTCAGTCAGTTATGAGGTAACTCACTAGAAACGTCACTTCGATTATTATCAGTTCATTTGTGAGCTTTTAGCAACTGGTGAAATAAATTGATTTAGTAGTTTCTTGTACCCTTCAAATAAAATGAATGTCAATCTGCAAAAATGCTTCCAAAAAGGTCAGTTTTCCCTGTGATTGGCTGGATATAATGTTAAATCCTATTTCTTATTAAAACTTTATATCCTAAAATGTATTTAAGCTGTTATTGACTGTTTTTAATGCCGATACAGAAAGTATTAAATAACTCTCATGTAAAATGTAAATAAATTGTTTAAATCACTTTTTCCTAACCTCTCTGTTCAGCACTAGTGCCTAAATCACATCTAAAACATGTATCAGGGCTGTTTGACCACTATTGGCCAAATGAGTTGACCCCACCAACAGACACACAGGTGCGGTAGAGTTTTACCTTCGTGGTGCCGATAGGCGTAGTAGGCATAGTGATTCCCTCGCCCTAGGCAGGCAGGCATGGAGGTAGGAGGAGACATGCACAGGCCCCACACGCCGCACACACACACACACACGCGCACGCACACGCACACGCACCATGCCATAAAGAAGGTGGGAAAGAAAACAGACAAATAGCAGAGGGTGAAAATGCAGCAAGGAAGGGAAAAAAAAATACCTTGTTAACCCGTTAATTGCATGGAAAGCAGGCAAACACACACACACACACACACACACACACGATATTTTAAAAGGGCTCTCACTGTCTACATTTGTCCTAGTGTCCAAATTTTAAATGAATTAAACAAAGCAGTCCTGTAGATGACAACGCACACTGCAAGTAAATTGTAAATTCTAGTTTACAGAGTATGTATCTTAAAACAGGTCATAACAAAAAAGATCTTCCCAACAGTTTAACCACTGATCCAAACAAGTATGCATTTTGGTGACATTATGTTGCCTGCCCTGACTTTGAGGTTAAAGCATCTTTATCTGTTTAAACGTGTTATTTTTGGCGACTTTGTGATTTATTTCTCACCTCACGTGTTTTTAGGATCAAACTTGAGGTTAATGGTCTGCTTTTTTAAAGTGTCAAATTTTGGTTTTAGTTTAAAATCCAAGAGCAGATAGAGTGGTGTTCATTCAATCAGGTGGTGCCGTAAAGGCTGTAAAATGGGGAGAGCACCCAAACAGTCGCCTATTGTGATGCTTTATAGGGGCTCGCCTACGCCCCACAGTCAGCTTTGCCCTGTGCTCGTCATATCTGGCTTCATAAAGCTTAGATGGTAACACAATTGTCAGCTTGAGGCTGAGACATCCCTTATGCCCATATTTTTAATACAATCTATGAAGAAAACACACTGAGAGGTATGCTTGTGGTTAGAGGACTTCCCTCAGTAGCCCGGACATCACTTAAATACTGGAAAGTCATTTAAAAGTAAAAAATTACAACAAATTTATTTTTATCTTAAGCCTTCTACAGGGTAGCCTCAGTGTTTTCTTTAATAGAAGTGGATTAAAGTCCAGTTAATTAACACACACACACACTCTCTCTCTCTCTCTCTCTCCTCACACAGACACACACACACTTTGCCAAGCAGCTGTTATTTAGACAAGCCACCAAATCAATTTCCCATCCTGGCAATCTTCCACAGTCAGTGACCCGTCAACCTTACAGTAGATGAAGTAGACGTGTTAGTACATTCCTGGATAAGGCCCACTGGTGAGCCAATATCATTCCAGCACCACAGTTCAAACCAGTTCAAGTGCCAATAAGAATTGGGTTCACCAACGGGTCTGATAGGTTAATGGCATGATAGGAAGAATGACAAAAAGACCAATAAAGAAAGAGAGGGATCAGTAGCAGGAAACAAGCTGTTAGGGTTGTGTCATACTTAACACGACATGGGTATGTTTCTCCAAAAATGCCCTTCGAAAGGCTCTCAGAACAAATAATCTGGGGTTTATGTACTGCATTCCAGCTGTTATAACACCACTGTAACTTACCTCTTACAGTACAAGAGGTCCCTATCCCGTATACTCTTACATCAGTAAGCAACTTCCTACAATTCACCAAATGAAGCTTTTTCATAGTAAGTTTAACCTTTTTGCTCTTTAAATCATCTTCATCATAAATAAATATGATAAAGACTTTGATGTGGCTGTTAAGATTAGGACAGGTGTTCCCCCTTTGAATAATAATAATAATAATAATAATAATAATAATGATGAAGAGATTCATTATACATGAGTGGTCTAAAAGAGTGATCTCAGCTGCTGTGACTGAGGACAGACACATTTTTGTTCTAACAACACCTACATATAACTCTTACCAATCTCTGACTGATAACTTTACACTTTAACCTCAAGAACTGCCAGATGTTTCCCCTATAATCCCCCAATAAAGAATTATCTTATGTTAGAAACCCTTCAGGCATAAGGGTATAACCTCAGTGCAACAAGCATAAAGGAGAAGATCTAATGTCCAAGTCTTTTTTATTCTGTGACTTCTCACAGTGCACTCGTGTGTTTTGGAAACTTTAATTCATATTAAAAGCTACAGCTCTTTCTGATGGGGGGATAAAAGAAAGTCAAGCAGCTGTAGCACGCGCCAACATCTCCAGCTATTTTTAAGAGCTGTCTGCAGCTTTCAGTGATCGTTAACCGCCCGCAGTGGTTTTTACACACTGACAAAATGCTGCAGTGGCAGGAACAGAAACCACAACACAGCTGAAAGTGGTGAGAAGATGTGTGAGCAATAATGTAGCCGCATTATAATGTGCTTCATTCACCTCAGCAGGGAACACGAAGACAGACTCACCTTTGACCAAACCTGAGTGTTTTTTAATGCAGCTACACTGCAACCTGTTGGTCACTGTTTGCCATTACAACAACAAATAAAAATAAAAAATAAAAAAAAGCTGCTTCCGCTGGTGCTGTCACTTGTAATGCCTACCGACACTGACAGCAAAGATGAAGGGTCACATATGATAGTGTTGTGGTCCTACCTGGGCTCAACTCCACTAGATAAGGCAGTTTCTCAGGAGGCAGCGAGCTGTCCTTCCCTCTGAGGCCCTTGTCATCCACTTTCCTTCCCTTCCTCCCCTGGTAGTCCGGAGGTCTCTTCTTCAACTGGAACACTAATGCCCCTGAAAATGAGGAAGACTAAATTTTACTACCTGTACTCAGTAGAGATTCCACAGGTTAATATACAGTAAGAAGATCAATGGTCAAAGAAAAATTACATTTAAAAATAACATTTAAAAAAAAAAAAAAAATCTGTAATTTCAGTAAACCAGCAGCAGGGGGCAATAGTGACCAAGAAGCGAGGGGACAAGTGCCTGAGTGTGTCTTTTACCTCTATCAGCAGGCCAGTCCCTGAAGATCTGCAGTGGACACTCATTATCGTCCAGAATCACCTCCTTGCCAGACTTATCATCTTGCTGCAAATAAAAGGAGACGAACACCAAATCAATTCAAAGTTTATTCACATGTCATGCAGCTGTGCTTATTATTGGACTTATTAAACAACATGTTATAACATCTCCAGATGTTGCAGTTTAGAAATTGGTTGTTTTCCCATGTCCACATGGTCCATAATCCCCATTAACTAGTTTTCCAAGACACAATATAAAGAAAAGACGTCAGCCACTAATCCTGTTTTTCCACATCACACCGTCTAAAAATGCGTGCTGACCTGCAGCTTGTACTGGTTCAGTTTGCAGCTCAGTGGAGAGCAGATGCATTAGCGGATGAATTAGACCCTCAAGTCTGAGGCCCTGGTATTCAGTAAGAGATGGGTTGTTTTGAGGAAGCGCTACTGTCTCAAGTGGAGCATCTCAAGTACCTTAGGATGATGTTCACAAGTGGGGGAACAATGGAAAGTGGGAGAGCGACAAGTGGGCTTCTACAGCATCTGCAGTACTGCTAAGTTCTGGTGAGGTAAGGGGCATAGGGTTTAATTAACTGGCAGGGCTATGCTCTTACCATAACCTGTGGCTACGGGTTGTACCAGAAGAAAAAGATCATAAATACAGGCTGTAAAACTTTGTTTCCACCGAATGCTGTCTGGATTCAGACTACACAATATCAGCTGATTGCAACATGGAACAAATGTGTTCCAACAGTTCATCCTTCTACTCGTCGAGCATAAAATTCCTGACCAACAAAACCCAAACGAATTTACTCAATAACTTTGTGAAAAAGACAGAAAAGACAGACTAACTGTGGTGGTGGTGGTTACAGGTTACACATGTCCTCGCCTCCAAAAAGTCCAATTTAAACCTACAAAAGCCTTGTAGGTTGATAATTGCACAAAGGTTAAAGGGGGAAAAAGAGTTTTCCTCAACTTCAGTGACCTTGACTAATATGAGCTGATGGAGGAAATGTGAAAATCAATGAATAAGAAGATCACCAGGATCATAAACGTCACCACTGTGGTTTTTTTTTTACTGGAAATCCCTAGCCAGCATTTCCATCCTGATGATATCACTTAAATTTAAAAAGCCAATAGGGGAGCAACGAGGAGCTCATCATGTCTCCAACTCTATAATCTTCTAACCTGACACATTAACCATTACAACAAACAACAATATTGTGTAATCTCAGTCCCGCCTTACACACAGAATGACAATGTAATGTGGTTCAGGCTCCTTTAAGCCTCAAAGATGAGGTCATTTAACTACATCTGACAAGACAACGTCTCCAGAGAAGTCACAGGATGCAAAACAGAGCTTGAAAAGAAGGTGACTGGACTTCAAGTTTTTTGAAGATGTTTCACCTCTAATCCAAGAGGTTTCTTGATTGTTTCACAGGATGAAAGATTAAAAACAAAACAAAAAAAAACTTAATCCAGTCGCCTTCTTTTTCAGCGCCTTAGACTATCATGACCTGTACGACTGAGAACCTACACAGACACGACGCAACAGCTAGTTTTCAACTCTCCAGAAGAGCTGGAGGCAGTGGTGGTTGTTAGTTTTTGATAGCTGTGTTTAGATTAATGCTCCCATGATGCAGATAAGGAAAAAAAAGGACGAGTGGGTGGATAGTGTTTACCAGTTTCTGGCATTTCTCATTGTTGCTGGCCTCCTGAACCCTGCACTTTAGGGTGAACTCACACTAGGCACAGTCAGTGACTGTCCCAAACTCCCACACTGGCCTGTGCTCGAACAACACTTAACGATGCAGACCCAAGGATGAGTCAGTCTGCCTCAGCCTCTAAACACATCACTCCATTTTGCACACTGTCCTGTCAAAAATGTGTTAATTACTTAAGGCAATTTTTACACAACAAGCTGTCACTGAGGAAGTACTGGAGATCTGTGCAGGGAGTTTAGCTGAACTGTGCTGGACACACCTTTTCAACAGGCCAGACCTCGCAGCAGTAACACTAGTCAAAGGAAAAGCTCCAAACACACAACAGCTAACAAGTTAGCTCAGCTGAAACGGGAAACTAGTGAGCTTGTTACTGGTTACGATGTGCTATCAATGTCAACTCTCTATGAGATCACACAGCTTCTGTACAATGTAACCATATGAGGGCTGTGCAGTTTTGGTAAAGCAAAGCACGCTGATGAGTTACTTTTCTAAGTAGATAGCCCTGTAATGTAACAGATCACTTCATTAACTTAACTTCATCAAATTAACTTCATCAACACACTGTAAAGTGAAAAGGTACCTTTAAAAGTAACCGTGTGTGTGTGTGTGTGTGTGTGTGTCTGGAGGATCTTCCAGTGTATTGGCAGTTGTTTTATACGACTGGCAAAAGCTGAGAGGACAGATAGGATACAGGCTGTGAGCCAAGTTCACCGTCACAGTCTAACACACACACACACACACACACACACACACACACACAGATATAATAGAGCATCTGCTGCTACTGTGGCACTCAGTCTGAAAGTAACTGAGCTGCATTCCTTAAGCTTTCCTTTTCAATCTGCCATTCCTGTGAAGTGGGCATGGATTTTTCTTTTCCAACTTTTATTAGTCATCTTCATTTAAACAGGAACCAAAAAAAGAGAAAATGTGTTTAAAATGTGCCTTAAAGGTGGGATATATAGCACGCTCCTCATATTGGAAGCTGTTACAATGTTTACTGACAGCAGTGGTGACCCTTGTGGCACTGACAGTGAACTTAACTTTCCACAGCCTCTCAGGAGGATGATAAAGGTGTTTATTACTGGACTCGGAGCGTCAAGGTTGTATAGTGCAGAGAAGCAGGATTAACAGTGTAACAATTCTCAGACGACAACAGAAATGGCGATACAAATGTCCCATCTCACGTTGAGTCCCATGTGGAGTTGGTAAAGTATGCTAGTCTGGCAAAACGGAAACATGATTTTGGAAACATTACACCTCTAACCATGAAGATCAAATATGAGCTGTGAACATCACGCAGTGTCCTCAAAAATAAAATCACATATTAAACTGTGACAAAGCTCAAACTCTGTTACTGTTAACGTGGGTTTGATGGAATTTGCTGCAGCTGGAGGAACTAAACCTAATTTAACTCCATTTTAATTTTAGCGAGAACAAAGCAGATTTTATGGTGTTGATGGATGTGTTTACTGGGAGCGTGAGAAGGTGACAAGATGGGTTTACAGATTTTTAAGAAAACTTACCCGAGCAATGCAGTACTCTTTGGGGTTCTCCTTCTCTAGTCCATACTTCTCCAGAGCCTCCACCACAGCAAAGTCAGCTGTGTCTCTCGTGGAGAGGAGGATGGTTTTATACGGGATATTGGGCTTCAGACTGTCAGCGTATATCCTCAAAGTGCCTCCTGCAGAGACGGAGTGTGTTAGTTCTGAATGCAAAAGCACTAAATACTGTTTCACACCTAGTTCTAGTTTTACTTCAGTGAACTTGGGTGTATTTTTCACCTTTAGTTTCATTTTTGACTGCATTTAATATAGCCAATGTAATGGTGCTAGCAGACTCCCACTTTACAAACTTCTGTCACCATCGGTTCTCGGTCTATCATTTCTTGCTTGACCTGGACGTTAAACTTTCTTGCGTACACTTTTAGATGAGTTTGGGGAAAAGCAATAACGTAATGCTTATAACAACTTTCATCTGGTGGAACATGTAGCCATGTAACGGGGACGTGTCAACTGAAAATGATCACCTTTGTAAATGCCACAAAAGAAGGCTTCAGCAGAGCAAACAGGATTTTCATTACATAAAGTAAGGGTGTTTTGTTTGTTTTTTTAAATAGTGCTTTCTGCCGGGAGAACGTCACCGTCTAACCACCGGCCGTCCTGCCTCACCGGTTGCATGTGCATGTGGACAGTGGTTTGAGCCGTTTTTAGAGCCGGTTCACTCGTCCATCTGTCTGTCTGGCAGAGTGATTAGGTAATGCCTGAGTCACACGCTGAACCAGTCAGCATGTTTGTTTCATTCATTCGGCACGTCCGCGACGTATGTCTGTGTGCGTAAACATGTCAGCGTGAGACGCTCCAACGGCATATGGCACTTCTGGGAAGCAGCTGATGTGGGCGTGAGTAATTAGCGATGAGCAGTGAAAACAATTTACTAACAACAAAAAGTGGGCCGCTAATCCGCATGTTATATAAACACCACTCCAATAGATGTGCACACCTGCTTTCACAGAATTTAACTTGCTTCCTCATGCCCTTCCACACCAGATAAGGAGCGGCAGTGAACTGCGACGTTCAGGTCACGCTGCAGATTATCTCCAGAGTTCACGTCAGGTTTCCTTTAAGCCATACAAGGACATTCAGACTTGTTTTGGAGCCAATCCGGGTCCCTCTCTGGCTGTGCCATTTCGGTTTGTGACATAAAAAGTCAGTATTCACAGCTGATTTTCATATTTAGGTCAATTTACTGTTTACTCCAACAAATACCATCATGAATTTTAACATTTAAGATTCTGGGGGTGTTGCAGTTACTCTGACACTGGATTGAATTTGGTGGCAACACACACCTGAACAGTCCAAACCAGAGGTGCTCATACTTGTTGATCATCAGTGAATTTGTCGATTTGATTAGCAGCACTTGGCTGCTACTTGCCCTCTTAAGTCCTATGGAAGCTGTGACTGTGGACTCTAGAGTCCTGTGCTCTTTTCCACATGACTGTAACAATATATCAGATTAGCCTTTGATGTTGACGGTCTCATTATTTTAAAGTAATACCACCTGCAAACTGCCCACGTGAGCCAATGTGTTCTGACTTCAGTTTATTTCCAGTGAGCAAAAACTTTAAATACACATGGGATCATTAAACATACTGTACTGTCCTCTGAGCTCCGTCTCTTGTCTCATCATTAAAAAAGTGAAACAAAACACTTTAGCAGTGTTCAATTAGTCTACATTTTGGATCTAATGGCACTATATGCTTTTTAATTTTAACATAAATGAGGTGCAGGCTATCTAATTGGGAAGGAATGTGTTTGTTATATATCTATTGTTTTTTTCCTCTACCCACCCCTGAACTAATACACCTAGGAGACTAGGCACAGTTGGTAATCCGAGCTCATGTTGGGATTAGGAGAAAAGGGTCTGAATAAACTCGTAAACAAGATATTTGCAAATTCTAAGAAGTACCTGAGTCTGGCCTCCCATCGCTGCTCATGAACTCCTGCATGCGTTTCTCCAGTTTCTGCTGGCGTCTTCTCTTCATCACCACCTCTGGGTTGGAGATCGTCCTGGTAAAGCTGGTCTCCGGCATGTCTTTATAAACCTCTGCTGCCAGATTTTCTCTAAACCAAAGAATAAATGGGACAGAAAAAGAAACGTAGGGAAGAAAAAAAAAAAAAAAAAAAAGGAGTCAGATGAAGGAACTGAAAGGTCAAAAGTTTAAATCACTACTCTGTCATTTTCTGTGCTTTTCCTTGCATTAAGAAAAAGAATCTGAGGACTGTCAGGATGTAAGATGAATGAGTGCGTTACCCGTCCTCGCGACTCAGTGTCTGATCGTCTCCATCAGGGATTCGGGCGAATTCCTTCTCCCTCTTCTTTTCCTTTTTCTTCTCCTTCTTGGACAGAGTCCTCTTGAAGTTCTGTATCACGCCGTCCTTCTCCTTCTCAGGCCCGTTACTCTGACTCTTCTAGAAAAACAAGAGAGTGAGGCTGAGTGATAAAACTGCTATAGATGCACTCCTTTGTGGGTGAATAAGTGGCACATGAGCAAAGTGATCAAGGAAAAGAAGAAAATCTTCAGCATCTTTGTGACATTCGAGAATGCCAAAATGTCCAAATTTGACTGAGGGCCCAAAGGGACTTTTAAAACCCACTAAAACCTGAGCACCTCTTACAAGGTCAAATAGGCACGCTGCAGTGCTCCCCACAGGCTGAGTTGTACACTTCACAGATTTTTACGCTTCATCGTTTTCTAATTTTTTATTACATTACAAATTAAAAATACATCATTTATTATCATTAAAATTGGTTAGGGTTAGTGGGATAAAGATATAAAAACTATAGAAAAGATCACAGTTTGAAGAGACAACCTGAAGGAACAGCTGAAAGATATTAAGGACCATAAGTGGAACCTGGCAGGAAGCCAGCTGGTACAAAACATGAGAGCAAATGAAAAATACCAAGAAAATTCAAAAAATTTAAAACTTGAAAAAGATTAAGGAGGGTTGCTAAATATACCCGAGCAGCTCACTGCAGTAAAGTCTATGTGTAGGAAACACTATGTTCCATTTAAAGGCAGTATCACATATAGAAGTAGCTTCCCTATTGGAAAATGAAGCTGAGTACAAGTCCTTAGCCAGTGAGCACACGTTTCAGTTTTTAAAGCCAAATCAGACACTCACTTGTCACATCTGGTCTCAAAATACCTAGATGGCTTCCTTGAAAGCCCTTCATTAACCAAGCAGCATCCATCTTTTATATACAGTCTGATTATATTCTAGTGGCAGCTGGTGCCTTTCCAATGCACATTTGTATCTTTGTGATCTTGAAGAGCTGAACAAAGTGATTTAAAATGATTCGTTTTTCCTTGACAGGCTACGGATGAATGGAAGAATAATTCATCTCGCTAGTAAGCCTAATGATTAACAGTGAACACTTGGACCGAACAGTCAGAGCAGCTGACCTTGGGCAGGATGTCGTTCTCATTCTTCAGGACAAAGCGTCCTTCTCTGTCGTCTTTGTTCCAGTTCAGCTGCACAACAAGAGGCTTCTCGTCCAGGTCCAGCTGACGCTCTTCTAACACAGACACAGAAAGACCAGTTTACCTGAGAGCCATCCATTTCCTACTCTCCATTTTTACAATTAATTTGACTCTGTAAAGTCTGTCGCGCTTTTCCTTGCATCAGAAATCTGTGGGACTCACCGCCACTGACATGGACCTCGTACAAGGAGTATTTTGGTGAGGACAGCATCCTCATGTCTGGTCTGAACTTCTCTGCTAACGTTTCAATGACATCCTGCGTTGTCGCTGTGCTGGAGACTCTGATGCACTTGGTAGCAAAGTTACCGGCGACCCGGTCCTGGAAGTAGAACCTCATCACGCCATGGAACTCCAGGTCCTTTTAGAAAAAACACAGGAAGAGTCACTAATTCTGTTTATACAGGCCGCAAATTACAAAAATACACCAAACATTTACATTCAACACAATTGCGTTTACATGCAGAGCATAAACAAATGCTTGGATATTAACATTGAAGACTGAAAGAAAATAGGGCATAAACAGTAGCTCAGACGTATTATTAATGCAGGATGGCGCTCATAAGGTGGCTGTTCAGCAGCCTCGACTGTGGCGGGAGAGCAAAAAAGCAAGGCTGGCTGAGATCCAGAGAGCCGAGTGTGTCAGCAGGTTGTGCGACGACAGGAAAAGAAGGCTGATCAGTTATTCACCGATATGGACTGTCAGCCCACATGCATCAAGTTTTGAGCACAACAACTTACGTCAGTGACATCGGTTATTAAATAGACAAGATGAATGTTTGCCGTCCAAATATCACATTAAATACTGAAGACATCACAACCATGAGGCGTGTCATTTCGGATAAACTTTCAAGTATACGTGTGAAGTATATTTGAGGCCATAAGTGAGCGTAATAGGTCCCTTTCAAGCAGTTCAACACAGATTAGTTCCAGTTTACTTTGAATTAAATCTTAAATATGTACTTAAAGTCATTTGTATATAATTGGTATCAAATGTTATTTCCAGGAACCTTCCTGATCTGCACACTGATTTAATGTGTTCCAACTTACTTATCTACTTTATCTCAGCACACTGTGCAGGTCTAAGGAAACCTCTGCAGAACACACACAGCCTGTGTCGCACAGCTACCCAGGGCTATTTTCTCTACATGTGTACAAATCCACTGCCTACATGTAGACATTTCCTTCATCTGCTACAGAGTGTACTACAGAACAAGAATGTGTAAAACCTGATGTATGTATGCAACGCTGCGCTGACGCAGCAACTGTAGCTCGCAGCCTGTGCACACACATGCATATGTTATGGCTCAGCAGTAAATCTGCCTCATATTTCATCATAACCGCCACCAGAGAAAGATCTAAGGTATTCAGGAGCTTGCCAACATTGCATAGCTAGTAGCTGCTATTACTCTGAAAAAGTAGGTGATTGTATTTCACTCTAGGGGACAAAAACAAATTGAAAGCAAGAGAAACTTGTGGAAAGATATTCAAGTAAGATGAAGGCAGCTATGAACACATAAAGCCATATATAGTTTCTCACAGACGCTGATTGGTTTCTGGCATCATGGGGGGGGATGCACGCCTTCTTAAGTGCAGCATTAAATGTTGCCACTTTAAGGTGAATGCCAGGACAAGTGGATGAACCTGTGGAACAAAATGCAGATACTACTCGAGCACCATGGTCCAAGTAACGTTTCATGAATAGTGATGTCATTTTCAGAGAACCCATTGGTCAGGAAGTGACAGTTATATATATTCTCAGTGTACAGAGTAAGCACTGACAGAGCGTCTTTAAGGTTTACTTCATAAGAAATTGTTACATTTTATTATGGCAGGAAAGATGTTGTGTCTTCACTGTGGATCTCCTAGACCGCAGATATCTTTTCTGTCAGCATGCCAACAAAATAACTCGCATGCCAGCTTCTAATAGGGGATGCAAACAAACAAATTCAACCATATAATCTGAGGCTGAGGAGTGTGTGCAGAAAGACTTCCAACAAAAGATCCAACTACACTAATTCTGCACAGTTTGTGGACTTTGTTCCATATAGAAAAAACAGGAAAAAAAAAAAAAAAAAAAAAAAAAAAGGCCGACAGAAGTGAAAACATTCCCCGCCTCGTTCTAACTCGCCGCCTCCCCTTCCCCGTCGAGTGGAAACACTGAGAACAGTTTCGATAGGCAAGGGTGGAGTCGGGAATGTGCACGCGTTGTGATTTACTGCTGGAATGTGGGTCATCGAGGGCTGCCGTTGTCAAGCTTGCGTAACTGTTGGTTACAGTTACCGTGGAGACACTGAGGTTCAAACAAGGCCCAGCTTAGAGCGAGCGGTGGATAATTAACACACTGGTCAGTACAACGGCAGACACCTTCTGGGGCCACTGGGAACTGTTAAGGGCAGCCACGTGTAGTTCAAGTTCAGTGCACCTCCAGATGATGGTGCATTCCTGCAAAGTCTCATCTCAGCCATCTACACCCCTAAATAATCCAGCCCTAAACTCCTGAAAGTCATAATCTTAAAGTTGTGGACCAGTACTGACATTGCGTCCACTCATTTCCACAAGTTTCCAAGGGGGAGGGGATTTAATTAACTCTAACCAATCACAAGAGACTAAAGCAGCAGCATCTAACATCAGCTCAATTTGCACCATGGATATAGTATCAGAACATATTATTGCACAGAGCACACAGTTCATGTGTCCCTCTGAAATACAATGTTTGGTCGCACAATAACTAAACCATGAATTACAATAAATTCATATTTAGTCTTATAGTTATATTTTTTTTTGTTTGTTCATATACCTGCAGTGTATAACACAAAAAACATCTTACTAAGTCAGAAGCACTTCTTTATGTCAAGTGATTTAAAAAGTCATTGATTAAACTCTTGAAATCAAGCTGTCGAACATTTTAAATACAGGGCGACAAGTGAGCAGGCGCCCTCATGTTGTCCTTTGCTCCAACATCCTGAATACTTGCAATAAGGACTGCTCGCAAGCCCGATCCGGTAGCGCCATGGCTGCGAATTTGGGCTAGCAGCACTCGCACAATGGCACAGCTGCAAACAGTTTACAATTAAGTTTATGCACCTTACTCCCCCCAACCATCAATGCTTTGATCTACAAACTGCACACAACTACACATTTAAATAATTTGTAAATCACACTCAGCTTTCACAATCCCTTTACTTTAATAGTTTAAAAACCAACAGTGTCCACAGTAAAACAACTAGTAAGGCTAAAAGCTCCATCTCCAGTGTGAGTGCTGGGTGATAATCTGTATATAGTCAATACTCATATACCTCCATGCCAACACACTTGTTCTGCAGGAAAGCTAAAACTGGACTAAAGTGAAAACAGTTCAGCATGTTCTTCCATTTTTTTTTCTCCAATGCCATCCTGTCACAAAAAGGCACACAGTGGCTGTGTGAATATCAGTTCCCAGCTTCATAGACCTGACACAAGTGCAGCGTTAATCCGGTGTGTAGGCAAGTCTTCTTTAAGATCAACTCTAAACTTAATTTTGTGACCTATTTCAAGCACTTACTTTGCTAAAATAATAAAATGTGCAATTATTTTTATCTTTTCAGCTACTACAACCTGGCGACCCTGACTTTGAGGCTGAGGAATGTTTCAAATAATGATCTAGTGATTTTATGGAGGAAAAATTATCTTTGATATTATTTTTGGACAGAAAAGGAAAGAAGGGCAGGCAAAGGAGACAATACTTAGACACAGGACCACTGTTACTTTATTGTCCTCCACAGTTGACAATTGTCTTGGATCAAACCAGATTACAGGAAATATTAGAATAAAAAAAATAAAATTTAGGCAAAAAAAAAATTCAAACATATCAAATAAAAGAGCAGAACAGGAACAAATGGCTCCGTTTATGCTTCTGCAGCTTTCACTCCAATAATCCCAAACAGCTTTTTCTGTTTTCTTCCATGTTTCACAGACAGCACATGGCTTGAGTAGAAATGCTAATGCAGCAGTATACCAACAAACAACAGCCCGGATAAGAGCTGCTGCGCTCCGCCTGTCAAACGCACGCAGTCCCACATTTCCAGTCGAGTGATGGCAGAGAGGAATCGGCTGAGGTTTAGGGGAGTCTTTGATGTTCCACTAGTTCTGTCAGCGTGTTTATATATGCTGGGTCGACATATGCTCTATGTACACAAATTAACTAATGCCATGTAATTACTGCATGTTAGACCTTATGTGGCACTACAGAAGTTTGTGCATCTGTGTAGTTCCCTTTCTTCACTGTGTCAAGCATCAGGGAATGCTCACGTACACAGAGTGAGTGTAATGCAGGCCAATACCATAGATAGCTGTTACGTTTTCAATTTATTAAGCCCCTTCAATTCTCACACAAATAGCAGATGAGCTATGTCAGACTTTAGTTGTTTCTAGTTTTGATTTTTGGTAGTGTCCTTGTCATTACTGATAGCATTCAGGTTGCACGGGTAGTCTGGCTCCTCCAGGGTGGCATGAGAAAGTTTGTGTCCAACAAAGACTCAAGAATAACTGTCGTTATATGAGAGCTGGACAGGGTCATTGATAGGCATCAACACCTCACCTGGACTATATCTACTTTTTCCCTCCTTTATTACCATCTTGCTACAAAACCCAAACAAACCCTTTGTTTGCATATGTGCAATATTCCTAATATATGTTGTGAAAAAACACCGACACATATTTAGAATATGTAAGGAGGCTCATCTCTATAAAATCTCTAAAAATGTTTTTGTCATCACTTTGTTATTTAAGTATCTGTGGCAGTAAATCCTCCTCCCCTTGTGTTAGTATTGGATAAAATCACAATGTCGTTATTAGAAGTGAAAACTGAAAGTAATTTAGTCACAGCAAGCTGTAGTATTTCTCTACTAAACAATCTCTCACATGCTCAGGTCTTATTGTAAAACTGTGTGAGAGCGTGCAACTAACAGCGACAGTGGAGGGAAACCATACTGCGTGAGAGATAACCTGGATTTTCAAATCCAACTGACTAACAGCTCAGGTTCAAAGGTCTCTAAGGGAAGAGTTCGAAGGTCACGTCTTTGTTTGCATGTGTAAGTGAGTTTACTTCACACTGCGGCTTTTTTTCTTTTTTTAAGAGCTCCCACCTGGTGCTTGTCTCAAGTGTGGGAGCAGTGGATTAAACTTTAAGCCAAATGTAGTGTCATTACCGTACAAGACTAAAAATAAATAAATAATACAGCAAATACTTCACCCTTTTAAAAGAAACAACATTTTCACAGGGTATTAGCCAAGTAATTTTGTAACTTTGAATATCAGTATGTAAGCACTTTGAATAAAACCAAAAATATGTTCATAACCCTAAAGTAATATTCAGAAACAGTCACATTAGAACTACAGACCTAAAGCAAGAAGCTGATGTCTGGTAACTACTTCTTTTGGCTGCTCCCTGATTTAACGCCACTCACCCTCTCTCTTGCACCCTCTTTGGACACACCAACCCTCAGCATGCCCGCTCAGTAAATCCATAAATCTTCTCTTTGGCTTTGCTCTTTTTTTAAATGCTTCATTCCTAATTCTGCTTGGATAAGTACAAGTTAACCCCCTGCAGTGACGGTATTCAAAGAGGGACAACAGGACAATCTGGACTATTAGAAAGACGGTCCAGACCAACCATATTGGTCTGTTGGCAAATAAGGTGACAGGAAGGAATTTAAAACTTTATTAAAACATTTCATTATTTTAATGGCACAACAGTAGGAAATAAAATCAAATTTTTAAAAAAAAAACATGTTCAAAACAATCCTGTAAACCTTCCTCCTTGCAAAAGATTTTTGATGAGCACACGTTTGTCCAGTGCTGCCTGAGGTCAAACAGTAAACTGAAAGCATGTTGTACAGGATGTTACAGCCTCTCTAATACTCATCATTAACTCAGTGTGCACCCTCAGCAGAAGTTATGAAACAGTACTTCCACTTTCTGTATACAAGGGTCACTGGTACACAATCCAAGAAAAGAAAACAAGTCAGTGTCAGGAGAGTTTCTGAGATCACTAACCTGAAGGTTGCTTTATAAAAAAAAAACAAAAAAAAAAACTACAACAACAAAACAGCAAAAAGATCATTTGTCTAAAAATCATCTGTATTGATGTGGAATGCAGAGGAAACTCTTGGCTCCGGAGGGGCAGGTGATGTTGTCCATAACATAAACCATTTATAATTTTTACAGCATGATAAGAAACAGCAGAAATTAATGCAAAATGAAAATAAAAATTAAAAGGACTATTTCCCCCCACCAATTACTTTCATAAACTTTGGAAGAAAATCTTTTTTGTAATTACATTTATTTATCGCCCAGTCCTGACTGAATACATGCATCCCTAACTCTCAGCTTGCTAATATAGTTACTCTTAAATATTAACCCACGTTCACATTATACATATGAAAACCAATAATTTATATAATTTGTGTGCACGGTTTCAGGCTGCTAGTTTAACACAACATGGAACAACTATGAGTTAGCCAGTCAAAAACTTTGCCTTTCTCCACCAATGGACTTTCATCAAACGTTTCAACAGACTGCTCGTGTTTTCTTCAGGTTTTTTGCTTGTAAAAGCAGTGTCAGCATCGACTCTAGTAAAGTGCAACCACACTTTTTAGCACTCAATTCTCTCCACCTTCCTCACAAAGACCAGGGTGAGGCAAAGTTGCCCCGCCCTGACAAACACAGGGAAAAACTCTACCAAGAAGTAAATAGGGAAGCATGCATCGTAGATTCAAGTCTTAAACAGTAACAGAGGTGGTCAGATCAAATGCGAGAGATAACTTATGTACCAGGACCCATTTAACACCAGGTTTGGGTACCCATTCCTACTGACATCATCATGTCTCACTTTCTTATCATCCTTTCACATCTCTTTCTCACTATTCTCCCAAGTAAAAGCAGCACGGCCTCCAGAGCCTTCTTAAATCTGCCCTAAATAAATGCAGCTACAGTGTGTGTGTGTGTGTGTGTGTGTGTGTGTGTGTGTGTGTGTGTGTGAGAGATAAACTTGTGGGGGAGTGGTGGGTAGGAGGTTATCAAGTGCTAAGGAAACTAACCAGACCTCCACGTAAACCACTGCTGGGCTCTGATGTGTCTCTGCTGTGCTGAGACTGAGCAGAGCTGCTGTCTAAAGATAACAGAGATACCACACAGTACTCGGGATAAGATGGACACCATTCACAACCATGCAGGTAAACGATTCCATACTCCTGGTTCCCATCTTTCAATTCTCTGATGAATCCATTGGCTGCAGGCAAACACCGAGATCTAAATGAGATCTCAAACTCGTTATTCCCAGCAATTTACAGGAGGAACTCTATATAAATGCTGTTGCTAAAAATACAAAGCATCCATGGCTCATTGGTTTAAGTGCTTGGGTTTTCTTGAAACTAACATTATTCCAAAATATCATTTAGAAAAGGTGTGATGCCACAGTGCTGACATAAAAAAGATAAAGCACTCCAAAAAAATATCCACAGCTGAAATCTCGAGGAGAAACCAAAAAATTATTAAGCCAAAGCCCAAGTTTAAGGCCAACATGCACAGCTCAAACCTGTACACGAGTTGCTCAGCATCAATTTAGATGCCAGAGGAGGCCATTAAGAAACTTTTGAAAAGTTTATTTCCAAGCACCACCTTTTTCCAAGCTTTTCCTTAAAGGTATAAAACTGTTAATGGGAACAGTAGGTTAAGTATGGCAAGTCAACACCGCAGTAAGTCAACTACGAAACTGGTGTCCTGCTGAGCCTAATACACTGCTGGAAACCCTTTGTAGACTCAAAATAACTACCTGGAGTTGTTATGAACATGACTGCCAGGAATGAAACTTGTTTCTAAAAGGACTTTAATAATACATGTTGTCATGTATGATTTTGATGTCTGGATAATTTTCTGTGTGTAGCAGTTTTAATTAAAATGCTCTTGTTGCACGGCTGTGGCGTGGAAACCAATCCAGAGAGAAGTGCAACAAAGAACCCCAGCTGGCATCCAATCTCTGTTATAGAGCGTGTATCTTTGACACTAGGACACCTCAGAAAACACTTTGACACCAAATGTAACACAAGGACACCAGCATTTTATATTTGTTACCCTTTTTATCTGAATGAAAACATGCAGGTGTGCACTTGAACACACCTGTCATATAAGCGTCTTGCAGACAGTAAGAGCAGGGCACCATTTCCTGAGTTTGGCTTTATTATACATCTGCTGCACCAGTAAGCAGTCATTTCAGCTGGCTCTATGTCTGATCTCAATTTGGGGAGGCTCATGCTCACAGGGATGGGATTGAACTGCAATATGAAAACAATTACAGCCAATAAAATGTTTCCCATTACTTGGTCATGGTCAATTTAAGGTCTCAGATAAATTCTAAGGAGTCCAAGGATAAGATCTCACCCTCTATTGTCTTTCTGAATTTGGCATTGAGGAACTTTTTGGGATAAAACTGCACACTTATCACTAGATTTGCAGCCTAAAAACAAAAAACCTCATTCTAGGCAGCATGTGTCCCTGGTTTGGACGGCTTACAGCTAAGCTGCTATGTTGCTGGACTTCAAAACCACAGCTCTGATCCCCACCCTAAAATACAAATAAACAAAAACAAAAGTGCTTAACACTGTGATTTCACCCTCTCTCATACTGCAGTCGTGTTTATAATTAAATACCAATACTGGCAAACCAGAAAAAGGTGAAACCCCTAGTTTCCATGGAGACACTGAAACTTAAATTTGGATTTTTTTAGTTTTTGGCACTAAAACGATGAATTTGAAGCAGGGAGGAGAAGAGCTTTCTGGGTGCTGGCTGTTTAAAAATGAGAACAGATTCCAGCTGCTGTGCGTCATACACACACACGAACATGAGCCTAATAAAATGAACTGAATTCCTGAGTCAATATTGTTGCAGCCCCACCTGCAGAAACATGGGGGGATTCCTCCCTAAGCCAGTGTCTAAGGTCAGCTGGACCGAGGTTTTTAAGGCAGACGTGGGGAGGGGAAAGTCATTCGAGCGGGGGCATTTCAAAGATTTCACGGCATACCAAAGAAGAATAAAAGACATCAGGAGAGGGAGAGAGGTGAAGACGAGAAACCCCGAAGCAGGAGAATTACTTTCCCATTCCTTTAAATAGCCATGGGATGTGAGGCTTACACGGCATTATCCTTGATATCAAATATCTCACTGATACTTGCGGTTGCAGATGTAATATCAGAAATCCCATCCTCTCCTACTTTTCTTCCCCCACTTGAATACAAGTTAAGGACACACCCTCAAGCAAGCTCTCGATAAGTGTAAGAATAAAGCTCAGTAATAAATCTTTAGGACCTGTTTTGATGGTGCACTTAAATTTAAGAACATTTTAACAACTTGTTTTCAGGGATAAACGCGACATGCTGTATATATGGGCCGTTTTGTAGGTCCATCAAAGGAGGAGAACAAGATGTCCAAAAAGCAAAGCCGTGGGTCACACGAAGAGATAAATCCTCATTTAACTGCTGAGCTGAAGGGCAGAGCAAAAGATTAAGCAAAAGTGCCAGAAACGCACCACTTGTTATTCCAAATGTGTGGAGAGAAACAGAGTAACTCAGAATAACTACGCTGTAAATATGAGTGTTTCCACACACTTGCATCTCACTTAGGTGGGCTGCCTGGGTATATTTTGCAATTTGTATTTATTGTATATATTTAGATTTCTTAGCATCAGTGCTAGTATTAGTTTTCTCTATTAAAATGTAGGGAAATATTTGTCAGGGGCAGTTATTACAATGTAAACGGCTAATCAGTAGCCACGTAAACATTTAAGTCTCCCTAAGCTTAATGTGCAAGGATTAGAACCGAAGACATTTCCAAAATGTTTTTATTTTAGTTAGCTTTTTATTCTTCTTTGCTACTACAACTACTTTTATTTCAAGTCATCTATAACAAGCTAGCCATTCCTATGCCCCATTACTTCACATCCTTGAAAACAATCAGCTGGTTCTCCAGTGAGTCTCTCCTCCCAGTCAGATGGACTCCAGCTCCCCAGTCACAAGCTGCAGCAATCAACATTTATTCTTCTGCTTTGGAAATCCAATGCAAGCTAGACAGCTACTCTGACAAGAGCCTGTGTTAGGCAGGTTGGAAATCTATTGGAAACATTCACTGTACAGTGATTCTGAAATAACTTCTCTACAAAACAAAAACATTCATTTTTGTCAAACATCAAATATAACTGGGTAGTTTAGAAGTGTGTTGGGAGGTAGCATTTAAGAAATGTGGAATAAAGTATAAAGAGACATAAACCACATGCTGACTCAGTTATGTAGACATCACAAGTCTCAAGAAACACTCTACCAATGTCTACACAAATGCCTTCCTCCAATCGAAAAGCAGCAGTGAAATGGCTTATTTCAAGGCAGGAATTCGGCACGTAGAGCACCACCATTTGATTATGTAATGCAGGACTGTTGTTGATTTACTGCTGGCCTCTAACTTTAGAGGGAAACACACAAGACCCATAAGGACCCCTGTTGGGATTAAACTTTCTGACCAATCAGGTGATGGACGCTTAAAAAAAGTTCCATTTTCAAAATACTAATAAATCAAAGCTGAAAGCATTAAACTGGAATGACTGTACTGTTGTAGAATTTCCTGCAGAGCAAAAACAAACTGAACCACCAGGAAAAACAAAGCCGTGCAGCTGAGGTTTGTTGTCCTGAATGAATGACTAAAAGCACACATTTCCTCTGTGGCTGCGAAGAAAGGCCTCTTTGTTTCAGGTGAGTTTCTGCTTTGGTATCGGGCTGCCCAGCCTCCATCCCCCATCCATCCTGCCCACCCAGTCATTCTGACTGAGTAAAGCATTGTGGGAAGGTATGGCATAAATTTTCTGGACTCGTGCAGTGATGTCTGGCCACAAATCAGACCTGCTCAGCGCCTCAACGCCTCCATCAGCAGCCCAAAAAAAACCCCCCAAAAAACCAAAACAACCTGACAAGATAATCATAAAAATGATTTTTCCTTTGCGTTTGCAATTTTTACTGCAAAGTTCTCATTTGACTTTGCTGTAAATGTAAAAGGTGTGCTTGATTTGCTATGTACAGGGCTTTCACTCTTCCCTAAAAAAAATTTTTTTTTTTAAACTCATTTACCTCAAATGACAGAAAGAGTTTGGTCAACAAAGCTATCTAGAGCAAGGTCTACATAGCTGGGCCCTTCAAAGTGTCATTGTTACTTATGTCCTTGTGAGGTGGGCTTTATGGCTAAAAACGTTTGCTAATCAGGCTCTAGCTCTCTACCAACAGCTCTTTGCTTTGCTTATTTAATCACTGAAATTATCGTTGGAATGAAGGAAATTCCCTGCAAAAATGTTTGGTTCTGTCAAGCAGTCCTCACATGATGAGGCTCACATGGCAACTACTGTAGCAAACAGCTATGTTTCACACATTTTAACATCTAAATTAAGGGCTGTTCATGGTGACTGGTTTACTATTCATTCAAAAGAAAGAAAAAATAATATGGGGGTTAAAAAAAAAACAAAAAAACATTTCTCTTACCGAAGTTAAGTCTTTTTAAACTGGTAATCAAACAATATTGGAAATGTTGCTGAACTCTGTGACACCTTGCACAACATGCCAAACAAACAGGTTATATCATTAGATCACTGAGCTTGGCTAACTTAGGAGCAGAACCTTGCCTTCTATGCACGTTAAATTCCACACGCCTTAGCAGACTGATAGGTTGGACTGTCTATCTGCCTACCTACCTGTATTATACTGCTAAAGTGACGCCAATCCACTAGCATACGTCTGGCGTTCATCACCTGGTCAGACGCCCTCAAACAGTCCTGTGACAGTCTGCCTGCTACCAGTTCAGATGCAGCACTCATTTAAAGTTTCTCTCAGAGGCTATGTTTGTTTTGCTTGGCATTGTGTTATTATCCAATGTCTTCCAACAGCTGACACACTTGGCACTTAAACTGCAACAACAATATATGGTTGTCACCAAAATCTCACAGCGTACCTGGACTTGCCTCGACACACCATTTGTGAACCAACATGAACTATGGAAACTGACTTGTCTATATTTTAGGAATGGGCACTATTCTATATTCCATATAAGACGCGTGGCCTGCTAGGATTACCTGCCATAGCTTGAACTGGACTTTTTTTTTTCTTTTTAAGTTCCAACACAAGACTTTCTGATGATTCCTGTCGGCTTATTTTTTGTGCAGCAACATCTAATCTCACCAGCAGGAGAAAGAAAGAGCGGGCATCAGTTGTACCGTTCATCAGACAGAAGCCGTAAAAAAAGGGCGTAACCTTAAGATGCACAACTTTAAGATCATCCTCCAACTGATGTGACATATGTATTCAAACATGATCTTAGTGTGATTTAATGCAAGATTAAAATCATCTGATCACACCAGAAATTAGTAAATACAAAAATGACAAAACAAATTAAAAGCAACAGCGTGACGAGTGCAGTGCAATTATGTTGGTGTGCAGTTGGAAAAACTGCTGAGGCAAAGCGCAAAAAGCATGAACAAAGCTTAATTTGCTATAAAAGACTTTTCACAATAGACTTTTTTAAAAAAAAAAAGGGGGGGGGATGGAAAAACTGAGCCATTTTCGTCATAAAGAAGGTGAAAATTGGGCATAAATGCTTTCTGCTAATATGACCCTACATAAAATCAAAGTGGATTCTTTCTGCATTTGTAAACAGAACCTGTTGCTGAGAGAATTTATTGCATTTTGATATTCCTTTGGCACTAAATTACTCAAACCTCTACACAATGAAAGCTGGCCTGCATGTGTGCTATAAAAACAACAACATGGGTTTCTGTCCTATCACTCTAAACTCTGGTGGAAACATTTAAAGCAAGACTCAGAAACTAACTGGATAATGAGAGGAAGCATTCACTTTTGCTCTATTTACTGATATTTTTGCTCTCATTCACAGCAACTACAAAGGAGGAGAGAGAAAGAGGAGAGGAGGTAGAACAGAGACTCCAGAAACAGCCAGAAAGGTCACACATGCTCTTCGCTGTGTTCGTGTGCTCGCTGTGTATGTATAAGAAAGATCAATAAGAGTCTGCAGCAGTTTACAGGGGGGCTGGTTAAACACTGTACCTTGTGATCAGGGCTATGAAGTTACACGCAAACACACATACATGTGCACACACAAACGTGAATGTGTGACCTTAACAGGAATTTCTGAAGGTCCCAGCGTGCAGAGAATAGAGAAGCACTCTTAAGAATCCAGCGTTCAAACACACAGAGCACACCACACGCTGACAAACACACTCGGGATGAGGCGCTGAATTATGCAGGTCCGCCCACATCTCACTCTCACAGCCTTGGAGTGACTTTGGTGCAGAGCAGGAGGGAGGAAGTGGCGACAAACTATCAGGGTGACCAACAGACCAAAACAGTCTGACCGTGCAGATCGAGCTGAACGGTAAACAACCTGATAAACCAACAGAGACTGCCTGAGAATCCCACGAACTATATTTCAGCCAATCCAGGATGTATTCATCCAGCCAAAATTACACCCAAAGTGCCCACATCTTTTAGCACAGGAAGTTATTTTTGTCCATTTTCCACCATATCTAAAATCATGGAAAGATTAGGGGAAATTAGGCCAAACAAGAAAAACTTTATTGCACATTTCACACACACAAAGCATGAGCTGCCACAGTGCGCAGCCTCAACTTTACAGATGACTTTACAGAAAGCAAGTAAATTAGTTTTAACAGTATTGGTAGAAACCCAGGAAATAACCAGTCTGATCCAAGTAACCTGAGGGGGTTGAGAGCTTTAATGGTGTATGATCATGTCAAGAGAGGTCAGAAACCATGGTGTGGAGGTATGTGCTGGAACTTCATGTCGGCCTGGGTCCTTTAGGTGCAAAGTAGATGTGTTCCTGGTGACCAATTATTACAGTCAATTAAATAGGAGGGGGGGAAATTGTGAGAAATTTTGACAGTTTTTCCAGTCTAATAGAAAAGGTTAAACTTTACCCACCCATTTAGGAGTCAGTGAAAACTGATAACCATATTCCTCAGATGATGCTGAATGTGTTTTGCAACATCTATAACCTATCACACTCTCACACAAACACATACACACACTACATCTGTAATGTCAGTAGTGCTAACACAGCAGCCCTTTTTCCTCCTTGCAGGCCTGTGCAGAATGTGGTTACACACTGATCCAGCTGAGTGAGTGGTTGCCAATTTACTCTGAGACAACCAATCATTTTCTACACCATAATAGTGTATAGGAGTACTGGTAGGCAAGGCTTTCATATTTCTTTCTACCTTGCTTGTTTACGACTACAGCTGCAGTCCCGACTAGTGGGAGGTGGCTGCTTAGCACCTTAGACGGTGCATGGGTAAAAAGTCAGCACTGCTATTTCACTCGATCTCAACTGACTGCAACCCCATTCAACACATTTCTTTAATTTGATTGTTTTGTCCTCAGTTTTTCAAACAAAAAGTTTACATTCAGTGTTGCTCAATTTATAAAAGTGAGTTCATCTATGCCAGTATGACCTCCTGAGGAAGTATTGGTGGCTTCCACAGGGGGCCTCAAACGGGACATACTACATACAAGGATTTGTGCTATTGCTTTCCCTGTGGCTTGGTTTTAGGATTTATAATGGCTTGATAGAAAATTTGACAGCATACCGTGTTCAAATTCCAGACATTCGTTTAGAAAGTCAGCATGAAGACATATTTGGCGAGGAAGCAAACTTGCAGCCAGGCTGGAAAGCCTAAATGAAATACAGACTTTGTTATCGACAAAACAACTTAAGGTCTAGCAGAGCTTTCAGCGGGCTGCTCGGTTGTCATGTCAGGTTGAAGATGTTTTCAGAACTTCAGCTCAAAACAGCAGGTTGTCAGACTTCAAAGTAAAAAAGAGAAAACTTTAAGGAGAAAGTCATCCATCAGGTGGAGACTGAAGACAGCTTAAACTTCTGGGAGAAGGCAGCAAATGGACTTGAGCTAGAGTATGTATTCCAAGGTAAAGAGTAAGCTGTCAAGATTTTTTTTTAAGTAAAAGCTATTTTTATTTATCGATTAATATGCTCTTAGTTTTCAACTGAGTAAATGTGACTTTTTAAAATGTTAGTGGTAATCACAGAATTGAAGAAATTCAAGGTGACAGTTGCTTAACCATCTCAAAGCCGTAAATGTGCACACACTTTTGAACTGTTGATTCATTTTCTGACGATCAGCTATTCGTAGAACAAACTGGAAGATTTTACTCATCCAAACTCATCTTTAAGGCTACTTTTGGCACAGCAGGAGAACAGGTTAGAATACAAATCTGCTGCAGAGGTGATGAAAATCTATTTCTGTAACAGCCCAGTACATTACGTTTAAAATATTTTTGTAGATATTCTGGTCAGGTTGCTTTTCAATAACCTTTCTCTGAGTAGTGTCAATAGCATACCAGTTCCATATGAAACCAGTGAGAGCTGCCTCTGAAACAAACTTCCCTGAACAGTAGCCGGCTGCCGAAGGAACCAAACACCAACAAGCTACTGAACGCCTCCTGGGTAACCTCCTAGACAGGTGTCGTATTCCCGCAGACCTGGTAGGTAGGCTGTGCCTACTTCTCAGGTGTCATGTGGACAAACAAAAGAGGGTGACAAAATATGCTACTGAGTATTATTACGTTTATAAGGTCATCAGAAATACGGCTGCTTTTCAGTCCAAGTAGAAGTAATTCAGTAAATTCAAAGGAAGCTCCCTGCTAACAGCAGCTTAAATTTTAGTTCTGGAAAGCCTTTCAAAGAGCAAGTCTGGCAAAGTAAAAAGGTCACTTCTTTTCTTCCTCCTCATCATCCACTTGTGAGCTGCCCCCCATCCAGCAGCAACGCCCAGCACTGAGAAATGAAGCCAACTTGGATGTCTCAAAAAACTGCAGTTCCTCTAATGGCCACTTGAAGCTGTGAAGTTCATCAGTCCCATAGAGTCACATTAAAAAGGCCCCAATTATATCTATGCAACTTGTTTACACCCAGATTTATTTTTTCCCCTCTGTAAACAATTTCTTACATTATAAAACCTATTTTATGGCTTTTTCGTTTTTGTTTTAATAATTCTCCCCAGTGGATTTTTTTTTAGGGCTCAAAGTTGAGGTGCAACAACTTTGACTGGCAAGTCTACTGATACAGGCAGCTGTAACTGTCAGCTGTCTGTTAGGGCTCAATACGACTACAGTGAATTTCTCTCTCATAGTGGGCCATTCTGAAGCAACTATGCAAGTAAGCATGTGTATTCTGCGCACAGCATAGGCGCAGAGTCTGTGTAACCTTATTTGACAAGATCTCTGCATTTTCTGATATTTATGAATATTAAATATCTATTATGCTTGAGTACATTAACCAGCCAAAACCTATTAGGGCTTTTCAAAAGGTTCTCTAGACAGGAAAAATAAGTCAACACAGACTTTGTACCAGGGAGCCTGCAAGAGTTTGATATTTAATGCTAATCTAACTGAACTGGGAATTTGCTATGTTGCATATCAGCTGACAATTTGAAAGATGACAATCAAATCAAAACAACAATCTTTTGATCAAGCATCAGAGAAAACTTCAAATATCTTGTTTTGTTAGACCATAACTCCTAAAACCTGAAGATCTCAAGCTCAAAATGTCTGAAAATATTTTACAAGCCATTTTACAAGTTATCAGCAAATGCTTGTCATTCTATGTGATAATTTAAAGCAATATATAGGAGATTTTTAAATAATAGGTTTTTCAGACAATGTTTTAGGGTTGTTGTAGCATAACATATGAAATCTAGTTAAAAGTTGTAAAATTTGTAATGCACCCTGAAGCTTTTCAAATCAAATCCAGGGTGTGTGTGTCTGATTTTAATTTGTTGGCACTTCAAACCCAACTATTATCAAAAATTACTGTGCAGAAGCCTTCCATTTTATTCCAGCTGGCATTTAAAAAAAAAGTCTTGATGAAAGTTGCAGATATCCTGAAACTAGTGCAACTGATGCCACAAGTATCCAAATTAGCACATGACATCATCTGGCCTTCACCAAAAATACAGCTCAAAGAGGAGACACCGCTCGCCTGAGCTTCGTTTCCACATGTGCAGGATTAACGGCCGGAGGACACTCCAAGCAGAAAAGCTCCACATATTTTCCTCTGCTTGTATAAAGTGGCTGGTACCGACAGTGTTATGTGGCAATCTCTGCCTCTGTGCAGTCGCAGCAGGCACTGCCTCCTTAGACAAACAACTGACCAGGAACAGAGGCCTCTCCCAGTCTACACACTCATACAAACACGCTCTCAGGCCACACATAAAAACATCTGGGAGAAAGGAAGTTAGAGATAAATACATTCTTCTCCCAGAATCCACCCTAACCCTGAACTTCCAGGTACACACAAACACAATCTGGGCTTACTTCACCTGTGTGAGGCCAAGTCACACAATACCACTGTCCTGCTCTCTGTTTATAACTGTCAAAGCCAATCTTATGAAGCAGGGTGGACAGCTAAGATCAACAAATATGACCGGGTGGAGCAGGGTGTAGGGAAGTCCCCAACATACAGAGGACACCCACACAGTAATATTGTATTTCTGTTTAAATTCTCCACCAGGTTCTTCCAGGAAGAAGGTGGGGCTGAACTAAAACAGGCAGAGGACAGGGTGCAGCTCCACTGGGGGGGTCCAATAACAACCCACAGATGAGAGGAATGGACATAGGACATACACAGGGTCTCTGCAGCAAAGTCAGTATGTTAACTTAAGGCTGCAGCACATATTGCAAATCACAATTAAAGCTAGGGCTGCTCAATTAATCGAATTTTAATCACGATTACGATCTGGGCTTTCAACGATCATTAAAAATGACTGAGCCGATTATTAGCCCCTCCCTCATTTATCCGCGACACCTTAAAGGCCGGTCCGTGAAAATATTGTCGGGCATAAACTGGTCCGTGGCGCAAAAAAGGGTGGAGACCGCTGATTAAGAGGACCCGAGGGAAGCTCGGAAAGCTAAGCAGAAGTTATTTGGAGAGTGACTGCCGTTGGTTGAAAAGAGTTAAAAAAAAAAACTTCAGTGGTGTTGCACATTATTTTATATTATTTTTTTAAAGTCATTGTTAACCCTTTAAAGCCGGTCAGAGCAGCACGCTCCGTTTTGCGTAACTATTTTTAAATCCCTGTAGAACCTGAACCGTTAAGCTAGCGCAATAATTTGTTTTGCATATGAAACCGGAGGAGTTGTACTTACATCTGATGCCATCAGCTTGTCCTCGGTCACGGTTTCCTTCCACATATAGCTTTGCAAAAACTGCATAAAAAGCGCTTGCAGGAACAAAAACATAATATTCCAGAAACACGCTTTGCCGATCCGATCAGCTGTTCGTAACACTTCCCACAGTTGAAATGATGCATTGCTGTTTTTTGCAAATTTGCAGTTATATTTATTTTGTTTTTCCTGCAGTATATAAAATTGCGTGTATCTCCAAAATAAAACTATGAAGACACTCAAAATAAATTTCCTGTAGGTAAACTATTTTGTGCAACTTTTTTGTATTTAAGTTTTGAGGGATAAACCTCTTAAATTTCTCAATAGAAATATATGTAAAAAAACAAAACGATTTTCAATTTTTTTGTAGTTTATTGCACTTTTTTGCAATTAATGTAGATTACTATGACTTAATGCATACATATTATTAAAATTGGGCTATAAATGTTGTATTGATGTATAGCAACTTGAAATGCTCCACAAATGGCATACAGCATGTAAAAATATAATATAAGCTCTGGTGGACTTGGTTCTATAGTAGGTCTTAAAGGGTTAAATAAATATCGTCAAATAATCGTGATCTCAATTTCAGTGAAAATAATCGTGATTATCATTTTTGCCATAATCGAGCAGCCCTAATTAAAGCTATGCTGAACCTAGAGTCACTGTTTTTAGTGGTTTAAAAGTAGCTGGATATACACATTTAAGAACAGCAAATGACAAAACAAGTCTTCTCAGGAATGCATTACTATGGTTTTACTTATTGCAGAAGCTACAGCAGTTTGTGTCTGCTTCTCATTGCCTCATATTTTTCTCTGTAGTAATTAAGAACAAATTAAAAAGGAAATAAATATGCTGAGTAAGACTGCAGGAAAATAAAACTGTTAGTACAGCTTTTTAAGTCTCAAGTGGTAAGAAAAGGGTGAGCAATCCTCTGTTATGCACCACAGTTACTACTATCGGGTAGGAGGTACAAGGAATAATCTTTGCAAACTTCTTTTATGCCAAGAAAGCTTTAATGCCTTCGAGTACAACTCTGTTGAACAAATCCAGACCATAGGAGGAGGTGTGTTGCTTGTATTTTGTGTTGCTTTGATTTCTGGTGATGACGTTACCACTTCAGAGCACTTTATTAGTAATGCATGTAATTGTAGCTGCAGTGTCTTTTTGTTTTGGCTGTGGCACAATGGAGACTTTATCCTTTAACTAACTAGACAATGTTAACTTACTTGTCAACACATAACAGAGTGTTGAGCAGGTTATGTGTTCAGAGTTTCAGTTTAAAACTGACTTAGAGCAGCATGTTTTTCCCCTGACAGCACTCTCAAAAACTCTCTCCTGAAGGGATACACGCAAACTGTTGAGCCGTGCATTAGTAATAGTGCCAGAAGAAGTTATAGCCACAGTCACATGGCACCTTGCATAAGTTCAATTGATGATACAATTCATAATTTATTTTTGAGTAGTTTTTTTCATGTACATCTATGCTATGTTAATAAAAGTGCCTGTGTGACATCTGGGACACAGCTTTGACTAAGAACTCTCTTTTTGTTCTTACTTTATGGCTTTAAAAAAATATCGAGATATGAATTTTGGGTCATATCGCCCAGCCCTATGTTCTATGCTTGGTCCCAATCTGTTGCCAGGTAAGCTTTAATTCTAAATAATACAACACAAGAGTTCATAACCAGTAACATTATTCAAATCCTTTCAACAAAAACCAATGTGGATAGATGTTTTAGCTGCTTTCATAGACCAGTGGTTTGTTTCAAACAGAAATAGAATTGATTTAAGAAGCTGAAATGAAAGCTGTCTGCAGGGGATAAGCAGTTAGATCTTCAGCTACCCTCTTTCTAGTGATAGCACCTGCACCATGCAGGGTTGGTCTGAAGGGGTTCAAGTTTTAAGCTTTTATGTGCAGCTTTGATGTTACAGATAAACAGCAGCACTGAGAGCAGAGTGTCCTAAAATATGCTAACATGTTTTCTGCTAGCATTGTTTTCCTTGCCTCATTTGCAAGATCTCTATCACCTGTTCTTCTTATAACCTCTCTGACCAAAGTTGGATTGCTTTAAATCAGTCCAGTTGATGGACATCAAAGCCCAGGTTTATTTGAGCACAAACAGATCATAAAGCAGAAAGCTCAGGCTAACAAAGAAAGTTGATAGAAATCATCATGATACTCCTTTTGGGATGATGTCCTACAAAAACCCTGATTCTTTACGCAAGTAGGGCTGCTCGATTATGGCAAAAATGATAATCACGATTATTTTCACTGAAATTGAGATCTCGATTATTTGACGATATTTATTTAACAATAACAATGTGTTGAATAATGACTTTAAAGATTGTCAAAATAATATAAAATAGTGTGCAAATACTGATAACAGTGCAAATGTTTGCAATATAAGAAATAAATGAAAAATGTAAACATCTATGTTTAGTGAACTTTGCAGTGTTGCTCTGTGGTGCAGCTACGACACTGTAGCAAAGTTTACACACTGTGTCTACTTGATCCACGTCTGACTGCGAACCCATAATGTTTCCACACCACTGAAGTTTTTTTACCTCTCTTTTCAACCAACAGCAGTCACTCTCCTCTCCAAATAACTTCTGCTTAGCTTTCCGAGCTTCCCTCGGGTCCTCTTAATCAGCGGTCCCCAACCCCCGGGCCTCGGACCGGTCCGGTGGAGTCGTTTGGTACCGGGCCGCGAGAGTTGAGGCTCAGGTGTGAAATGTATGTTTTCAGGGTTTTTATCGGTTTTCAGCGTTATTTTGTTATCGTTTTTATCGTTTACTCGGTTTTCCTGGGTCTTTTCACGTGTGTTATGAATAAATTTTCTTTTTTTCGGTACCGGTACTAGTTTTATTTTGTTGTATTTATCCGCGACACCTTAAAGGCCGGTCCAGTGAAAATATTGTCGGGCATAAACCGGTCCGTGGCGCAAAAAAGGTTGGAGACCCTGCTCTTAATTGTTGTGACACGTGTTCGAAATGCAGAGAGGTGCGCTCGATTTGCCACACGGAGCAGCGCGAGAGTAAAGCACGAGGGAGGGGCTAATAATCGGCTCAGTCATTTTTAATGATCGTTGAAAGCCCAGATCGTAATCGTGATTAAAATTCGATTAATTGAGCAGCCCTTACACAAGTACTGACATAATTACTAATGTCATGTCTTCCCTAACCTCAGGAATTTGTAAATCAACTTCCTTAAAAATCATACCCTGCTTGTTAAGGTCAGCATGAGTTAAACATTAATGGGGGGTTTTTATCTCGTTGCAGTGGACCCACGTAGTAAACACAACAGTGACACATTAACACCTTGTAAAATTGATACGGTGATAGTTGGCAAACAAAAATTAGATACACATGCAGCAGAGTGTAAAATTAGCACTTACTCAGAGTCGTGCTTCTGGACAGATGAGTGTAAAGGTAAGTACTCACTGCTTCTTTAGAGTTTGTTTGGGTTTTTTCCACCTAGCAGGTAAGGTAGTTTGGCTCTTTAACTTCAACTTTCAATTACAATTTTGGTTTCCAACTAGTATAAAAGTAAAATAACTAGAGGCAAAACAGCTATTGTGGTGTATTCATATCCATCTAGAGCAGTGATGTCAAATTCATTATACATCAACCATACTTGGATCTTAAGGTCCTTTTACTTTTTAGCTCAAGATTTAAGAAAACAATTACAGTGATGATGCTTGCCATAACTAAATGTCCATTCTTTTAAGTGGTCCACTATACTCACTGGGTAACTGTCACCCATTAATTACAGCTGGATTGTGAAAACCATGGCAACTGAAACTGATGAGAGTAATGAGACTGAACCATAATAGTAAATCTGCATGTCATTAAATGAGGTGACACTGAATAGCTGTGCAAAATAATGGAAAAACTGCAGTCTGACTTGACAATAAGACAGCTTTAACAGTGCATTTCTCCCCCTAATAAAACTTTGACCGAACACACCCCAGTCACTGACGCTCAGCTTCTTAAAGCTTAGAGCTCATGCAGACCGAAGTAAAACCATCATCACCAGCGATGTCCTGAG
>NW_024582454.1:670952-692862 GCF_018398535.1 Haplochromis burtoni
AGAACAGAGACTCCAGAAACAGCCAGAAAGGTCACACATGCTCTTCGCTGTGTTCGTGTGCTCGCTGTGTATGTATAAGAAAGATCAATAAGAGTCTGCAGCAGTTTACAGGGGGGCTGGTTAAACACTGTACCTTGTGATCAGGGCTATGAAGTTACACGCAAACACACATACATGTGCACACACAAACGTGAATGTGTGACCTTAACAGGAATTTCTGAAGGTCCCAGCGTGCAGAGAATAGAGAAGCACTCTTAAGAATCCAGCGTTCAAACACACAGAGCACACCACACGCTGACAAACACACTCGGGATGAGGCGCTGAATTATGCAGGTCCGCCCACATCTCACTCTCACAGCCTTGGAGTGACTTTGGTGCAGAGCAGGAGGGAGGAAGTGGCGACAAACTATCAGGGTGACCAACAGACCAAAACAGTCTGACCGTGCAGATCGAGCTGAACGGTAAACAACCTGATAAACCAACAGAGACTGCCTGAGAATCCCACGAACTATATTTCAGCCAATCCAGGATGTATTCATCCAGCCAAAATTACACCCAAAGTGCCCACATCTTTTAGCACAGGAAGTTATTTTTGTCCATTTTCCACCATATCTAAAATCATGGAAAGATTAGGGGAAATTAGGCCAAACAAGAAAAACTTTATTGCACATTTCACACACACAAAGCATGAGCTGCCACAGTGCGCAGCCTCAACTTTACAGATGACTTTACAGAAAGCAAGTAAATTAGTTTTAACAGTATTGGTAGAAACCCAGGAAATAACCAGTCTGATCCAAGTAACCTGAGGGGGTTGAGAGCTTTAATGGTGTATGATCATGTCAAGAGAGGTCAGAAACCATGGTGTGGAGGTATGTGCTGGAACTTCATGTCGGCCTGGGTCCTTTAGGTGCAAAGTAGATGTGTTCCTGGTGACCAATTATTACAGTCAATTAAATAGGAGGGGGGGAAATTGTGAGAAATTTTGACAGTTTTTCCAGTCTAATAGAAAAGGTTAAACTTTACCCACCCATTTAGGAGTCAGTGAAAACTGATAACCATATTCCTCAGATGATGCTGAATGTGTTTTGCAACATCTATAACCTATCACACTCTCACACAAACACATACACACACTACATCTGTAATGTCAGTAGTGCTAACACAGCAGCCCTTTTTCCTCCTTGCAGGCCTGTGCAGAATGTGGTTACACACTGATCCAGCTGAGTGAGTGGTTGCCAATTTACTCTGAGACAACCAATCATTTTCTACACCATAATAGTGTATAGGAGTACTGGTAGGCAAGGCTTTCATATTTCTTTCTACCTTGCTTGTTTACGACTACAGCTGCAGTCCCGACTAGTGGGAGGTGGCTGCTTAGCACCTTAGACGGTGCATGGGTAAAAAGTCAGCACTGCTATTTCACTCGATCTCAACTGACTGCAACCCCATTCAACACATTTCTTTAATTTGATTGTTTTGTCCTCAGTTTTTCAAACAAAAAGTTTACATTCAGTGTTGCTCAATTTATAAAAGTGAGTTCATCTATGCCAGTATGACCTCCTGAGGAAGTATTGGTGGCTTCCACAGGGGGCCTCAAACGGGACATACTACATACAAGGATTTGTGCTATTGCTTTCCCTGTGGCTTGGTTTTAGGATTTATAATGGCTTGATAGAAAATTTGACAGCATACCGTGTTCAAATTCCAGACATTCGTTTAGAAAGTCAGCATGAAGACATATTTGGCGAGGAAGCAAACTTGCAGCCAGGCTGGAAAGCCTAAATGAAATACAGACTTTGTTATCGACAAAACAACTTAAGGTCTAGCAGAGCTTTCAGCGGGCTGCTCGGTTGTCATGTCAGGTTGAAGATGTTTTCAGAACTTCAGCTCAAAACAGCAGGTTGTCAGACTTCAAAGTAAAAAAGAGAAAACTTTAAGGAGAAAGTCATCCATCAGGTGGAGACTGAAGACAGCTTAAACTTCTGGGAGAAGGCAGCAAATGGACTTGAGCTAGAGTATGTATTCCAAGGTAAAGAGTAAGCTGTCAAGATTTTTTTTTAAGTAAAAGCTATTTTTATTTATCGATTAATATGCTCTTAGTTTTCAACTGAGTAAATGTGACTTTTTAAAATGTTAGTGGTAATCACAGAATTGAAGAAATTCAAGGTGACAGTTGCTTAACCATCTCAAAGCCGTAAATGTGCACACACTTTTGAACTGTTGATTCATTTTCTGACGATCAGCTATTCGTAGAACAAACTGGAAGATTTTACTCATCCAAACTCATCTTTAAGGCTACTTTTGGCACAGCAGGAGAACAGGTTAGAATACAAATCTGCTGCAGAGGTGATGAAAATCTATTTCTGTAACAGCCCAGTACATTACGTTTAAAATATTTTTGTAGATATTCTGGTCAGGTTGCTTTTCAATAACCTTTCTCTGAGTAGTGTCAATAGCATACCAGTTCCATATGAAACCAGTGAGAGCTGCCTCTGAAACAAACTTCCCTGAACAGTAGCCGGCTGCCGAAGGAACCAAACACCAACAAGCTACTGAACGCCTCCTGGGTAACCTCCTAGACAGGTGTCGTATTCCCGCAGACCTGGTAGGTAGGCTGTGCCTACTTCTCAGGTGTCATGTGGACAAACAAAAGAGGGTGACAAAATATGCTACTGAGTATTATTACGTTTATAAGGTCATCAGAAATACGGCTGCTTTTCAGTCCAAGTAGAAGTAATTCAGTAAATTCAAAGGAAGCTCCCTGCTAACAGCAGCTTAAATTTTAGTTCTGGAAAGCCTTTCAAAGAGCAAGTCTGGCAAAGTAAAAAGGTCACTTCTTTTCTTCCTCCTCATCATCCACTTGTGAGCTGCCCCCCATCCAGCAGCAACGCCCAGCACTGAGAAATGAAGCCAACTTGGATGTCTCAAAAAACTGCAGTTCCTCTAATGGCCACTTTAAGATGTGAAGTTCATCAGTCCCATAGAGTCACATTAAAAAGTCCCCAATTATATCTATGCAACTTGTTTACACCCAGATTTCTTTTTTCCCCTCTGTAAACAATTTCTTACATTATAAAACCTATTTTATGGCTTTTTCGTTTTTGTTTTAATAATTCTCCCCAGTGGATTTTTTTTTAGGGCTCAAAGTTGAGGTGCAACAACTTTGACTGGCAAGTCTACTGATACAGGCAGCTGTAACTGTCAGCTGTCTGTTAGGGCTCAATACGACTACAGTGAATTTCTCTCTCATAGTGGGCCATTCTGAAGCAACTATGCAAGTAAGCATGTGTATTCTGCGCACAGCATAGGCGCAGAGTCTGTGTAACCTTATTTGACAAGATCTCTGCATTTTCTGATATTTATGAATATTAAATATCTATTATGCTTGAGTACATTAACCAGCCAAAACCTATTAGGGCTTTTCAAAAGGTTCTCTAGACAGGAAAAATAAGTCAACACAGACTTTGTACCAGGGAGCCTGCAAGAGTTTGATATTTAATGCTAATCTAACTGAACTGGGAATTTGCTATGTTGCATATCAGCTGACAATTTGAAAGATGACAATCAAATCAAAACAACAATCTTTTGATCAAGCATCAGAGAAAACTTCAAATATCTTGTTTTGTTAGACCATAACTCCTAAAACCTGAAGATCTCAAGCTCAAAATGTCTGAAAATATTTTACAAGCCATTTTACAAGTTATCAGCAAATGCTTGTCATTCTATGTGATAATTTAAAGCAATATATAGGAGATTTTTAAATAATAGGTTTTTCAGACAATGTTTTAGGGTTGTTGTAGCATAACATATGAAATCTATTTAAAAGTTGTAAAATTTGTAATGCACCCTGAAGCTTTTCAAATCAAATCCAGGGTGTCTGTGTCTGATTTTAATTTGTTGGCACTTCAAACCCAACTATTATCAAAAATTACTGTGCAGAAGCCTTCCATTTTATTCCAGCTGGCATTTAAAAAAAAAGTCTTGATGAAAGTTGCAGATATCCTGAAACTAGTGCAACTGATGCCACAAGTATCCAAATTAGCACATGACATCATCTGGCCTTCACCAAAAATACAGCTCAAAGAGGAGACACCGCTCGCCTGAGCTTCGTTTCCACATGTGCAGGATTAACGGCCGGAGGACACTCCAAGCAGAAAAGCTCCACATATTTTCCTCTGCTTGTATAAAGTGGCTGGTACCGACAGTGTTATGTGGCAATCTCTGCCTCTGTGCAGTCGCAGCAGGCACTGCCTCCTTAGACAAACAACTGACCAGGAACAGAGGCCTCTCCCAGTCTACACACTCATACAAACACGCTCTCAGGCCACACATAAAAACATCTGGGAGAAAGGAAGTTAGAGATAAATACATTCTTCTCCCAGAATCCACCCTAACCCTGAACTTCCAGGTACACACAAACACAATCTGGGCTTACTTCACCTGTGTGAGGCCAAGTCACACAATACCACTGTCCTGCTCTCTGTTTATAACTGTCAAAGCCAATCTTATGAAGCAGGGTGGACAGCTAAGATCAACAAATATGACCGGGTGGAGCAGGGTGTAGGGAAGTCCCCAACATACAGAGGACACCCACACAGTAATATTGTATTTCTGTTTAAATTCTCCACCAGGTTCTTCCAGGAAGAAGGTGGGGCTGAACTAAAACAGGCAGAGGACAGGGTGCAGCTCCACTGGGGGGGTCCAATAACAACCCACAGATGAGAGGAATGGACATAGGACATACACAGGGTCTCTGCAGCAAAGTCAGTATGTTAACTTAAGGCTGCAGCACATATTGCAAATCACAATTAAAGCTAGGGCTGCTCAATTAATCGAATTTTAATCACGATTACGATCTGGGCTTTCAACGATCATTAAAAATGACTGAGCCGATTATTAGCCCCTCCCTCATTTATCCGCGACACCTTAAAGGCCGGTCCGTGAAAATATTGTCGGGCATAAACTGGTCCGTGGCGCAAAAAAGGGTGGAGACCGCTGATTAAGAGGACCCGAGGGAAGCTCGGAAAGCTAAGCAGAAGTTATTTGGAGAGTGACTGCCGTTGGTTGAAAAGAGTTAAAAAAAAAAACTTCAGTGGTGTTGCACATTATTTTATATTATTTTTTTAAAGTCATTGTTAACCCTTTAAAGCCGGTCAGAGCAGCACGCTCCGTTTTGCGTAACTATTTTTAAATCCCTGTAGAACCTGAACCGTGTAAGCTAGCGCAATAATTTGTTTTGCATATGAAACCGGAGGAGTTGTACTTACATCTGATGCCATCAGCTTGTCCTCGGTCACGGTTTCCTTCCACATATAGCTTTGCAAAAATGCATAAAAAGCGCTTGCAGGAACAAAAACATAATATTCCAGAAACACGCTTTGCCGATCCGATCAGCTGTTCGTAACACTTCCCACATTGAAATGATGCATATGCTGTTTTTTGCAAATTTGCATATAATATTTATTTTGTTTTTCCTGCAGTATATAAAAATTGTGTATTCTCAAAAATAAAACTATGAAGACACTCAAAATAAATTTCCTGTGGTGGAAACTATTTTTGCAACTTTTTTGTATTTAAGTTTTGAGGGATAACCTCTTAAATTTCTCAATAGAAATATATGTAAAAAAACAAAACGATTTTCAATTTTTTTGTAGTTTATTGCACTTTTTTGCAATTTATGTAATTACTATGACTTAATGCATACATATTATTAAAATTGGGCTATAAGGTTGTATTGATGTATAGCAACTTGAAATGCTCCAAAAAATGGCACTACAGCATGTAAAAATAATAATATAAGCTCTGGCGGACTTGGTTCTATGGTAGGTCTTAAAGGGTTAAATAAATAAAATGTAATCATTGATCCAATTTCAGTGAAAATAATCGTGATTATCATTTTTGCCATAATCGAGCAGCCCTAATTAAAGTATGCTAACAGAGTCACTGTTAGTGGTTTAAAAGTAGCTGGATATACACATTTAAGAACAGCAAATGACAAAACAAGTCTTCTCAGGAATGCATTACTATGGTTTTACTTATTGCAGAAGCTACAGCAGTTTGTGTCTGCTTCTCATTGCCTCATATTTTTCTCTGTAGTAATTAAGAACAAATTAAAAAGGAAATAAATATGCTGAGTAAGACTGCAGGAAAATAAAACTGTTAGTACAGCTTTTTAAGTCTCAAGTGGTAAGAAAAGGGTGAGCAATCCTCTGTTATGCACCACAGTTACTACTATCGGGTAGGAGGTACAAGGAATAATCTTTGCAAACTTCTTTTATGCCAAGAAAGCTTTAATGCCTTCGAGTACAACTCTGTTGAACAAATCCAGACCATAGGAGGAGGTGTGTTGCTTGTATTTTGTGTTGCTTTGATTTCTGGTGATGACGTTACCACTTCAGAGCACTTTATTAGTAATGCATGTAATTGTAGCTGCAGTGTCTTTTTGTTTTGGCTGTGGCACAATGGAGACTTTATCCTTTAACTAACTAGACAATGTTAACTTACTTGTCAACACATAACAGAGTGTTGAGCAGGTTATGTGTTCAGAGTTTCAGTTTAAAACTGACTTAGAGCAGCATGTTTTTCCCCTGACAGCACTCTCAAAAACTCTCTCCTGAAGGGATACACGCAAACTGTTGAGCCGTGCATTAGTAATAGTGCCAGAAGAAGTTATAGCCACAGTCACATGGCACCTTGCATAAGTTCAATTGATGATACAATTCATAATTTTTTTTGAGTATTTCATGTACATCTATGCTATGTTAATAAAAGTGCCTGTGTGACATCTGGGACACAGCTTTGACTAAGAACTCTCTTTTTGTTCTTACTTTATGGCTTTAAAAAAATATCGAGATATGAATTTTGGGTCATATCGCCCAGCCCTATGTTCTATGCTTGGTCCCAATCTGTTGCCAGGTAAGCTTTAATTCTAAATAATACAACACAAGAGTTCATAACCAGTAACATTATTCAAATCCTTTCAACAAAAACCAATGTGGATAGATGTTTTAGCTGCTTTCATAGACCAGTGGTTTGTTTCAAACAGAAATAGAATTGATTTAAGAAGCTGAAATGAAAGCTGTCTGCAGGGGATAAGCAGTTAGATCTTCAGCTACCCTCTTTCTAGTGATAGCACCTGCACCATGCAGGGTTGGTCTGAAGGGGTTCAAGTTTTAAGCTTTTATGTGCAGCTTTGATGTTACAGATAAACAGCAGCACTGAGAGCAGAGTGTCCTAAAATATGCTAACATGTTTTCTGCTAGCATTGTTTTCCTTGCCTCATTTGCAAGATCTCTATCACCTGTTCTTCTTATAACCTCTCTGACCAAAGTTGGATTGCTTTAAATCAGTCCAGTTGATGGACATCAAAGCCCAGGTTTATTTGAGCACAAACAGATCATAAAGCAGAAAGCTCAGGCTAACAAAGAAAGTTGATAGAAATCATCATGATACTCCTTTTGGGATGATGTCCTACAAAAACCCTGATTCTTTACGCAAGTAGGGCTGCTCGATTATGGCAAAAATGATAATCACGATTATTTTCACTGAAATTGAGATCTCGATTATTTGACGATATTTATTTAACAATAACAATGTTTGAATAATGACTTTAAAGATTGTCAAAAAATAATATAAAATAGTGTGCAAATACTGATAACAGTGCAAATGTTTGCAATATAAAAAATAAATGAAAAATGTAAACATCTATGTTTAGTGAACTTTGCAGTGTTGCTCTGTGGTGCAGCTACGACACTGTAGCAAAGTTTACACACTGTGTCTACTTGATCCACGTCTCGCGAACCCATAATGTTTCCACACCACTGAAGTTTTTTTACCTCTCTTTTCAACCAACAGCAGTCACTCTCCTCTCCAAATAACTTCTGCTTAGCTTTCCGAGCTTCCCTCGGGTCCTCTTAATCAGCGGTCCCCAACCCCCGGGCCTCGGACCGGTCCGTCGTGAGTCGTTTGGTACCGGGCCGCGAGAGTTGAGGCTCAGGTGTGAAATGTATGTTTTCAGGGTTTTTATCGGTTTTCAGCGATTATTTTGTTATCGTTTTTATCGTTTACTCGGTTTTCCTGGGTCTTTTCACGTGTGTTATGAATAAATTTTCTTTTTTTCGGTACCGGTACTAGTTTTATTTTGTTGTATTTATCCGCGACACCTTAAAGGCCGGTCCATGAAAATATTGTCGGGCATAAACCGGTCCGTGGCGCAAAAAAGGTTGGAGACCGACTGCTCTTAATTGTTGTGACACGTGTTCGAAATGCAGAGAGGTGCGCTCGATTTGCCACACGGAGCAGCGCGAGAGTAAAGCACGAGGGAGGGGCTAATAATCGGCTCAGTCATTTTTAATGATCGTTGAAAGCCCAGATCGTAATCGTGATTAAAATTCGATTAATTGAGCAGCCCTATACACAAGTACTGTACAAATTACTAATGTCATGTCTTCCCTAACCTCAGGAATTTGTAAATCAACTTCCTTAAAAATCATACCCTGCTTGTTAAGGTCAGCATGAGTTAAACATTAATGGGGGGTTTTTATCTCGTTGCAGTGGACCCACGTAGTAAACACAACAGTGACACATTAACACCTTGTAAAATTGATACGGTGATAGTTGGCAAACAAAAATTAGATACACATGCAGCAGAGTGTAAAATTAGCACTTACTCAGAGTCGTGCTTCTGGACAGATGAGTGTAAAGGTAAGTACTCACTGCTTCTTTAGAGTTTGTTTGGGTTTTTTCCACCTAGCAGGTAAGGTAGTTTGGCTCTTTAACTTCAACTTTCAATTACAATTTTGGTTTCCAACTAGTATAAAAGTAAAATAACTAGAGGCAAAACAGCTATTGTGGTGTATTCATATCCATCTAGAGCAGTGATGTCAAATTCATTATACATCAACCATACTTGGATCTTAAGGTCCTTTTACTTTTTAGCTCAAGATTTAAGAAAACAATTACAGTGATGATGCTTGCCATAACTAAATGTCCATTCTTTTAAGTGGTCCACTATACTCACTGGGTAACTGTCACCCATTAATTACAGCTGGATTGTGAAAACCATGGCAACTGAAACTGATGAGAGTAATGAGACTGAACCATAATAGTAAATCTGCATGTCATTAAATGAGGTGACACTGAATAGCTGTGCAAAATAATGGAAAAACTGCAGTCTGACTTGACAATAAGACAGCTTTAACAGTGCATTTCTCCCCCTAATAAAACTTTGACCGAACACACCCCAGTCACTGACGCTCAGCTTCTTAAAGCTTAGAGCTCATGCAGACCGAAGTAAAACCATCATCACCAGCGATGTCCTGTCGAGCCACCAGCAGCTCTGCTGTCGTGAGTTTGTTATGTAGACACTTCTCAGACCGGCGACGCCAAACCAGCAAACATTTCAACACAATGAGAAAATGCACCAAATATTTTGTGGTCCCGCTTTTACGAGTTGTGGAATTTCACTTGTGTGCTTATGTTTGTCACAGATGTGTGCATGTTTGTGTGTCCGTTCTAGTAATTAAGTTCAAGTAATCCAAAAGAATCACACCCTAATGCAGCCGTTATCCCACGGCTGTTTTGACCATTAGACCCATTAAGACGAGTGTTTTTAATCATGTTATTTTCCAGAAGGTCTTGTTTTTCCCCATAAGAATTCTTTGTATTTTCTGTCACATACGTATATTTTGTGGAGTTTTCTGGCTCAGATTGTGCTTTTGGGGGACAACAACTCACATGATTTGACACAAATCTATTCATCTTATTTCTTCAAATCTCTTAAACAAAAATGCCATCTGTAAAAATGCCTTTAAGCAGATAGAAACCAAAAGTCTTACCTTAGGTTTTATTACAGGGCCAATCATTTTCTTTTGACTTTGGCCAAGATCCACCTTATTGATGGGGCAGGAAAACCCCTGTGTTACCACAGTAAATTACATTTAATTTCATTTAAACAACTAAGAGCAGTTAAAGTGGACTTTCAATGCTTTTTCCTTATGTTCTTTCATTGATAATAATGCTGGAATTGTAGCTGTTCATTTTAAACATGGCCATAATTTCAGGGAGTCTTCATAACCACTAAAGACTCTTTTGTGAAACTTGTATGAGTAAATATAATGTAAAATGTAAACAGCAAAGTGTACTGCAGCTTCTTTCCAACATTTTTATGACTTACCGAACGAACATAAATAAAATTATTGGGATTGCACTAGGGCTGGGCCATATTATACCGTTCACGATAATACCGGTATAATGTTAGGCAACGATAGGAAAATGAAATATCGCGATAGAATGGGAGTAAAACGCGCATGCGCAGTGCCTTTGTTTTCATACGCACATGGCCGATCGTTGAGTGAAACAGATGAACCAGAATTGGTTTGTAAAAATGGTGCAACTTCAGTGATGTGGAACTGGTTTGGTGTTTGTCCGTCAGATACACAACAAAGCACATTTTTTTGCAGAACATGCAAGCGGCCGTCGTTATTGTCGTATTTGTCGGACTAAGATGCTCTTAAATCTGGGAGTAATCTGGGTCCTAAACTCCGTATGCTTCAGGTCAAACAACACTGCAGCATCACTGAGAGTTAAAAACTGTCTAAATTCTTTCATCTTTAATAAAACGATCAGCATTGCTGCTTTACCAGGTGTAACTATAAGTTTAACTTCCAGGCATCCATGAAAACAAAATTTATTACATTTAACGGAGTTAGAAGTTAGCAGGAAGCTAGCGGAAGTTAGCTCGCTAGTTTCGCTAGTTACCTAAGCATGATATTGCATGTTCTGACTGAGAGATTTCTGAAAAAAATCAAACGTACAGCTCTGCTATCACTTCCAACATAAATGAAGACAGGAAACTAAACAGCAGTGACGTTTGTAGGGTTACTGAAGTTGGGCTAGCTGGTATATAATGATGTGCTACGTGATCGCTAGCGACACAGCTATGTTAGCATAACATAAACAGTGAAGCTGGAGGAGAACACTAACACTTTTCCACTTATAAAAGTTAACGTGAAGGTTCTTCATGGTTAGAGACAAATGCAATCGCATGGCAGGATGCTGTAAACGGACCAAACTTCAGTCAGGAGAACAACTGAGATAATCCATCCACAATACGAGGTTAGTCATTAATATACTGCAACAACATGGGAATAGAGCAGCTGCCAGAGAATTCAACATTAATGAATCAATGGTACAGAAGTGGAGGAAGCAAGAAGAATGAGTTTAATAAAGTTTGATTTATCTGACTGCTTTGTTTCGCTTAATGTGCCTTATAATCCCGTGCACCTTATGGTCCGAAAAATACGTACTGCACACTGCAGTTTAATGTTGCAAAGCACCTCTTTTTAACTTCAGTGGATATTATACATGGTTATGCTCAGGATATGTCAGCCCATTTCTACTGGAAATGCCTTTTGGTTAAACTTTCAGCAAGGAATTTGCATTTGCACTGTTACATTTTTATAAAGCTTTAATGTACATAAAAACCAGCTTCTTGTTTAAGTGAAAATAAATGGAAGGTTGTCTTTTTGCGCTAGTAATGTTGTGGAGTTGTATTTTGTCTCGCATCAATTATATCGTCAGTTATATCGTTATCGCAAATTTTCAAATATATATCGTGATAAATATTTTTGGCCATATCGCCCTGCTCTAGATTGCACTCCCTTAAATCTACTAAATCTTCTGTCTGTGTAGCAGTCCGTCCTGGGGTATCTTGTGTTAAATTCTTCCACATCCTGTAAAAAAGTCAGACTGCTGATATTTTAGATTTCAGAAGCACAAAACTCCTACTCTAATGTAGCAGTGAGGAAAAATGGGAAACGGCACAAGACTGATTAATTTCTGCTTTAAGTAAGCAGGTTTTATTTTCTGCACTATAACTGCTACCATCTGACCACAAGTAAACTGCCAACACGTGGCAAACAATGGGTTTTACTCCTGATTACTCCCAGTGATTACACACACACTGCTCCTCCTTGTTTTCCCTCCTTGTGGGCCACGAATTAGACATTGATCTGCTGCAAAGCACCATGGGAAGCTGGTCGCAAGCGGTTCTAAACAGTGAGTGACTGAATTGGTGATTGCTGTCTGATCCTGCGAGGTCAATGGGGAGTTACCTCCTGTGCGACTGGCCCACATGGATGTGCACGAGGGGCTGACTGACAGGTGGGACAGCATATCCGGAGGCTTGGGGGGGGGGGGGGGGGGCAACACAAACCAATGGAGATGGGAGGAGAGGGGGAAGAAAGAAAAAAAGCATGGGAGGAGGTGAGCCAGGCCTCTGAGGGGATTAACATGGTCTGACAGGCTGACTGGGACAAACACACACACAGAGCTTTGAGGGCAGGTTGCTCTGCTGAGCACACACAATACACTGCTTGTTTTAGAACAAGAGGAAAGAGAGAAAAGATAGATAAGAAGTAGGGGCCAAATCACCGCGAAGGAATGTGAGAGAGCAAAGAGAGAGTGAGATTATGAACCACAGGTGTTTCCCAACAAATGTCCTGCTGCTGTCCTAATGCATATTCCATAACTCTTCCACAACTCTCCCCCTTTACTTGAAGAATGAGCTGTCTGGATTGTACTGCAGTTCTGTTGGAAACTACACATGAAATACGCTCGCTTGCTATTAACAGGAATCTCTAACATTCCCCCACTTTTCCACTGAGAATCCATCAAGTTACCTGACCTTCTCTGTATGGAATTCTCCACTTGAAACTCCATTTGCATTCCAGGAATTCCATGACCACTAGGAGCCCTGAAACCCGTGACATATCACCCAGTTGGACGCTCAAGCACACAGAGAGAGAGAGGGAGAGAGAGACCATGCTGATGTGTTATTGTGGGGTGCTTAGGGAGCAGTTTAACATATTGATCAGATTCCGACGGCCCATTACAGAAAATTAACTGCCTCCAAAGTGGAGCCGGGGTTTCCACAAGACTGAGTTTAATCCAAGGCTTAAAGAACTTAAACTAACAATCAATTATTAACGTGTAAAGAGAAGACAGTGGGTCTGCAGAAGCATCTTTAAGATTCAAGTGATCAAATGGGGTCCATAAATGTTAACTGCTATGAAGCTGTCTCTTTACTTCTACAACTTTTCATAGTTTTTACAGGAATACGATTTTGAAAAGTTGTGCTGCTTCATTAAGGACCGTGTTAGTGTGTGTGTTTTTTTTTAAGACTGTGGGTTTTGACTTCAGTGTAATTTTCCACTTCTTATCACTACAACACATTACAATACACTGCAGTTCTTTTCCATAACTATTGTAGCAAGATTTACTTCCACAGCAGACTTGACGCCGATTAGGATAAAAAAAAAATGTATTTAATTAGATTTGAACATTTCAGAATATCTGCCATAGATAAACTAAAGACTAACTGCTAAACTCAAATATAGCTTTTAACAAAAGAGTTCCTGTATAATTTAATTGTCATTTCAAGTAATTTTCAACCTAAAACCACTTGGTTGCTTTAGGGTTAAAGTGTTTTCAGGAGCAACAGAAGATACAGAAGATACATAAATTTGTATCTACAGTTTTTTCATTTCACTGTCATACACATCTTATGTTTTTTCTCTAAATACAAATCACTGAGGCTTGATGGCACATGTTGAAAAAAGAAAACTACCTGTAATTAGCCGTGCTTCTTGTTTTTATTAGGTACAGTTTACAGACGTGCTTTAAATGCATCACATGCAGGCATGCAGTTACTGTTCTAAAAGGACAGCTGAAAGATGTGCATGATTGTTTCTGCTGGGAAAAAAAAGGGCCTTTCTAGGGTTTCAGACCATCAAAGTGATTAAATCTTGTAAAAGTTTTAACTTTTTGCCCAGCCCTCATTTCTTCATGCCTCTTCAAAATCCCATTTAAGGCGGCAGACTGTGGGCTGCACTTTAAAAACAAAAAAAGTAAAAATAAAAACAGCTCATCCAAAATAACTGAGGCTGAAGTCATCTGTCACAGGAAACCAAAGGCAAAATCCCCAAGTCTGTCTGTCTGTCTTTGAACCAGTTTGAATTTAGTGGTGGAATTGTGTTTAAAGTTAGAACTTTAAAATCAGATTTTCCTTCTTTTTGTTCCCTTTCAAAGTGTGAGGGTTAAGACTTTGCTTTACTGTTAAAAGTTGTAGTCATGATCATTTCTGGTAAACAATCATTTATAAACTTGCCAAACATGCATTGAATAAACTTCAAACCTCTTTTTATGGGAAACTCCATCTTTCCATGGGTGGAGATGGGCACGTTGTTGTGAGTTACACTTGTACTAGCCACTGATGCCCTCTTGAATGGCAGCATAAACCAAAAATAACGTGACAACTGTTGGCGTTTGCCACAATGCTTGTCGTGCCTTTGGATTTATTTTTTTATTTTTTTTTTTAAATTACATGGCACACGAGAGTTGGTCGCTCTTTACCACCATTTAATGATAATTGTGTCTCTAGGAGCACAGAGACTGTCAAATAACAGGGAAATGCTTTAACATCTAGAAAAGAAGACTATGTAGCAAACTCCAAAATTACCTCTGTTCTCTTTATTTCCTGTTTTGACTTCTTGTCCTCCTGCAGCAGCACTGATAAGAAGTCGAGGGGGTTTTAAAGTTGTGACACCTATCATTTAACGCCAGTATAAATGGTTACAGACCTGCACTGACGTCACTGTTCACATAAGCAATGAGTAACAAAATAACCATAATCACGACTTTAGATCAAGTGGGTGTTTCTGACAGTAAAGCCCATTTTGCTGTTGGTCCCTGCCAGCCCATAGCCTCCACTTTGGGGTTGTCTGTGGTGGCAGATGGGGATGAAGCGAGAACCTTATAAACCTGAGTCCTTATGATCTACAAGGGAAAGCCAACAGCTTACCATGACCCAAGTCGCATATGCCAAAACCTCACCTGAAAACATTCAAACTTCAAACTCTCCTAAATCTCATGAGTCATCTTTCATGGCTACCTAAACTTTAAACTTTATTAAAACACCTAGGAGAATCTGGACCATTGTTAAAACTCAGAGGCCCCTCATTCTGTTTGCTAATTGAAAAGGGAATGCCTAATGACATTAAGATGTAACAAGCAGGTATTCGCCTACTGATTTGTATGCTTTAGTAAAAAATACCTTTAAAAAAAACAAAAAAAAAAAACATAGGTGGTTTCATTAATTATTCAGCATTTCCCTGAGCTATGAACACATTTTGCCTGGTAACAGTGTACTAAGTAGTATCCAATCCATTTCATTTATCAGCTATGCATTCATACATTTCTCCCATGACCCCAATAAGACCTTTAAACAATGTACAGGAGGCTAAAGTGGACTTCCTAACAAGCTGGGAATAAACAGTGGTGATGAATATCCTGGCTGCCCAGCTTGACCCCCATTCTTCTATTTAATAGACAGCAGCCAATACACTGAGAGCAGATGCATTAATTAAGGATGATGCAGTGAGCTTTGCAGCTGGGAGATGATAAGATGCTGAAATCCTGCAGAAATGCTATTGGAATTATTTGGGGGGGGGGGGGGGGGGGGGGGGGGGTTCTTCTTTTTTTTTTTTCCTATTGTAATTTCTGGAATTGCTAAGTTTATCATTATTTATTCAAAGACAATGTGCATTTTTAAGGTCCTGAACATGCTTGAATACCAGTTAACATCTAAGACATTTGGTACACATACATAACAGCCTCTAACACATACTCTAAACCACAATAACACCACCATTTTGAATGTAAGAAGCAATTTGGATGCAATATTTCTTGCCATTTCTAAGCATTAGAATTTAAAAAACATCCTCCTAGAGACTGAATCAAATCCGTTTCAGTGTTGGTCATACATGGTTAGTTTTTATTCAAGGGAATGTCCAAAGCACTGAAATTTAAAGTTCTTGTAATTCACCCATACATTGCCCAAACCGGCCCAGACTAGTCATGTTTGATAAGTATCCCACCATGAACTATGAATGCCATGGCTCCATCAATTAGCAACAGGAAATCTATTTGGACTAGTTCATTGTAACCTAATTTGCATTCTGTTTTACTAGGGCTGGGCGATATGACCCAAAATTCATATCTCGATATTTTTTAGCTGGATGGCGATATAAGATATATATCTCGATATATTTTTTTAAAGCCATAAAGTAAGAACAAAAAGAGAGTTCTTAGTCAAAGCTGTGTCCCAGATGTCACACAGGCACTTTTATTAACATAGAGCAGATGTACATAAAATTTACTCAAAAATAAATTATGAGCATTTATTAAATAATAATGCTCCATAAATAAAAGAAAACAATGTTGTTTTTGTGCATAACAAAAAGCTCACAATTGTGCAGTCAAAATGTAAACTAAAAGACGCTGAGCACAATAACAAAGACAGATTTCACAGCTGCTCTGTTCCCAACTTGTACTGCGTGACTGACAGCCTGGAGTTTGAAATCCGCTTCGCAACCACGTCTCTTAACAGGTGCCATTTATGGTCCTTATACACAGTAGGGTAATATTACGTTGAAGCACAGTACGTATCACTCCGCGAGGCTCAGCCGTAATGCTCCGACAATCCATCAAGCGGTGCAGCTCCGTAGCTTACCAAAGTCGTACTAAAACATTTTTTGACAGATTGCTGAGCGCCGTGTTCCACATAAAATCGGTTCGCGGCCATCAAGCACAACCAGAATTCATACATAAGGCGCGCTGTCAACTTTTGAGAAAATGCAAGGATTTTAGTCCGTGCAGCACCTCTGGGCTGCATGGCGTTAGCGTGGTTAGCTCGTTAGCGTGATTAGCTAGCTAACACATTGACACCGTCCAGCCCCACGCACGGGGCGATGCGCAGTAACTCGTTAACTGAGATTTGCCGTGTCCATCTTGTCGCTTCCTGCAGGTGAAGCGATGGGGGAGGAGGGGGAATTGTGTTCAGTGAAGGAGAGGCGAGGCCGAGTAACGTTGCGTAAAGACGAAAGTGGACGAAAGAGAGGCAAACTTGCAGCTCCACAAGTATAATTATAACGTAACAGACTATATCGATATAAAGGATATTGTCACATCTTATATCTCGTATAAAAATATATCGATATGTTTTAAAAACTCGATATATCGCCCAGCTCTAGTTCTACACATGGACACGGGAATTTGGTTTGTCCAACATCCACACCTGCCTGCAGGAAACGCCTCAACCCGTACAAATTTGTGAGGACCCAACTATTGTTTTAATTCATAATTGTGATTCACTGGCTTTCTGAATAAGTGACACACAACTGGAGTATAATTGTGAGTTCACACTCAGTAGTAGGGCTGGGCGATATATCGAGTTTTTTAAAAATATCGATATATTTTCATACGAGATATAAGATGTGACAATATCGTTTATATCGATATAGTCTATGTTACGTTATAATTATACTTGTGGAGGTTTGCCTCTCTTTCGTCCACTTTTGTCTCTACGCAACGTTACTCGGCCTCGCCTCTCCTTCACTGAACACAACTCCGCCTCCCCCATAGCTTCACCTGCAGGCAATGACAAGATGAAAGCGGAAAATCTCCGTTAGCGAGTTACCGTGCATGGGGCTGGACAGCGTCAACGTGTTAGCGAGCTAACCGCGCTAACGAGCTAACCGCGCTAACGACATGCAGCCAGGAGGGGCTGCACGGCCTAAAATCCTTTCATTTTCTCAAAAATCGACAGTGCGTCTTATGTATGAATTCTGGTTGTGCTTACTGACCACGAACCGATTTTATGTGGTACACAGCGCTCGGCAATCTGTCAAAAAATGTTTTAATATGACTTTGCTAAGCTACGGAGCTGCACCGCTTGATGGATTGTCGGAGGATTACGGCTACCGAGGAGGAGCCTCGCGGAGTGATACGTACTGTGTGTGTATAAGGACCACAAATGGCACCTGTTCAGAGACGTGGTGCAGCTGTGAAATCTGTCTCTTTGTTATTATGCTCAGCGTCTATTAGTTTACATTTTGACTGCACAATTGTGAGCTTTTTGTTATGCACAAAAACAACATTGTTTTCTTTTATTTATGGACCATGATTATTTAATAAATGCTGATAATTTATTTTTGAGTAATTTCTTCATGTACATCTACGCTGTATGTAAATAAAAGTGCCCGTGTGACATCTGGGACACAGTGTGACTAAGAACTCTCTTTTTGTTCTTAACTTATGGCTTTAAAAAAAAAAATCAAGATATATATCTTATATCGCCATCCAGCTAAAAAATATCGAGATATGAATTTTGGGTCATATCGCCCAGCCCTACTCAGTAGGAAAAAAAACAAAACAAAAAACAACTGTGACATCCAAATAAAGAAAGAACAGCATCACTCTGTTGCATCCTGTCAGACTGGAAGAATAAAGCACACCGCAGCATTTCTCCAGACTGAGAGAAGGTGGCAACGTTACTTACTAAGGTTTAAACCGCACAAGCATCCAGCCTGAGAGTTAAGGCCTATGGTCACGATCTTTTGCCCCACTTTGTAATGAACCTGTGCTGAGGTGCGATTACTCTCAGGCAGACCCACCTATAGCCTGACCATGAAATGTGACATGCTACACATTTACAGCTTCATCTGGTCAGCCAGATAAAAACAAGCTCAGCAGACATTTACAGCAACACAGACAACACAGCTGTAGAGCTAGTGATCTAGGCCTGCTAAGAAGGTGCAGGTGGCTGTAGTTGCAGCTGATGGGGAAAAGGGTCAAAGGTTATAGAAGGTTCTTGACTTCCTTTTTTTAAAGTGGGGTTTAACACATTTTGCCTATAAAAATGCAAACAATTATTAAAATGTGGACCAATTGCAGTTACATGCATAGTCACGCCAGAAGAAACTGTGGTAGTGTTATGACCAATATTTTTGCAAGCTGACAGATTTACAAATATCCAGGACAGTAGGGTGTGTTAATTAATGAATGGAGAAAGAAGTTAATGATGAGTTTAGAATATCTATATTTAGTGAGGTGGCTGTTAAAAAAAAAAACTAGTTTTGGGGTGGCCAATAGTGACTGTTTTTTTCCTTTTTTGTTAGCTGGACGCATTTCTAAAGCTTAAGACGTCAGATTGGATTGTTTCTTTAGTATTTTTAAATGATGTAATTACATTTTGGAGTCTTGTAAGTCTATGTGGGCTGGGCTTATTTTTTATGGATGAAACCAAATTGAAATCAATCAGTGAGCAGGCCTTTTACAAAAGTTTGCAGTGTTTCATTTTTCTGTCAGGAGTAAACAGAATGCGCTTTATAACTATACATTTATATTTCAATGTCTTTGATTAGGAAAAATAAATAAATAAATACAAACCATACAGTCAAACCACTACTTGCTACTCTTCCACTCTTCTCAAAAGTTAAATATTTGGGCCAGGGATATAAACATGTAACAGGGCAATAAATCATTCCAGCTACACCGTCTTGCACTGCAGCTGAGAGTCCTTGATCAGCTCTGCAGCTTCAGTGAGCATGGTGTAGCGGCACGTGAGCCAGTTCAGAATGACCCTACAGCTCACAGATGACCTCCAAAGCAAAGGAAGAACTACCGTGACTAGCTGCAGTCCGAGAATGTGGAATGTGAGTACATCTGACTGCAGGATGAGATGTTCTGGGGAAGCAGGAGCTGAATGGTTTTGAGGACCACCTCAACAGCAACATGGCCAACAAGCTTGTAGGAAAAACACAAGACAGAAAGAACCAGGGCTAGTAGATTATAATTTATTCATTTATTTCTTTTTTAAAAGCTAAAAAAGGAAACACTGGAGCCTGTCGAAAACCGTGTGTGTGGCCTCCTATTTTTTTTTTTTTTTTTTTTTTTTAAACTGCTGTAGTGTGCAGCTCATCACAGCTACAGCGTTGCCATGGGGACGCAGCCAGCTAATGTCTGCATGACGTGAGGGGTGAGACAGAAAGAGAAAAAGGGGAGGGCACGGGCAATGAACACACAGAGGAACAATGCAAACAGAGATAAATGCACGCCGTGGTCAGCGCCTCTGCATGAGTGACCTCATGCTGCTGTCATTGTGGCTGAGGCCAGCATGTCTGTTACCCAAAAGTGTTTCTACTATCTCCAGCTGCCACTTTAGCAGGTACACCCACGGTCAGCACTGACCTTTAGCCAAAGTCAGAAACCAGCCAGCTAAACTCTTAAGTCCTTTCTGCCTTTATAAGCCGTAGCATTTTAATTTCCCAGGATACCCTATGCCAGTTAGGGTTAGAGTAAGTATATCATATATCTACAAAGATTTTCATAACTATTTAAGTTTAACTTTTAGGGAAAAAGTGAAAAATTATTTCATAGTTCCAGGTTATTGACCTTGCCTTTTCTTGATGACTATGGTATCTTAAATTTAAAAACAAAAAAGGAAGAAATAGTCGCTGTTACATAACACAAGAAAGTGGCATTGTTTATTTACAAAGCTCAGCTGCAAAAACCACCTGGTTACCTCCGCACTTTGCTTAAATTTAAATACTGCATTTACAATGTCAGGTCACGGGACTTTCTAGGATTAGCTAGAGGTACTCTTATTCACAATAAAAACTAAGTATAAATGCTTTGCCGCAATGCTGCAATTCAGTTTCAATCCAATTCAGTTCAATTTTAATCATACAGCTTCAAATCACAAAAACAGTCGCCTCAATGAGCTGTGTCTGCCTAATGATGAAAACATCTGTTAAATCTGTAAAAGATTTCCTATGCAATACAGATATATAAACAGAGGTATTTATGCTCTTGTACTCAGGTGCAATGTTGCAAATCACTAAGCTGATCTGCTTTTATATCAAAATGTGATTGTCCCGTCAATGTGATGGACTATGTCAATTTGTCAGATATGCCGTATGCAATCACACATAGCTTTCTGGAATTCTTTTCATATAAACACAAAGAACGTCAATAGGTTTCCTTTTAAAAAAAAGTAAATACTTAAATAGAAAAAAAAAAATCTGACGGCCAGCATCTGTATACATATATCAGGTCTGAAAGTATACAAATTATTTAAAAGCACTTAAAAAAAAAAAAAAAGAGAATAAAAACTCCTGTGAAAGAAGGTACAGCAACTGATGAGTTTAACAGCCAGCAACTTCAATAAACCACAACGACAACATAATATGACCAATAATATAGAATATCTAACCACACTGAAATATTTCTTCACAACTAAATTGCCACCACTGGTGGAAATGACTCCTCTGGAGGATTGAGAATCTGGGAATAGTTAGAAAAAAAATAAAAGAAACCTGACCGTTCTGAAAACAAATCATTCCACCTCATAGGCCAGGAAACACACTATCTCCACAAAACACTCACTTCCTTTCTGCCGAGTTTCCTGCTTCCTGTGCACCAGCAGGGAAAAGCTGGGAGGGAGGGAGTGGCCACTGATGTCACAGCGAGTCTGCCAACATGCAGCATATCCCGTGCCACAGGAAACAAAGTGGCTACAAGTCCGACTTCCTGCTAGTAAATACCTTCCACCTCAAATTATGATGATAAGTACAGGGAGGAAAATAATCCTTAAGGTGATCAGAAAAGTCATTTGGTGTGAATAATAATCATTGATTTTGGAGTTCAGAACATGACAGGAGAAAAAAGGAGCGGCAGGAGCACACAAGAAGTCTCTTGTGCTGTATAGAGACTTCAAATAAATACTTTTATTTGTATATTTTCTCCAAAAGAATGTTGTGATAAAGTAAGCGTTTCTCAGGCTTTTCACCTCGCTAGGCCATGTGACGGCCAGACCAGTGTCTTAATATGTTGTGACATACCATCATCCCATTCAGCTGTGCATTACATAACTGAGATAAAGTAATAATTAAAATCCATTTTCATTCATGCAGATTTCCAATTTACTCTCCTGTGGTGCTCAAACTGAAACCCTTTCTCTTTAATTTTCCTTAAATTCAGCCTTAGTAGTCACTTCAGTCTTTTTTTTTTT
>NW_024582454.1:692882-694224 GCF_018398535.1 Haplochromis burtoni
GGGGGGCGGGGGGGGGCAAAAGCTACAACCACTAAGTTAGGGAATTTATATTATAAGCCTGGTGTTCTCTAATGACACACAGGTCCCTGGGTCAGGCATCATCCTGGCTCAAAAAGCTAGATCAGATAGGTAAAAACAGGACAATCAAGTCAATGCAGTTCTGTGTAGTTCTGTGTTTACTTTGCCATGCAACAGCAGCAGCTAACACATTTACATCACGCAGCTTTCACAAAGACAAACTGGGAACACTTTAGGATTCAAAAGATTCATTTCAGCAGTTAGTAAACCACAAACAAACAAAAACCAAAGAGCACATATCTGACAAGCAGAAGCTCCTATAGTACATGTGAGCAGTGCAAGGTAAAGAAAAGTGTCCATTTAAAGAGAAGATTTTCTGCTCTGTTTACCAAAGTACATATAAAATAAAGAAAACATCTGTCATAGTGTATTAACTATGTTCTCTTCTGTGAGGACACAGTGCCTGTGGGTTAAATTAAATTCTTAAACTGAAAGTAAAAGTATGCATTGTGATGTAACATTTGCTTTAATTTCCATCTCTGCCTCAACTTTAGAAGCCCTAAAGTCTATTTAAGGCATTTATGTCTGTTAAATGTCTTAAATTTAGATCCAATCATAGAGATCTAACAATAGATTTGTCTTTTAAGCTGCTGTACTATGGGACAAAAAACAAAACAACTGTACAACTTTGACTCTAATACTTAACAACTTTCTGAGGCTTTTAGGGTCACTGTTCAGCATAATTGATGTTTGGGGCAGAACATCTTGTTCCACGCAGGATCAGTGGAGAACTGAGTGGACAAAAAGATGCTGCCGTTCCCATTTTTAAACCATAAGCTTCTCTTGAGTTGCTCAGGGGGAAGGGGGGAAAAAAAAAAAAAAAAAAAAAAAAAAAAGGTCTTGGGTCAGCATTCAGGGCAAGAGGAGGAACTGTAAAACCTTATCACCGTCCCACAGATACAAAGGTACTGTTTAATGTAGCCAACTCTGCCTTGCATAAATGAGAGTTTCCTGATAATCTGATTTACATGATTGAGGAAAATCACACTTATACAGGAAGCAGAGGGAAATGTCAGCATAATAAAGATCACTCCTGTCTGAATGATGGCAATGTAACACGTAATTACAGGCTTAAAGAGCACTACCTGCTAATTACTGCACTGTCAATACCCTCATGAAACCCACTGCCGGAGAGTGCATTTCTAAAGGCGATATGCATCATTTATTCTCTATTATTTATCCAGCATGGTCTGCTTGTCCTGTAAAATGTTTGTCAGTCTGCCTTTATGGCATGTAGCAGAATGTTTACATTTATATGAGGGGG
>NW_024582454.1:694244-699009 GCF_018398535.1 Haplochromis burtoni
ACTGGACCCAAATTTAACAAAACCTGCATTCAGTTTCAAGCACATCATGTTGGACAGGGTCTGACATAACCGGTGGCCTCAAGTCTGGGTTGTGTAAACTGGTCCCAAAATTCATTCAAAACTTATTTTTTCTTACTTCCTGCACATCAAACTTGCTGTACAGTCTTTGTTTTTTCTCCAGAACTCATATTCAGGACAATCTTGTCAGCAGCTTTTTTTCCCTGATGAGCAGCATTTCCAAGCACAAGAAGCTGCAAAGCTGTCAACATCCAAACTATTAGAGGAGTCTTCCTGATGCTGCATACTCAAAAAGGTGCTTCTTTTCAAAGATGACACATACCATTATTTTTAGGTTGCATGTAGCAAGTTATTGAATGCCACATTTCTGAACAGACACCATTTGAGCTGACTGAAGAAATTTGAGTAGACAGTGACAAATTGAAGGAAATAAGTGAAGCCTAGGGCTGTGCGATATGACCAAAATCTCATATCCCGATATAAGACATCTATCGTCCCAATAATGATATAAATCACAAAAATGTAACATTTTCTGTAAATTCTGTGACTCTCGGGCAGCTCGACTTGTGTGAAGTGTTTCCAGCTGAGCGTCGTGTACCTGGAGTCAAGTGTTTTAACCAATGCATGAAACGATACATTTTTAGACATAAGTTGTAATGGCCGCCGTTTTCTTTGTGAGTATTTATTACACAAAAAAAGCCTGTTCTAATGTTTGAGTCTAAGGTTTATTTTTTAGCACCTGACGGCTCTTTTTTGCTTCTCATCCGTAAACACTCGGCATCCTCTTTCACGTGATTCAGTTTATTTTGAAAAGTCTCAACAGGATCTTGAGCTTTATTGTGAAAGGTTTATGTGGAAAATAAACAAGCGGACACACGATGGTTTTACCGTCGTTGTTCCTAACAACAACGCATAAAAACAGGAGCGTATTTTGTTACCATGTTTTCGGTCTGCTTGTTGCCACATAGGGAAGATATTTATCCTACGATAAAACATTTCTATCTCATCAATTTAAAGATTATAAAAAGATGTGAATCATGTCTTATGGTTGGCTGGGTTTGTCCCATTTAAATTGATCCACTCCATCAAGCTGACTGATTGATCTGGCATTGAGATGTGAAACAGCAGTTCCTCGATTAAAACTTACATCGGTTCACTGAGCACGGTGTGAGGACTAACGATTAGCCAACCAGCACCGTGGCGTGGGATTTAATCTGGTGTCAATCTGTGGAACCCAATCTTTTTTTTTTTTTTTTTTTTTTTTTTAAATTGCCACTGCTTGCCAATTTGCTGAACAACAAATACTGGACAATCATCAACTAAACAAGTAAAACTGTAAAAATTCGTAACATTTTAAGGTTCTTTAAGAGCCTTTTTAGTTCTTTTTAGTTTCTTAAGATGGTATTTTATATGTATGTAAAAAAAACAGCCAACGGGAACCACAGAGTAATATGATACTTAAACACAGTCACTTTTGTCAACACATAAAATAACGATTTTTTTTAAAGATACTGAGGCTTAGACCCTTAGGCTACAACTATACAACTGAAATCAAAGAAAGTGCTCTTAAAGCTCACGCAAAACCAGTTTGTTTCCATGGATATTAGACAGATTAATATGTAGGGCTTCAGGAATTTGTTAGAGGAAATGAAATGCCGTCCCTCACGGAAAAGGCTGCATCCATCTATTATACTGCATTTGTGCCCAAGTGATGGAAATGTCGTCACCAGGCTGTTAGCACGAGACTCTGTGCGGACTTCAAGCAGACCTCGAGTGGTCTTTAAAGAAATATAACAATAATCACTACTCATCCTCTGTTTCTGTCACTGTCCACAACCAAGTGTAAACCTCACTTAATCCTATGGCCTGCATGGTCACTAGATCACGACTACACATGGAGTATCCTCAGCCACATATTTGCTTTGAGCTGTACTACAGGAGCTAAACTTACTTGATAAATGTGATATGCTCTAACTATGATATGAGACATGGGAACACCAATGTTTATTCTCCACTTTACATCCATAATCTAAATCCAGGAGTATTAAATAAGACATAATAGAAAACACAGGTAGAAGATGAGCCTGGTGTCAAAACAATTAAATTCTTTAGTTGGTGCAGGTTTCAGTTTTTAAACCAGGTAAAATGTGCTTTTTCAACTCACAAAAGTTCATGTACTTAAGAAGGATCATAAAAATAAGGCAAATTGAAAAGTATCAAACTCTGGCCTATGTCTATGTACTTGAGAGCCTGTTCCTTGGACAATTTTAGAGTATGAAAGTTAAATCATCAATGGCTTCATTAAATATTGCACAAAAACAATAAGCCGATTCTGAGATGGGAACTTTTGATAGGTTTGGGTGCTTTTCTTGAATAACTCTGGTGCAGAGTTTCAGAGAATCATGAAAGCTAAACACTTTAGGAAGGCTAATGTGCCACACATTCACATGTCCCACCAAAACCTAAAAGGATTAGAAGTCACTAAACCTCCACATCTCCAGTGGGTGGAGTGGAGTCATGTAGTGTTGAGATGCATGCCTGCATCTCAACACTACATGACTATTGTGCCACACCATCCAAGCCCAGTGTTTATTCAGTCTGCAGAAATAAGTCCCCACATCTCTTCCCACTGCGAGTCCCCAACGTGACATGGGTACCTGTTATGTTATAATGAGCCTCACCATAAGTCCCGCAGCAGGACCTATTCATTTTGGGTTTGAAAGATTAAGAAGTTTGAGAACCTTTGCTCCAGACTAATCAGCCAGCCGTGCCTAATCTAATCACACAAATGATCTCACTGCTCTCAGTGGCAGCTTGCTCTGAAATTAAACGTTTATAACAATTACCAGATATTCTGTTTTTCTACTGGGGGGTGGGAAGCTTTATTTAAGGATAACAGTGTCACGTTTTATCTATAGCACAGCTTCACTCTGGAGTGGTCTAGCCTATTTGGAGGACACTTGTGCAGCTTGGGCGCTCCACCACCTGACATATGGGTGGGGTGTGGCGTGGTGAAGGAAGGCCATGCATCTCCTTACACTGAGTTATGCTCTGCTGGACTACACTGTGACGCTTGTGAGCTGAAACCCCAGTATAGTGAAAGAATTACAGTCTGGGAAACTTCTGGACATGCAGAGTTAATGATTCCTTACACAGACGAGGGGTTGTGTATTTGTCTGCGCGTGTGTGCTGTGTAGTATGCAACACTGGCCAACGGCTGGCCAGCTTCAATCCTGGTAATCGGCTCAAGAGGAGAAGAGAGGGGACCCTGTGGCCCCCCTACAGCCTTATCCAAGAAAGGTGGGGGTGGGCAGCTCGCCTAAAAACACAGCAGCTGACACAATCACAGTCATAGATTTAAATTAAAACTACTTAACCACAAAATGCACCAGTCACAGGCAGGACTGGATGCAAGGACATGTCCTGAGGGGGGCACAGGGTGGCACCAGGCATCCCTCTACCAATGCTATTTTGCTAGAGCACTATTAGGCCATCTAGTAGTATATAAATAATGAAAAGCATCTCTACTAGCAGCATTAAAAGTGATATGCACACACTCTTGAATCAATAATTATGATCCAATAATGTGTTTATGACTGAAGGTTCTTTCTCATTAGGCAGTTGTAGTTGAACTATTTATATATTTTGATGGTAAATATCTAAGAAAATGGACTAGATTAGATTTGGGCAAAATATGAGGGCCAGAATTTCACTGTAAATCATTTTGGTCCAGCCCTTCAATACTAAAAAAATTAATAAATTTAAAAAAAAAAATAGTATTAAGCTAAGTGTGGAGTCTGTAATGCATTTACCTCTATTCTAAAACAGTGCATTTCATCAGGTCCAGTCACTCAAACCTACCTTGAGTGCCGGCACCTGCAGAATGAAATTCAGATTAAATTAGAACTATTTTATTTGTTTTATCTTGTCATTAATGTTAACGTCTTGCTTTGGTCTCAGTGGTACAGACAGAAAATGCGGGAATCTTGTTTAACTCCACATTTGTCTGGGCTTTAGCCAGTGTAGATGTTATGTGATGTTGTTAGCTGCTAGGCTAAACAGCATCACCAGTTTTCTTGGTTGCGTTGAATTGGCAACGTTATTGCAACTCTCATCAATCATGCTGACGTCCTGTGAGCCACCACATTTCAAAAATCCTGGAAACGCCCCTGGTTTGCTGGACACTGGACTTAGTAAGGACTAGAGACATCGCCAAGCCCTTGCTACTGTTCGGCAAGGAGGCGTTTCTTATCCCGTCATGTCATTAGTAAACAGCCACAACCTGAGTCCAGACGGGCGGTTTAATTACAGCACTGCTGCTCCGCCGTGTTGTAGGGTCAAATTATTGCTGGTCAAACAAGCAGCTCGTACCAAGCTAGCTCGTGTGTGAGGACAATGCAGGACGACATGACATAGTCAGTGTGATGCACAGACAGCTCCACAGACATACAGGAGAGGGGCTGTCCTGTGGGTGGTGGGCTAGCAGCATCTGAGTGCCCAGCTAAGCATCCACACCCTGCTTGTAGCTAATACTTTAAGCTTTTATCTATATGCCTAACGTATCAAGCAACCTGACCGTGTTACTGGGTTTGTCAGCCATTGCAGGCAGTGCCGCGAGTGCGCTGCACGCACTGTACACGCCGGCTATATTACAACTTTGCTCCCTCATTTAAAAAGCGCAAATATGTAATGCATAAATCACCAATAAGACGGCAGGAGCTAAACTTACTTGATAAATGTGATATGC
>NW_024582454.1:699029-706131 GCF_018398535.1 Haplochromis burtoni
CTCCTCGACATGTGCAAACCAATTGGGGGGGGGGGGGGGGGGGTTATTCTGTTTAATAGTAGCACAGCTTATGTTTGCTCTACAGGTAAAGTGCTTGCTAACTGACTAGCTAGCTAGCCCAGTTAACGTTCCGTTCGGAAGATAACGCACCAAATCCCATTCAGAAATCTGGAAATTACATCTTTACCTACTTATCGCACGCATCCACAGAAGCAAGAATAAACCTCAAGGTAGATAATACTCTACTCACATTCGCGCCAAATTCGGCATATTTATCGCACACATAATCTTAAGAGCTTCTGTGATTTGCCAACTTTCAAAATTATTCCTGCCACTTCCCAAATACACAGCTGTGGGCGGTAATAGCTACGCAAGTGTGAACAGTTTCTTTTAAAATAAAGCGATAGAGGCAGATTTACCTATACACGATGCTCAGCCATGGACTGTTAAATAGTTTGCCTGGGTTGCCGTGAGGGCTCAAAGATTTAATTAAATTTATAGGCACCATCTTGAACAATGTGTTTACCCTACTATCTGGCAAATCCTGACATTTTTCAATGGAGTTTGGCATTCATTCTCTCGCAGCACGTACGGGGACTTGCCACCGAGTAACCCAAGAAAACCACGCTGCCCAATACTGCTTGGCTTTCAACATTTTCAACCCAAGGGTCAGCCGGGGGTAGGTTTACAGGGCCCCCCCACCCCCAGGAGAGGGCCCGCGTGTCCGCGGCCTCTCCTGCCACTCCTGGCTGAGCTCCTACCTCTGTGGGCCGGCTGATCTCGAACAGGTCGAGCCGGTTGGCGTTCCAGTGGTTGATGATGTCGGCCAGTTTCCTCCTCTCCTCCTCCCTGCTCCCCGACATGGTGGACAGCCTTTCCGTAGGTCCGCACTGTTGAATAAAACTTCCCGTAACGGTAGTCCACAGGAGAAGAAAAAGCCGCCTCACAAACCAAAGGTTCAGGTCTGCTGCTCTATCGCCAGGACTTCGTGCGTCTCTCCGCTCACCGACCGACCTGCTGTCTGATCTGCTCCTGCTTCGCGTTCCCGGTGAGCTTCTGCGCGCCCCCGGTCTATGTGTATGTGTGTGTTTGCGTTTGTGAACGCGCAAACTATTAACTGTTTCAGAACCGACACAATTGATCGATGACGCTGCTTTTCTTAAATGTGCAGTCTCAAAAGAAGTAGTCCGCTTATGGTGGTCAGCAGGATTAACTCATTATTTTTCATTAAGACCCCAACACACACACACACACACGCCCTTAAACCCCTGAGCGATTTATTTACACTGTAGATATATAATATCTACAAATCAGACAGTGAAATCTCACTACTTATCTTGTTGTTTGTTTGCACTTTGAAAAAAGTAAACAAACACTTGTGCAGAAGAGGAATAAACCTAAAAACTTAGAGATGCAAAAATATTTGAATACAGTGGAAAAATTATAATTAATCTTTTTAAATAATTGTAATAATCCAATACATTAAACACAATACATTTCAAGTAGCACACAGAATTTTTTTTAAATTTAATTCAGGAGGCAGAGCTAGCTCATCTCAAGGTCAGCTAATCCAGTCCATATGAAAAAACTGAAAATTGCTGTGTGAATATAGACTGTAGTATTAAAAATGCTCGGTTAAAGTACAAAACAGTCCATTTAGCACACTGTAAAAAAGAAAAAGTTGAGAAAACTTAAAATTTCAAGGCAACATGATGCAAGAGATTTTTGAGTTTTCTCAACTTCTGCCAACTGTAGTTGACTTAACTAATATTTTCATGTTCTGCCAACTTGGATCTACTTGTTCACCTAATTAGGATAATCCTGTAAGTCTAACAAAGAAATTCTGGTTTCAATGCCATGTATTTCTGCCTTCACCAAACAAAGATATTCCTGTTGAATTAACATACAATCATTCCCTCCAAGGCCATGTATTCCTAAATTCACCAAACACAGATATTCTTGTTGAATAATCATACAATTCTTACTCCAGTGAGTTGAAAATTTACCAATATTAATAAAGAAAAATGTATGCTGTTATCGTACTTGAAAAAACACTCAAACAGATATAGAATAAAACAAAGCACAACTGAATGTTATGTAAAAACGTATTTATTTTTTTCAACAGTGCTTTCAGTATATTTCAGAAGGTCATGGGCAGTGGGGTGAATTTCTGTAAAAAAGCAAACAAACAGAAAAAAACGTGTTGCCAGTTTCTTTAGGGTGCTTTGAGCACCCCAGCAGAGACATTAAAATTCCAGAGTCCAGAAAAAAAGAAAAGTGTCCAGCAGCTTAGTTCACACCCTGACTGTCTTGTAAAAGCTTAACTTAACTATTGCACACTAAATAGGGTAGTGCAACAAACAATTGCCTTTGTACCCAGATATTGACATTTTACATGGGCTCACTATGATGAACTACAGAAGTCAAAAGTTATTAGAAATGTTACCATCAATGAACAGTGAACTATCAGGTAAAATGAACGATTATATAGAGGGAAAGGGGTTGAACTACTGGGTTGTTGTTTTTTTTGTTTTTTTTTACATGACTCTACAATGCACTTGAACATGTTTAAGAACAAGTTAAACTCATGTCTGGCTTCCCCGTTAACAGTCAGAGCAAAAGCTTTGTTTTTAGAGACCTTATGCGCTGTGAGCATCGAGAGCCACAGAGTTAAAAAAAGATGCCCTGAATAGCTTCAAAGGTAAACTCATCTGCTTTGGATAATCAATGTTGAGGGCATACAGAAGGCCAAAGAGGTATGCCAAGGCAGTAGAGAGGTCTGGAATGTTATGTAGCACGATGTCCCCTTCCAACACAACAGCATGTTCTCACACAGAAGTATCGGCATCGTCATCTTGCAGGATGGTGAGGATGGCAACTGATGCACCGTTCAACACTGGTTCCAAAATGTCAGTGTCCTGAAGAGAAGAAAAGTAAAATATGAATTATTGAAAGCTAAGAAAAATTAAAGACAAAATACATTTCTAAAGATCTTAACTTTAACCTCTATACCATGATGCTCATTTGACTCATGGAGGTTTTAAAAAGAAAAAGCTTATTTTCCTTTAATTAACGGCACAATATCTTTCACCAACCAACCTTGTGATGAGTTTTGTACAAAAATATTTTCTGCTGTTGAACACCCACTAACAATGCCCAGGTGCTCCCTCAGCAGAAAAAAAAGCAGCGAGAGTTATGACAACTGCAATCCTCACCATAAAATTATCTGGACTGCACTGAGGAAGTGTACATTTCCATTTTGGATTAAATCATCTTTTAAAAACATCTCATAGCAATTAGTTTTTCTTGCATTACTTTTTTGTACTTACTAAGCACTTCAGGAAAACCTGTGTTGCATCCTCTCCGAGGAAAATGGGCAGGCCTCTCAGTGCTGCTGTCTTTCGGTGGGACACAATGTCAGATGTCTAAAGAGTATTCAGTGGAAAACAAGCATTTAAATTAGTATAGTAACGTGGTGTACCTACACACAATGCAAAATCAGAACTCTTATAGTAAAGAGAGAGATAGATATGCAAATATATATTATGTTCACACTGAAATGTGGAATTTTTGTGGATTTTTACTATTGAGTGTGACCTTGAGAGGTGTGATCGTAATGCTCCAGGTGTTTTAAATACACATACACAGTCTCTGTGAATGCATGGCCAATGTGCACCTTGTCCGTGATGAAGGCGGAAATGTTTCAAAAGAGTCTCTTGACTGGAGCTTGTGAATTTGCAAAATCGGCACTGCATGAACTCCACCCCTGAAACACAAGAGACATAGTCAATTTTGCCAAAAGCACTTTTGCAATGGGATAAAACATCCATATCTAACACACAGAAGGAATCCATAGATGCAGAAGCTGAATACATCAACAAGCCAAAACCAGAGACATCATGAAAAAAATATGTAAGGAATCATATTAACTTACATATGACCACTTGTCTACTATATCAAGTATATGATTGATAACATACATGACATGTAACATAAATGCAAGCTTGAATTCAAACATTTTTTTGTTACTATGATAAAAAAATGCAATAACTATAGAAAAATTAATACTATCTGTAACACAGTATACATCAACAACACACAATCATTCCTTAAATATTGTCTCCTTCCCCATTATGTAAAAAGCTCTGAAAATGTAGCAATCTTATAATACAGAGCATGAAGTACAACTTTAATTTGCGTGTGACATTAACTTACAGTACATTAGGCAATCTTACACCAGCTGACAAACTGTCAAGTCAGCTTTAAACATTACTTTAAAGTAACAGTGCTGCACCGGATAAACGGTGACTATTGAAAAAGTGAAAAAACAATATTAGACAATATGCAAGTTACTTATATCACTGTCATATAATTGGCGCACATATCCTACACCGACCCATGAAAGCGTCTCCATGACAACGCGTGCTTGGCCCAGTTTGTTGTCAAGGTTAACATAACGTTTTCATGCAAAGATAACATTGAAACTGGTTACAAAACGGGTAATAAGCTAATAAGTTTTACCATGGCAGAAGTGCTGTAAAAAGCCAGTGTGAGATACCGTCATTTAGTGATGTCTGTCTAAATATCAGAGTGTTTAACATTAAACATTACTTTTTGCGCTGGCCACTACTCTGAGCTAAAACCTTCAGAGGCTGCTTGTAGCCCGATTACGACACAGCGGCGCGACTAGGGTTGCCAACCGTCCCTTAAAATACGGAATCGTCCCGTATTTAGAAACAAAAGTACACGTCCCGTATTGAGCTAATAAGGGACGCACTTTGTCCCGTAATACAGTGAGAATCAAAAGTAGTCTATAACTTTTAATGGAATTAACACTTTGTTTGAAAACATAATTCCCAGCCCCTCTCCTGCTTTGTGACCAATGAGCTGACAGCACACTTATGACAATTCGAGTATAACAATTCAGATTACCGCTCATCTCATTGGTCGAGGAAAGGTCGCTTACGGAGAAAATACCGGAAGACAACAGATGACCACAACAAGAAGCATGGCCAACAGGGAAACAAACGCCGACACTGCGGTGCAAGTCTCGGACGACAGTACACCTAAAGCTGGGCAGACACTGTGCGATTTTTTCAGTCGCGTTATTCAGCTCCTGCTCAAACTGCACGATTGACTCGCAGGGGTTAGAAGTTGGTAGGTCACGATGCAGGTCTCACACTATACGGCCCGATGCTCTGATGCGACCTGAGTGCTCACACTGTGCCTCCATAAAATTAAGGTTATAACAGAAAATCTGTCGCTCTCCCTCTCTGTCTTTCACTCACACAGACACACCACCACCATCAACTTTGCTAAATTGCTAATGAAAAACATTGATCAGGCAGCTGTGATTGAGCAGCAATGTAAATCCAACTATTTTCACGGTTGTTGTGGTCGTGATAATTTTGTGATGCCACATCGAAAAGGCTCGGATGAGCTTTCCAAAGTTCTACAAGTTGTGCCTCCATCGCTTGTGTCCAGATCACACGCTGCACAGCCGTGCTGCTCCGTCTTTTTCACCGACGTTTACGTGTTTGCGCGTGAGCAGTGTGAGCGGCTGTGGTGACACCCTCACGAGCGATTGATGATCGGGAGCTGGTCGTGAGGTGTTAATCAGCTTCTCGTTACCCCACGTATACTACACGACGCACGATGAAGGCCAAAATCCGGTCCGACTCAAAAATCGTCTCAAAATGGGCCTAAAACCGCACAGTGTGAGCCCAGCATTAGAGCAGCAATGTTTGTTCCCCTCAGAGAAAGGGAAGAATGGGAAAAGGAAAACACCTGGCTGGAAAAAGTTAATATGGGCATGTGCAGTGAATATCAGCGCTATGTGGCCAGAAGTGTGATAATATAATTTATTTTGTGTAATAAACAACTGCAAGGATAGATGATTACAACAAATAGATGACTAATACATAAAAGTAATACATAGATGAATAATGATGATGAGTTATGATGCGTAATCATGGGAACAAGCGGGTTTACAAACAGGAGCAGCTGATTAGCATTAGAAAAGCTGAAATAATACCTCAACTGAAGCCAATTGTACTAAATGCACTAAATGTGCACTGTTACAAGAATATTTTTCTTTCTATTATTTTCTATTATTTTAAGTTAAGCAGGACAGAGTTCTTTTAAAGAAAGATTTACTTATATTCTCAAAAGTTAAGCATGACAGGCTTCTGTTTAAGAAAGAGACCTGTTTTATTGTGTTAATGTTGTCATTTTGAGCTAAAAATAAATGGCTAAATGATCATTTGTTTCACATGTGTTCATATCACAAAGAATATGCATCTGCTTAAATCAACTTCAAGTCAAATGGTTAAAAAAATAATTTCACACACAAAAAAAGAGCTAGAAAATTCACCACACTGGGAAGGGTGAAGACAACTGGGTCGCCCGGCCCTGGCCACGAGGTGTCCCTTATTTATTTTTCAGGGAGTTGGCAACCCTAGGCGCGACGAAGGCTGCCCAAATTCATAGTGGACTCTAAATGTGTCCGAGAAATACGTCCTCCTTATAATAAGCATCTCTTAAAATGTTTGCAATATTGAAACATTTCAATATAATGTAGAAAAAAAAAGAGAAAAAAGTTACGGATCGGACTCCCCGATCCTTATTGCGCATGTGCAAATTCTATCTGTGGAATTAGTTTTAATATTACTCTTTCTGGGTCACAAAATAAACTTTTAAGATATTTTCAGGCGTTAATGTAGCTGTGTAAATTGCTAATATCTGTTCAGTTTATTAAGACAACATATACTTGCAAAAGTGCTCCGACGCTTTCGGAGATGTCTGTTACCCACCAGCTCGATAGCTAGCCAAGGGGGGGGGGGGGGGGGGGGGGGGGGGGGGGGGGGGGGTGGGGGGGGTGGGGGGGGGGTGGGGGTCAATTAAGTCACTTAGATAACTTAAAAATGCTATAGTTGGCCTTTTTCAGTGTTTTACTAGTTCCATCCTCCCGGGTCCTCAGGAGGATGCAGCCTAGGCGCTTGTAGAAAATCTTAATAACACATGTAGTTAGCTTACCTGCTAGGGTAAATGGTCGGCAGCTCCAGCACCTGTCCAAAAGAATTATACACTCCAACTGCAGAAG
>NW_024582454.1:716366-722324 GCF_018398535.1 Haplochromis burtoni
TGAAAATCCTCAATGGTCGAAAAATTGCATTTTACATCCAAATCTAGCCACGATGGTTCAAATTTTCTTAGGAGGTTTTTAGTCTAGAACACATGGTAAACCACTATCACACAGCTCAGGTCTGCTCAGGCTCAGTTGAAAGTCCGTTTGGTTTAGTTCAAACTTGTTCAGACCACATGTGCCAGTCATCTACGGGGTTACCCACTGGTTCCCAACTTGACTCAGAAACTCTGCTCAAAAGTTGATAATCTTTGTTATGCTGTCTAGAAAATCTTAGTTAGGACAACAATGAAAGAAATTTGTTGGGTAGACAAGCTTTTTTAGGTTGTAAACGGAAAGTTTTATTTCTAAGTCAGTTTAATTTAAAAACTTTAGTGAAATCAACAATTGCTAGTTATCGTTTTTACAGTGCATTTGGTTGTAAATGTAAGATTCTTTTCTGTTACTTGTTGGAAGCACTGTGAAAGTGCACCAGAATTTTTCTTTATTAATAAAACTAATTGAAAATATCTTCTAATTATTAACCATTAATATTTTAAATTATTACCTTAACATCCAAAAGCTCTCTGCTAATCTATTTAGCTTTACATCTACCCTTGAATATAAAATTTTCACCTAATTTGCATGCTCAAATGGAAGCAAAAGAGTAAAGTGCATGCAAGAAACTTGATTTTAGAGGTATCATCTTCTTAGCATGTTACCCACCAGTGACCTGGTTTATGTTAAGAGGATAAAATTCCAGTTTTACGCACACAATCAGAGAGAGCATCTTATCTATGTATGGGATGGATGAGCCATTGTGTGCAGTTCTACATTCGTGATAACCTGTTTCACTGCAGTAGCTTTTTCCTTCCTGTGGACCCACTCTTCGTAATCACACTCATTTCCTTTGTGTGTGTGTGTTTCTATTCTGTTTGTTGGGGGTAATGATGTGGCGCTGCGCTCCATCTATTAACACATGGCTGTGAGTGACTCTGAAAGGTCAACAGATACATGTGAAATGTAATGATCTCATCTATAAAAATAGCTGTGATACAGCAGGGCAGTTAGTCATGTGGGCCGCCCACCTCTTCTCCCAGACAGGGTGCAGAACAGTAGCCCGGGCTTCTTATAAACACATTAGTCACCGTGCCAGAATTTCTGGGTGTTACTGTATAATGGATGAGTGAAGCGTTGAGATCATATGCAAGTAATGAGTAAGGATTTTATCAGAACAGCTGATCTAACTTTAGCTACATGAGAGATTGCATAAAAATGTAAACATCAACAAATAAACTAAATACTGAATACTGCACTTTTACATTATAGTTTATATAAAAGTAATCAAATTAAACAATTAAACATTAAAATGACTATTTTCCAACCCACTTTTTTGGCCTGACTGTTACAAAAAGCCACACTTACTTTAGACTTCTTATATTCCTGTACTGTAGTCTGAAAATCAGTCTGATCAAGGTTTGATGTTATGTGATGAATCCTTGGATCTGTTCATTGCCAGCCATTTCATTTTGTACTGATCCAGCCAACTCTTCAAATTTTGTGTGCTTTTTCCTTTTCGGTGTCCTTACACTTACCATGAAACTGTGGTTATTTACTAAAACAGAAATAATTTCCCTAAAACTGATTCTCAAGTACGATTTCAGTAACTCATCTACATAGAGTGTAGAGGGTAAAGGAGCCGTGGCAGTTGTTTGGCTTGAAATGAAACTGTAATCTCCATTCTTTCTTTTTTCTCGAAATAGTATTTCAATTTTATTCTTGAAATTCTGTTTGTGACAGGTAGCAAAAGGTTGTCTTGAAGAGAGAGGAGGCAAAACAGCTTGTTTTGAACTGTGCCCAGTATAAAATAAATATGGATTATTTTGAGGTGTAACTCATGGAAAGCTACTCCAAGAGCAATAGGTAGGCATCTTAAGTACACCTCTCTAATATGCATATGCTAAAGTGGGTGTGTATGCAGGTATTTGACTTGCTATTGAGCCCCTTTTCTTCTTCTTTATGTGATGTGACAAGATGTGAATTCTTTAGGAACTCATTTGACATCAGCAGCAGAAGTGAGAAACCACAACAGGAAACCAACTTTACCAGATAGCCTTGCTACTTCCTGTATCTGTGATGTTATCACAGCATCAGTCACCACACACACACACACACACACACACACACACACGGTAACAGACAGAAGTTTCACTGATTTAAAAAGCTGACCTACATGGCTTCTGCTGCTTCAAGTTCACGTGTTACCATAATTTCGTTGTACACACACAATAACAATAATGGGCGATTCTGTTCTATTCTATTCTATTCTATTCTATTCTATTCTATTCACAGGTCTACTCCAGTAACTGGAAGAGTCAGTTCTTCTAATAAACAGCAAATGAGATCATTTGTTTTGTCCCGGCTCTGCTTTGCATTTCTCACATTCGCAGATGAGAATCACATGATACAGGTTCACTGCCCTCGCTGACCTCTAATTCTTATCAATTATTTTGTCTCCCGCTGTGACAACCCTTTGTTATCTGTTATTTATTTAAATCAAGTATAATAACCTAATGCTTATCTTACTTACAGAAACATTTAAGTGCAGATTATCTCTCAGTTCAAGAAAAGTTAACATAACAAAGACTTAAGACAAAACAGAGCTAACAAAGCAAGCAAACATTTGAGAGAGGATGCCTCGAGGAACAGCTCGGCACACAAAAATGATGTACAATACATTACAAGGAAGTCTACATGAAAGAAAGCAATGAGGAAGCTCCCAAACAGGAAGCAGCGAGGTGAGCCAGGGTGGTTTGTTTGATTGGAAATTTGCAGAACGAAAAACTGTTTATTTCAATGAACTTAACAACATGTCGACATGTCTTTATGCTGCAGTTGGAGTCCAGCTGTATGCTGATCTACTTAGGTGGCCCACACTGACATATCTCAACAGCTACTGAATTAATTGCAATAACATTTTCTGCAAGCATTTGTTATCCTAAGAGGTTGCAGTCCCTACTCGACCAGGAAGTTCACCTAGTTGATCAGGTGACTGTGTGTCACCTGTGTTCAGTTCTGATCCAGGACCCTTTGATGTGTGTCTTTCCTATCTAAAAAAATATTTACTATCATATCAAATAAGGGCAAAAATGCTCAGAAAAGTATGTTAAAGAATTCAAAATGGTTAGCGTTTTTAGCATTAACATCAGTCACTGTACAGCCTTAGAGATCTGCTGGTATGGCTGCAAGAATTTCACGAGGACATAGACAGTATATAAACGATTAAATTGACACTCTCTAATAGTTAGCATGAATTTTTAAAATATTATAATATATTATGATATATAATGTAGCATCATGCTATTAGGAATAATCTCGATGATGAAGCAGGAGATGGTTTAGGGTGTGTTTGCTTTGTGAGTGACCACTCCTCATTCGTGGTGTTTGGTCTAAAAAGAAACAAGAGGGCAATGGTTAAAGCTGATGCTTCAAAACTGAACTTCACAAACTCACAAGCTTTCCATCTGTGATCCATGTCTTTCCCTCCAAAAACAGACACTACAGAACTACAGAGTATCTTGTCCCACAGTTGGAGACATCATTTAGGAGAGGCTATTGCAAAAAGTACATAGATGATTCACAGATGCAGCAATGATTTTATTCCCAGTGAAATCGCCCCAACTCACAGTTCGTAATGAGTCATAACAATGTGAGTTGATTCTCAAAGGGACCCCGGCAGAACTGGCTCTGCATAAGCACCACATCTGTGGAAAAGAGGTAGAAGAGACTTGTCACTGAAACTTTATTTATGTCAGACAGCTGAGGGAGTCAAGTGAGACCTGACCTCTTGTATTTTATTGTTCATGACCGAGAGCGCCTCTCAATCTCATACCACTCCTTTCAATGTATTGTGTGTGTGTGTGTGTGCGTGTGCATGTGTGCAGTGTCACCTGAAGGGTATTGAATTTATTACCATCGCAGTGGATGGAGGTATTTTTAATCACCATATCTATACTTTTATTAAAACTACTGTTAGGTTAAGTGAGGTCATTGCAGAAAGACATAAACAGATTTGAGGTGGGGTTAATGAATAATGGATGTACCAGATAATAAAAACAGATTGATAAAGATGGAACAGAGACACTGAAAGCTTTTTCCAGAAAACCCCAAAAAGACAAACCAGGTCGAGGAATAGAGAAATCTTTTATAAAACTTTTTCAGACAGTCGAGTATGACCGAGAGCGCCTCTCCTGCAGTTTGAAATCAAACACCTGCAAACTGTCATGACTCACTAGCTCTTAATCTCTAAAACAATGTGAGAAATGTGACTTTATCAGACCTTTCAGTAACATCCAGCAACTTTGACATAATCTTTATCCCACTGATTTGTAATGGAAGTGAGAGTACTTTAGAGCAAAGAGAGCTTAAGTTAAGCAAAAATAGATATTAATCAGCAGACACGTTGTTAAAGGATAAGAAAGGAAAACTTTGATGTGATAAGTGCTCAAACAGAAGCAGACACGAGGAGAAAGAAGGTTCGCAATTAAGTGTAATAACAGCTTTCCTTCTTGAAAACACCTCTGAAATCTAAACTAGCCCTGAAGATGAACTAAAGCAGGGGCTGTTACTGAGGGTTAAAGATTTGCACAAATAGCTGCAGTGTTTGACTATGTTCATAGATAGTCACAGTTATTCTCCCTCATGCTTGCAATTGATTTAATTCAATTATGTTACGTATTAAGAAACTGGTAAGGTATAAAGAACATCAATAAAAGCTCAAATTTGGGTTGTTTTTGTTTGTTTGTTTGTTTTTAATTTATCATAGGTGCACTGTCATACAAGATGCTAACAATTAACAGGACAACCTCCCTAAAACTCATCTCACTTTGTGTTATCCTTTTCTATGAGAGGAACAAAGACTCATGATCAGGCAAGCGCCTCAAAAATGCGCCTCTCTCTGCACAGTGGCACGATTCAGTGTGTTATCTACTAACACACCTTTTCTTTCTTTCCTGTTCTTTTCTCACCATCTGTTGCTCATATTCCAAGAGAAACATGAATTTCTCTCACACAGCGCAACAGGAAACATCTGCTGCGGTGAGAAATGTGGCCGCGCAGGATACATGGAGAGGCGGGAGGAGCATTGTATGATTTTAAAGGTGTGAACAAATGACCGCAATGAAATGAAAGCATGGAAATCTGTGCCACTGTATTAATCCATGTCTTTGTATTCCAGTGTGTACAAAGACTCCACGTCATGAAAATGCCATCCTTCAAACTTCCGTTTACATAACAGCCATGGGGTGCTTTATGTAGCACCTCGCCTCAACGATACAAGAAACCTGTGTGTCTAGTTGATGATGATGGTTGATAGTAAAATAATCATCACGAAGGCATATAATAACCACAACATGCAGAGATCGTGCATCCAAGGTAATGGAGAAATTTATTTTGGAACATTCAGCGTTTCTTTGGTATATGGCAGGAAAGCCATCGGACTAGAAAACATCCACAGCAAGAGCTAAATAAATACAAAGATCCGGTTGGGGAACAAACCAATGAGGGAAGAGACACCTGAGACCTGTATGAAGTGGGAACTTCAGATTTAATCCTGGGTTTTCGGTCTTATCAGGGTATTTTACAGTAGAGTGTTTAAAATTAATCACACCACATGATTCAGAGCTTGTAGAGCCACCTTCTGCAGCAATAACTTGAAGCAATCACTTCATTGTCTCTATAATTTTATCAGTCTTGCACATCATTTTGAATGAATTTGGCCCAATCTTCTTTATTTCATTCCTTCAGTTCATTGAAGTTTCAATCAGGTTAAGAGCTGGACTTTAAATGGCTCATTGCGACATCTTAATTTTTTTCTTTAATGAGGCCTGCAGAGTCTGGGTTTATACCCAGTCTGCTTCAAGGTAGATTATGACATTGTATTAACACATGGCTAAATGCTACAGACCTGCATGCTACCCA
>NW_024582454.1:722344-723343 GCF_018398535.1 Haplochromis burtoni
CCTGCAGAGTCTGGGTTTATACCCAGTCTGCTTCAAGGTAGATTATGACATTGTATTAACACATGGCTAAATGCTACAGACCTGCATGCTACCCAAACTTTGGCTTTTATAGTGGTGCTCGCACTAGCTGATGATTAATTAAACAAGTGCATTTGATCACCAGCACCTTCCTGCTGCTAACACTCTTTATGTGGAAGGAGTCAGGTGTACTATCACTGCATAAATTCTGCTTCGGTGCAGACTATGTACAAGTTAAGAGATCAACGAGTAGGAAACCACCTCTTAAAGACCAATCAATTTTTTGGAAAATCATATCACCATTCCTGGAAGGTGCCTTGTACCTGTGTGCACAGATATTACAAATTTTATCGTTTTCTGACAAGCATGAATAAATACATTAAATACAATAAATACATGAATAAAAACATTCAAGTTTATATTTTTCACATAAAAGTGTAAACTACATTGAATAAATTACAACACTAAAAAGATTAAACTGAGGCAGGAAAATAAATTGTGATCTCAGTACATAAAACAGGCACTTATTGCTTCTGTTATTGTTGTTGTTTGTTTTGTTGTTTTTTTAATTCTGTTTTTACTACAGTTTTACAAGAAGCTCAAAAAGAGCTCTACAGAACACAGAGAATTATTAGATAGGCTCCTGTTAACTCCACTGAAACATGTTTTATATCTTAACCAAGGCTTGAAAACATTTAAAATTAGGTTAACGATAGTATAACTACCCAAACTTTCCCCTGCACTTTTATCATTGTACAAACATCCTTAAGCACCTGGATATTTCTTAAAGTAAAAATTGAGACTTTACCAATTGACCACAGTCAACCTGTTGGGGATGACAGTAACTGAGATCAGCCTCTTAGTAAAAAACTATTTTTAGTTATAGGAGGCTCCATTTTCAGAACATACTGTGCATAATTTTTGCCTCATTAACAGCCAAACTAGGCAGCTTACTGCTGCAAGTGACAGTTTGCGAGGCAG
>NW_024582454.1:723363-738113 GCF_018398535.1 Haplochromis burtoni
AGGCTCCATTTTCAGAACATACTGTGCATAATTTTTGCCTCATTAACAGCCAAACTAGGCAGCTTACTGCTGCAAGTGACAGTTTGCGAGGCAGCTATGGTTGGCTCTCTAGCTCATGGCAGGATCATGAATAATGAACAAACCAGTAAGTGTTGTTCCTCAAATGATTCATTTTGATGCCTTTATGTAATGCATATTATTTATTATATAATGTGATGCCCTTAAGCCCTGATCTTCTGAACACACTAATGTTTAAACAGTGATCAGCTGTATCTGGTGACTCCATCAGTCATCTCTTCACTCTGATCCAGCACTGCTGCTGCTTCTACGGCAAAACAAATCAGCACAATTTTTACCAACATATTGCACCAACACAAATATACAATAAGGTATGTTGGCTTCTACATAATAATGCAGCTTAACAACAGACTTTAGCAGACACACATGGCTTTGATAAAGTTAAGTAATTGTTTTGTAGTTTGAAGAACCAAGAAAAAGTTTTTTTCTTTTATATTGCATGAAGAAATAAAGTAATGCACACAGTCACAGGACATCATCAGCTATTTGTTAGTGAGTCCCTGAGGGGTTTTCACCATCAACATCATCCTACTGTTTTAAAACCAGACACAGGTCGACCTGCCCTAAAGTATATTCTGCTTTATCATCTATTTAATTCCAAATAGAAGCATCATGTCTCATTCCACAAGACTTGAAATAAGCAACTGAGAACATAAGGTCATCAGAAAAGTTTAGATGCTGCATCCATCCTTTACATACTGTCTTTGGTACAGTGCTGTGACTCTTGGTTTCATGCTTTGTCCTCTGGTATCCCTCAGTGACAAATATCCTGCCCTGTTAACTGTAACACATTAGACTCTTTTGTTCATCACACAAGCCGTCCTTTGTTGGTCGAAGCCAGAAGCTTAATCATCTGTCGTTAAGCTGTGTTTATGGTTTTAATGAATTGCTATGAAGAAAGAATGCTTCCAGTTTGGAACATGGTGAGCAAGTATGACTGGGTTATTTCTAGTGGATCTGGACTTTTCTTTTCAATTCTTTTCTTCTCTTTGTTCCTTCCTTCCTTCCAGCCTCCCCTTTTCCTTCCTTTCACAGTATTTGATCTATGTGATATATTTATGTCTTCCTATATTTCCAAGCCAGGCATCTAATCCATTCAAATTGTATTTTGACTCTGTATTGTCGATAAAACTTACTATTAATACAGGGTTATAAATATCCAATCAAAAATAAAAGAAGCCCCGGAAAATAAATTTCAAGATGAAGCTCTCTTTATGACACAGTCAAATAGTTTGTTCGCTTGATGTATTTTATGTTGTAGAACAAAAGCTTCTGTTAAGCAGACACATTTTCACGCATCTAATCAAAAACCATTCAGAAAAACCTGATGAATTTGTGAAAGTGCTAAATGCAAACTGATCTTCAGCTTTTAAGATGCATTGTTGCCGTACTTAGATATACCTTTCTGTTTTTTATATGAAGTTTTAGAATAACTAGTAAATAAAAGATACAATGAATGGACAAGACAAAGAAAGGAAATAAAAAATAGAAACTGGAAGACCAAAAAAATGCAAAGAAAACTCTCCATAGACCTTCTATTTCACACACTATGACTGCAGAGAAAATCAGATGCACAAAATAAATAGGTGTAGAAAGTGCCTTTATAATTGCACATTGCAAGTGTAGTGCATACTGTACCTTTTTATCCACTCATATTTTATGCATTATGCATGGATAGTGGAGCTCAGAGTATGACGATGTGCTACAGGGGCTTCGCAGCATCTGTTAATCTGTGCTATTGACTGAACATCTATTAGTCATGAGGAATCTGCTCCACCCACACACAGCTGACATGGATTCCCTTGGTTGTTGCTATTTTTCCTTACAACATAATTTTAATAATATTCATGCAATAAATTCATATTGTAAAACCTATGAATCCCAGCACTTTCCCTTTAAAATCCCATTCATAAACACACCTCACTGGTACTGACTGTTCAGTGGGGTCCACAAATGCTGACAAAGGAATTGTTTTGGGGTTTTTTTGCAAAACAAAAACGAGAGCTTGATTTTTTTAAAAAGCCAAATAACCAAGAGGAACACTAAAAACATCAACAAATCACAAACCAGGAAGACTGAATGGTACAGGACACAAAAGGCATGAAGCTCAGGAACACACAGGAGTAAAAATCATCATCTGACAAAGACAAAGGGAAGAAAGACCACATGCTTGTGACAAGTGGGAACACTAAGTGGAGAGGGCAGGTCTAAAAGGCAGGAAATGAAAAAAAAATGCAGGACACAAAAACCACATCAAGGCACAAGGACAATAACCTCCAAAATAAAACAGGAAGTAAGCAAAACACAAGAGAAACATCAAAACAGAGACAGAGGAACAAACAGGAGCTTTATTGTGTATAAATAGTATTGTGGCATGCACATACACCAGTCAGCCACAACATTAAAACTGCTGACAGCAGGAACGAAGACATTTCTTCACCTCATTACAGCTAAATATTTGTAATGAGGTGTCCTGGTATTCATGCATCTGTTACAGACTCAAGCCGTCAAGGTAATGTCGCTCCCTGATGACAATGGCCTTCTCCAGCAAAACAATGGGCCCTGCTGCACAGCAGAAAGTATGAGGAACGGCTCAAAAAACACAACAAAGAGGCAGATGCATTGGCCCAGCTTCTAGACTCCCCACATACCAATCTGATACAGCTTCCCTGAGATGCGTTGGAACAAGTAAGATCAAGCCCCACCCGACAAACCACAGGATCCAAAAGTCCTGCTGTTGATATCCTGGTGCCAGACACCACAGGACACCTGAGAGGTCCCACGTCAGCGCTCCGGTGGGTCAGAATTGTTTTGGCAATCTTTATTTTTTTTTCTGCATCCTTGTGTTTGGTACTTAAACGACTGAGTTTCTAAAGGCGCTTCAAATCTTTTATCCTTTGTGTCATAATCTAATAAGAGTTTTAATCTGATGGTTTTTGGTTGGTTAAAACTAAAGCGATGCAGTTTATTGAGTTCTTTTTACATCTAAACCTGTACTGTCAGTCTGTGCATGCAGAACAATTCATTTGAGATTGTAGAGATTCGTTTTCAACCTAACCTTTCCTGTTTGCTTTTATGCTGATGGCTGGATAAGAAATTTGTAGCCAGCGTGCATTCAATTAGAAGTTATAGCCAGGAGTTGTGTAGCTCAGCAATAAATACTGGAAACATGGAAATAGGTAGCGTGCCCAGACACGGATACTTCAGGCATAAACATCTGGTAAAACCACAGTTTTTGTACACCTCCCACAATAAAAAATGTGTTTATTAGGGGGTTTTACACAGGTCGACAAAAATAAATAAATAAATAAATAAAATGAAGAGAAGAGAACCGAGAGAAGTGTCAAAAGCTGCTAATATCAGTCCCTACAGAACCAAATGTTAAGGTGTTATGGACAGTTTCCTCATTTATATCAACTCTAATGGGGTAAATTATTTTAAAACTCATTCATTTAGACTTTTACAAGGCAGTTATGCTGATACAGTGAGCAGTAGCCATCACCTTTCGGCCAGGCATCCCCTCATCTGATTGGAGTCTTGACTTTGCTTGTGCCATTTAACTACATTTACTGAGAAATACCATGCTATGCCGCTAGGTGCAGACTGTACAAGTAGTTTGTTCTTTGAGTTTTGTGAGGAAAATTTTATTAATGGATTTGTATATGACACTTTATCACACTAATCATCAGATATGTGAGTCTCTGGATTGCACCTGTACAGTTTATGGACGCAGCTTGCTAAGCAAATGTGCTGGTAAATTTGCACCTCATCCCTCAACCCAAATGCAGTCACTTCTGGCTCCATAAAGCAGGACCATACTGGCTAAACACTAATGTTTAGGTAATTCAACACGGACTACCTCCATCCTTCACTCTGTGTCTCTGAGTTTCCAGATTTTTTACATTTCAAGGTTTTATGCTAAGCAGCCTCCATCGTTTTTCTAATTTAACTCTCAATTAGATTAGAAAACTCATCAAGGCTGGAACTATTTCTTTAGTAGTTTCCTAAATGTGTAAGGTCATCAGTGATTAGATCAGTAATTCAGCTCAAGCCTGTAACCTCAGATTTATCTTTTGAACGCTAATAAAAAGTATGTTTTGGGACAAATGTAAATAAAATTTAAATTTGAAGTTAAACTTTAAGTCAGTTGGAATTATCTTTCATTCCCCAGATTGCCAACATTTTCCAGAACAATAAAATCAAATACAAAAACAAACAAACATATTCTAATAGGTCATTAATGATGGCCTAGACAGAGGATTAAAAATGAGACAAATTTGGCAAATTCGATTTCTCTTTGCAAAATGCTGTGAAACTATTTAACTTACTCTTTTTTTCTAAACTCCTATAAGGTTGTCAGCTTTTCCACTGGGGTTTCTGATGCATGCAAACTTTCATCATAAGCTCTTTAGGTTACAGCTTGTTTCTTTCCTTTTTTCCCTCCCTTGTATCCACTTTGCGCGATTTATAATTTATTCTCTGGCTTTGTCTTCTTTTCTGTATCCCGATACAGAAAAGATAAAAGATGACTTGATGTGGGAGTCAAACCGGAGCAAACAGAAGCATTAGCTTCACACTGCTGAACAACCAATTAAACAGCAAACAGCAGAGTGAAAGTGGAACATCTTTGTTTTGTATCACTGCGCTGACCATCTGCAATCCACCGAGACTTCTTAAGTTTCTGTTGCACTCCCTTCATTGACTCAAAGCAGCGGGAGCAAGCTAGAAATGAAGGACATGGAGGTTACGTTAAAAAAAAAGAGAGCGAGAGCAAGAGAGAAAGGAAGGAGTGAAGGAGAGGAGGTGACAAAACCCACAGAGGGTAGCTCAGTTTTGCAGATGTTAAGGGAGCTCAAACTGGGCTCAGTGGCCGTGGACAAGCATCTGGAAAAGGCATCAGTGGATGTGGTTACAAGAGTAGAGAAATCTCTTCGTGGCTTCTTAAAACAGCTGCAGGGTTGTTTAGGGTTGACGGATGTTAAAATTATAACTGGGCTGGAATAATCTGTCCATCCATCCATTTTCTGGTTCCTATCCCAGCTGTCAAAGGCCAAAAGACAGGTTAGAACATGAACAGATCACCAGTGTGTTAACAGAGAGACAGACAAATCTTCATGCTCATGTTCACAAACCACAACCAATTCAGAATCACCCACTAACCTAACATGCATGTCTTTGGACTGTGGGTGGAAGCCTCAGTATCCAGAGAAAACCCACACAGACATGTGAACAACATGTAAACTACACAGAAAGGCCTCAGCCAGTTGATTCAACCTGAAGTTCAGATTTCATCAGATAAAATACCAATTTTGGCTGGTTACCTCCATGATGTGTAACGACATAGAGAAATACAAGTGCAGGACACGGTAGTCAGAATCCAAATCTTTAATCCAGGGTAAGGTTATGCACTAGGAAGGCAAAGTCCAAATACATAAAGGAGACCAACAGAATAAAGACGACAAACAACGGAGACATGAGTAATAGTAACTGTAGAACATTGTAACACTCAGGTGCAATGAAAAGAAAAGAAAACAGGGAACCAGGGAGTATATGCACACAGACAGGTGAGTCACTGGCTAATTGAGATCAAAACAGAACAAATGACCGAACGCTAAATAACTAAAGTGCGAAACAAACAGGGTGCTGCAGAAAAACCTAACAAAACAAAACAAAAAAGACTGAATACAAACAAAAGAAAGTTAAAGAATAATAAGGAACAGGTGAACCAATGCAGCATTTCATGTGAGGTGGAAAGTTGGAGGCCCAGAGTTTCCAGCAGCTGGAACGCCTTCTCAAGTCTTCCCACTTTGGAGTTCTGACACTAGACTCCAGCAAGGACAGTAAAAAAATAAAAGAAGTAAAAGCACAGATCTAACCTAAAAATAAAACCATAAGTGAACTAAAAAAGGGAGTAGTCCCAAATTCACCATGAAAGACAAAGTAATATTAATACTATACTATGCTGTACTTTACTACTATAAACTGTACTTCTATCAGGTACTTTGTGTAACTAACCAGGGTTTGCTTTGTGAGTGACTCCCTTTATATCTGCCTGAATGAAGCTTTTCTGTAGCAGCTTCAATTTCAGGTCCTCTTTCACTTCTCTTGCTAACGGTGTGCCTCAAGGTCGTGTTTTGGAACCTATATTGTTTCTGCTTATCTGCTTCCTCTTCAGCACATTTTGAGAACATCTCGCTTTTACATTCTAAGGTGTTTCTAAGCTACAGCTCTTGCATAGGTGCTTAAACTATTAAATGTTGGAAGGCTGACAATTTGTTTCCAACCTAAGTCGCTCTGTGCCATGCCCTGAGCTGGAAATTGTTATTCATGCCTTTATTTCACCATATTTAGATTACTTATAATTCACTCGTTCACTTGTGTTGATAAAGTCTCCTTAGAAAGCATACTGACTGTGAGGCTTCTGACTAAGTATTCACATCACACCGTTGCTAATTCACTTGTACTGGCTCCCCATTAACTTCATGGTCCTGGGGTGGTGAGGGATTTTTCTTGTGTTCTTCACTCATGCTGCTCTTCAGGTAAAGCTGGGATGGGTTTGCTGTTAGAGTCTTCTGGTTCCCGTTCTTCCACTGATGCACCACCATGAGATTGCCATCCTTTGTTAACCAGTAAGCAGGTTCTTTTTATGACACTCTGTCCTTTCTCCTGGAAACAATTCTCTGTCGCTGAAGAGTCTCAAAGTGACCAGTCACTTCCTCTGCTGCTTTCTCCCTGGACACTGAGCAAGAACTTGCACCATTTACAATAATGACTCACCTGCTCGTCATTGCTGCCTGGATTAACCTCCCCTTGTTCTCTGACAGAGTTAGCTACCTGCAGCAAGCACAGACTCCCTGTTATACTCCATACTCCTTGTTTTCTTCCTAATAAATCATTCAGAATTCCCCCAAAAGCCTTACCTTTAAAGGTCACGACACAGAATCTGCTTTAAGATTCTGGGTTTAACTGGTTTTAACACACCAACATACATCAGTGAACTTTTACATCCATACATCTGGCTGGAACACTCTTTCTTTGAGCCTGAGATCTGTGGACTCACTGGTTTCTTTTAAAAAAATTCACCTTTTTGAGCTAGCTGCTGGAGTATTACTGATTTTGAAAGTTCTTTTTAACGGTTCAGGAAAACTTCACCAGCTTATTTCCATATATTAGTCAAAGGAGGAAGATAACATGCTGATTTGTACCACAGGAGCTGACAGGGCTCTCTTTATGGCTCTCTGGCAGCTGAGTGCATTTACAGGATGAAAATGGATTGCGGAAGATGTGGAGGGAAATTACTGTCAGAGTTGTTAACAGCCAAAAATAACTTTGAAATATAAATCGTGTAGAGGACATCTAAACATTTTATAACATGTCAGTAACAATAAGAGGCAAAGAGTCGGGCTTAGACCGTAGCTGACTGACAAAGAAGGAGCCTCGCTTTGGAGGATTTGTCTCATCTGTTCTCCCTCACAAGTACAGAAGCAAAAGCACATATGCAAACACTGCACTCCCTCTGCCAGACAGATGGAGAGACAGGCAGGCTTCTCAGCCAGTTCCTGCATTTTTCTCCAGAGCAGCATCCCTCCCTGTCCAGCAGCAGTGTACAAAGTCCTCATTTGAACCAGGTGCAGCCGTCGTTCAGCAGTACAAGCCAGCAGCAAACTGCAGCCCCTTCTTGGCTCTCTGCCGGCATGTTGTGTAGCTGGCCTGATGCCACATAGAGGCCGAAATAGAGTTTCTAAATAGATCTTGGAGGTGTTCTCTGCTCCGTCACTCTGTTAGCTGCATAAAGACTAACATATTCTGACTAAAACCAGAAAAGAAATTCTTAATATAAATATATATAACTTTTAAAAACTAAAAACTAAAATTGACATTTCTTTGTTAAGAAGACCACCCAGAGCACAGAGCTCATTAACATTTAAGCTGGAAACAGGGATTAGATAGGTCACATCATTCAAAGGCCTTGTTCAGTTGTAAAGGTCGTTTTATTGAATGAACCACAGCAACAGTGACAGTTCTCACAGTCATTAAAGTACCTCTATATATGTTCACACTCATGTACTTTAACACAGAACGGTTATACGACAGAGTGTGTCATCTCTGGCTGATGAATATCACAAATCCTGTTTGTATTTGCTGATTTTAACACATTTTGACCAAATCGTCTGTAATTAGTCCTGAAGAAAGGCCCCCCCAAAACAGTATTTTTCATATTTGATAAAACATCTCCCATGTATGAGAACAATTGTTGAGTAAAAATTATCGTAAATTACAGGAAAAAGTGTTCCTGTGACAGTTATTGTAAAACCCAACCATGCTGAATGGCAGATGCTACGCTTGTGCTCATGTATGTTCATAATACAAGCTTTGATTCATTCCAAACTGGGTGTGATGTTGGGCAGGGTCTTCCTCTATATGTGTGAAAAAGCAGAACATTGTTTTCTTAATGTATTGAGGAAATACAGCCCTACAAACATGAATGAACGATAAGCAAAAATAGGAAATATATGAGAATCCATGATGAATGCATCAATTTATTTTCATTGAGTTTTGGTTGGGAACATCTCCAGAAACACAAGCCAGAGTTTACTTGTCATACTGGTTATGAGGGCAAAGGATCCACTGTTGATCATTTGAGTTGTCACATCAGCCTTAACTCTTCTAGCTACATGCATTTTCTATTGAGTACACAGTTTTCTTCACACACACACAAATGGTGACAGTGGAGGATGCTCAAGTTAAGCACATTAAATGTGACTGCCCTAAACACCTGTTTTTGTCTCTTTTTGATGTCAAAGAGAGCCTATGTCCTAAATCTGGTCACCTCTGACACAGATCTAGTTGTGAAGCTCCACCCACATGTTGTTCAAACTTTGTGAGAGGTCAGAGTAAAGATGGCTTAAAAGGAGTGGGGAGGGAGCTTATTTTAGACAGTGAATGTCTGATGGGCTGTACTGAGGCAGCACAAGACAAATAAGGATTATTTTGAACTGTTAATGATGTAAAGTGACTTTTATAAATTCCAAGAACAAAAAAAATATGGAGCTGTATAGCCAAAACATTTGAGGAGGCAGACGATTGGATGGGAATAAGGAGGCCATCTACATCCACTGTGAGCACCCACTGTTGAACAGAGGTGGTGGCTCATCAGTTATCAGCTGCTTTGAGGTGTTTCAATCCCCACTCACACGCTGCCTCATGTGACCTCAGTAGCTCACGTGATGGTAAGAGTCCAAGTGAATGATCCTTTTCTCCCCACCTTGGCTCATGTGTTGACCAACATGATTAATCCTCGACCCCCAGGACCACCTCCAAAGGAACAGTCCCTATTACCTAAATACCTGGGAATCTTCACCAGCTGTTTACAAACTGAAGAAACCTCTTGGATGAGAGGCGTAACATCATTATGAAACTAAAAGCTGCCTTCTTTTTAAACTCTCAATACCACAGGTGTAATGTAACTCTGCAGATAAACACATGGTCATTCCCAGTGATGAGCTTCATGTGGGAAAACGCTATGTGAGTCATTTCTGCATCTCCCACAGCTCCACCCATTTACAGGGAAGTCTAGTGCAGCAGCAAAGAAGAGGACTTGGAAGAGTTTTCCACCCACATTTTCATTTGCGTTTATTAGGATGTACAGCATTATTTTGCCCCACCCTTGTGCACTCTAAACCTTTAGTTTCTTAAACATCTGTTTCACTGTCATCCCCATAATGCAGCTGAGATGCGAAAGAAAAATGTCAGTAACCCCTGAAAAAGCTGCTTTAAGAAAATGATCTGTGCATTCATTAATTTGTGTCGGATTAATAAAAAGTAGAAATCCACATTAACACAGAATGAAACTGGCAAAAAATTTAAATAGAGTATAAGAAAGTGTTAACTTATATTGCAAATGTGTGTACTGCATATTATTTTTTCTATTTCCAGCACTGTATTAGAGTCTTTACATTGTTTTCTTTCTGTGTAGAGTGGCCTACATTAGTCAGAAAGCCTGTTTGTTTGAAAACAGAATTGAAAAGTGCTGTCATGTTGTTTAAACACTTAAAATGGAATAATCTGCTGTGTCTGTTATTTCATGTTACGCTAATTATTTTAAATGTACATTTTTCATTTTCTTTAGTTTTACATTTCCAATTAAAAGAACGCAAACATCTCAAATAAAGGAACTACAGGGTTAGCAGCTATCCTGTACATTTATTATCATTACTGAGAGTAAATCCAAGTGTTAAGCCCCTCTGCAACCTCGAGTCACCTTCCAGTGGCAGTGCGAGACTCTCTGGGTACTGCCAAGGCTTAATTGCCAGTTATCTACACTTCAGAGAGAGAGAGAGAGAGATACTACATCCTGCCACATCCTCTCTTTTTTAATTGAGTTTTTCTTTTAAGTATTATAAAAATAAAACCTGTGTTAAAACTCTGGCTTCAGTCTCCACTTTACATTGCAGCTTGTGAGCCATGTCATAGCAGAGGTCGTTATCATTAATCCTCATGCTCACAGATATACACCTATACAGTATAGCAACATTAACATTAACATGCCATTTTCTGTAAAATTATGGATGAAGACACAATTTAAAAGCAGAATTCCCTATAAAATTTTAATATTTCACACTCTGGACATGTGTTGGTTATTTGCAAACATAAAACATGTCTCAGTGTCTAACCAAATCTTGCATCTTGTTTTCATTTGGAGTTGTTTCCATCTCAACCTGAACAGCTGAGCTGCCAACGCCTGAGTTTTGTTCGTCCCTCTCTCGCACCAACTTTTGTTTTCATCTGTCTCATTCACCATAAACGTTTCCATTAAACCTTGTTGTTATCGTATTCCTTTGTTGAACCCAGCTGTAATGCAAACAGCATCTAAAAAAATGAAACTGATATTTAGTGAAGCCATGTAGTTGAGAAATTATGCAAATATTTGCCACATTATTTTACTTTTACCAGCAGAGTCACATAATTCCTTCAGAAAGTAATGATGGCCTACTCAGTAATTGCACATTAAAGATAAGGCGAGATAAGTTACAAGAAAATTTGTGTAAGTCATTGTGTGTGCGTGTGTGTGTGTGTGTGTGTGTGTCAGCCTCCACCACTCAGCACCACTCCATTAAGTCAGCTCTTGTCACCAGCAGATTGTGACACAAAGGCCTCTGATAGAGCCAGACTCAGAGTGAAACACACACACACACACTCACAAACACACACACACATGCACACAAAGAGAATGTCGTGTCGCCATCACTTCAGAGGACATTACACTGATTTACATTCATTTCCCAAACACTCACCCAGCCATAGCTGCTACTAACACGAACCTAAACCAGGTTTATACTCATTGTAAATTTTAATGGTTCACATCAGTGCTTTTCTTTTTAAATCACAAACACTGACAAAAGAGCCAGAATGAATTTTAGTGAAATAAAAGCTAAAATCAGAGAATCAGTAAACTATGGCTTGTTTATTTTACCTATAAATATGATATTCATTCAACTTTGCTGTATCTACATTAGACAAACCCTATCATGCTGTCCGCTTGAAGAGCCAGGTCTGGATCAAATATGGCTGTAGTGTAAACTGTAACAATAAATCTATAAGACATACATGAGGACAATGTATCATCTCTTCCAGTAATTGCTCCGGTTATACTACGAATTACATAAAATCTGCAGGAGAGCTTTTAAAAAGCGTGAATGTAAGAGACAGAGAAGAAGTGAAAGAGAGAAGAGTGAGTATTTATGAGTGCTGGCCAATCGAGGACAGTCATGTAGGGCTGAGTATTGAAGCTAACATGTTAGTGCCACAAACTGCAGTTTTTCTTGTGGCCACTTGTGGTTATCTCAAAAACTGAGTCCGTCCTCAAAGACTTTTATGTTACAACGAGCAACTTCACAGCATTAAAAAAAGCTAAAAATTGGGAGTCCAGAACCACATGTTGCAAGTTGCATCCATCTTTTATATACTTTTTTTCTGTTTTTACTATTCTGCCAGTATAGCCTTAATTCAGCTGCATGCACATGGCTAACATGTGCAGAGGATCATGCTTGCAGGTCAACAGATCCTGGTAGCCAATTCTGAAAAAGACATTGATCTGCCAGGTTACCAGTGATCTGCTTAGTGTCAGGATTAGGTTCAACCAACCAACTGAAGGTGTAAGGACCGATGACTGATTTGAACACTTTGTAGTTTCTAAATCTATGCTTGTAGGCTAAAAAGCAGCAGAAGCCCTCTGGAAGTTAAAAGGTCAGTAAGAGTGGAGAAAGGATTCTTTACGTGTTCTCAGCTCTACTGAGACCAAAAGAAAACACCTGCGGTGTTACCTTGGGTCAGCCAACTGAGTCAAACACTCCGTGTTTATGTATTTAAGGTGAGATAAGGGAAGGAAAGACGGAGCTGCGCTGCCAGTTAAACTGGTTTTAAATATTCAGAACAACAGACAGGTCACATACACTCTGAATGCTGCTGTACCTGTCTGCATGGTGACTACATTTACAAGTGTGTGCATGTGAGTGTGTGAGTAAGCAGCAGTGTACTCACACACTGTGTGTAATCAACCTCTGAGAACAATGGGATTTAGAATGATTTGGGAGCCCAGTCACTGAGGTAGTAAATACTGACTAACCTGAAATACAGCAAGCAGAAAACTAAAGTAAATCTTTCCCCTGCTGTCATGGGGCATCTGAATACTTGGAAACAGCACAACATAAATTTTACCTTCCTTATTATAACCACAGGGTTAGACTAGACTAGGGGTCAGACTGTGAACAAGAAACAAGTAGTTTAACAAACTGCTAAGTACTGCATTACCTTTAGGAAAAATAATGAGTAATGTGTCACTTTTCCATGGTGAGTGGTCACAGAGGTCATCAGTCAAATTTGATTTAAATTGTGTGAGGCTTTAAAATTATATAGACCCTTTCCTGGATCAATATATTCATCCAGGAGGAAAACATGCTTGGTTCTTGATCGTTGCTGTTCTTACGTTCCTTTTAATTTTATGCTAGAGCTCTTCCCAGTAAGCCAGTCAGTCTCCCTCATATGCATGTACACTTCCTACATAGCGCTCCTCAGCTGCCGTATTGTCTTTGCATAGCTTAGCTTTCAAGCTTTCAAACTATTTTCTCCTGTTTTTCCACACATTTCCTGGTGAATCCGTATTGATTCCTGTTGGATTTTCCTGGCCTGTTTATGGACTTTCTGCCCTTCTACCCGACCTCAGCCTAGATTAAAGTTTTTAATTTTAAATTTCTGCTCTTCCTCCTGTGTGCAAAGTCCTGTTTCCTTTTAAAGGGTTGCAGATCATCCGTCACTCTTTAAACAGACTCAAATGTGAGGCTTTCTGCTTTACGATTTCATCACTGGCATTTATTCAAGGTCCCTTTTTTAATTTTCACAAGTCAAATTCTGCCATCTTTCTCTTCCCTGCTGCTCCTGGGAGTGTTTTATTTTCTGAGCACATCGTTATCATATTAATAAGCATCGAATCTGCATGCAGTTCCTACAGTGCACTGCACATTCTGAACAAAAAGATAATAAACCTGCACCCAGATAACCACACCAACCCTGTCCTCTGTCTTCCTCAGTCTTTGTAAATCCAGAAGAAAAAAACCCTCCTGGTCCCATGCCATCCGTGCAATAAAGGAAACACTTAAGCTGCCTACGTTTCCCACAGTCCTCAGCTGCAGGCAGGCAGAAAGGACTGTAATTTGCCTGTCTAATTATCAGGCTATTTAAAGTAGTGTGAGTGTGTGTGTATGTGGAGGGGGGGTGGACACAAGGCAGTATTATACAGCACATTCACAGTATATAAGCGCACATCACAAACGCCCTGAGCTTCACACGAACATCAATATAGACACACACACACACACACACACACACACACACACACACACACACACACACACACACACACACACACACACACTTGCAGAGTATCTCCCAGCAGCTACAATAAAGCTGTCAGAGTCTGCAGCAGCTCGGGGAAGAGAGGAGAAAAAGAGCGGATTGAGAGATAAATGGAGAGCAGACAAAGGGAGAGCTGAATAATTCATGGAGGGTTTTTTTTCTGAAGGAGCTCTCCTTTGTCATCATCTCCTCTCCCTCACTCTGAATATCTTCACCACACATGCAGCGCCGAGCTAGGAGGGGATGTTCTCAAACTTTTAAAACATTTTTTTTCCCAAACCTTGATAACAGCCACAGTTTCTATTGACGCTGATAGGGAGCTGTTTGTACTGCGTGTTCTATGGGCTTACATGGCATGCTGTGTATATCACGCTCTTCTTTATCTTCCTTATTAAATAAAGAAGCTGGAAAATGGGATTATTGCTGTATTTGCTTTATTAGTTTACTCTAACCCATATAAACTTTTATGACATTTACACAAAGCCACCTATACAACCATTACTATTTTGGGGGTTGTTGTCCATCCATCCATCCATCCATCCATCCAAGAGGCTGCTGGAGCCTATCCCAGCTATCATAGGCTGAGAAACTTGGACAAGTAGCCAATCTGTGTGGCACGTGTTGTTAATTTCATTAACATCAAAGCAGCTGAAATTGATTAAAAACCCCTCTGCTGCTTAACTGACCAGATCAATATCCCAGAAATGTAACTGACATGATTCAATCTGATTCAAAAATATTGCTTTTTCTTTTCTTTTTCT
>NW_024582454.1:738133-792627 GCF_018398535.1 Haplochromis burtoni
GGAGGAATTATAAGAAATCTACTATAATCATGTAATCACATTGGCCATTTTACCAGAAAAAAGCTGAGTAATTTTAGAATTTTATCTTTGAGAATTTGCTGATTTTCTTCATTTTACTGTGATCAAAATGTGGAATTTGGTTTGTCATCCAATGAATCATCTCTTCACCCTTTCAGGGGTGAGTAATCTTAATCAGAACTGCTTTTCGGTGAAACAGCACATGAGATCCGGTTGTCACACACCTTTATGACATCTCACGGTTACTGTAAGTTTCTAATGGGACAAACGCAGCTACACCCAATTCCTGTCATGATTGTTCAGCTATGAGGAGGAGAGAAAGCATTCAGAATAATGATTTCTGTGTCTGTTTCTGCCTTTCAGGAAAGTTTGTGTCACAGTTATTAATGATTTTTATGGCATTTATCCCCTGGGTCTATGAAGGCTCACACAAGGCGAGATAAACTTCACTTCAGTCAGGACTTCTGCAAGATTTTATTAAATCAGATGTGGCATAAATTGAGAGGCTGGGGAGAGGTGAGTTACACAATAGCTTGCAGATTCACAGCAACTATAGGCAGGCTAAAGCGGTTTCAATTATCCCATATTAACCTGCACAGCATTCCCAACGGCATGTCTCGTCAGACCAAGAGAGCAAAGTTTCTTCAAATGTTTCTAATTTAACACATACAGGTCACAGTTCAGTATTTGTACAGTCATAAATTATTTTTTGCAATTATTTGGTTATTTTTATAGTACCAGTAACAGTATTCTCAAATCACTTTAGGTAAGACCCTACAATATAAAGAAAAAACCCAACAATCAGCAGCACTCAGTGAAACTGGTGAAAAAGAACCTTTTCAATAAGTAGAGCTCTCAGATTTACTCAGATTTACTCATCCTATGTTTGTTTTCTTAAACTTTTGTCATAAATTTGACTTATTTTGACTTATCTGCTGCTCCCCCCTCTCTCCATATCTATATATCTATATATCTATATAACTATATATTATATTAAACTCTTCCCACCTCTCTCCATATCTATATATATCTATATATATATATATATATATATATATGTATATGTACATATGAATGTCTTCTCTAATGTATTAAAGCTCTTACAGTATCACACAATAACCTTGTAAATAACCATGTAGTTCTCGAAGCATGAATGTGCCTTATATAACTTTGTATATTCACTGCAGCCATCACTTCATATTTCATTTTAACCAGGCTATGTTTTTTTTTAGATGTTAATATCTCGTGTCTTGAACTTTAATCTGCCGCAAACTGCATCTTATCTACTCGGTTTCCAAAGCTCAAACACAAGACAGCAGATACGGAACAATGAAGCTTTTATACCTCTGTGCATTTCTCATCTCATTTTACAGATTTGGCATTTAGATGACCCTGTGCAGCTAATTCAGAGCAGAAACATCTCCACATGTTGCTGACTGAGTGTTGTGTGTGTGTGTGTTGTGTGTGTGTGTGTGTGTGTGTGTGTGTGTGTGTGTGTGTGTGTGTGTGTGTGTGTGTGTGTTTTTACAAGACAAAGGCCTGCTCTTATCAAACCACATCGGATTATGTCTAAATATAATTTTTCAGAGTGAAGAAAAGAATTTCTGTTGCTGAACTCTTGTCTTCTTTTGAGATGCCAGCACACACACACACACACACACACACACACACACACACACACACACACACACACAACACAACACAACACACACACACACACACTTCCGCTAATAGCATTGTGTGTGTAAATGTGTGTATATTTCATTCAGCTAAATAAAGCCGTGCAGTGTTGGGCTCAGCATCTCTGCATTGACTGCTCATTGTGCTGCTGGGAAAGCAACAGTAGCAGCCCTGCGGATGATGCACCATGTCAGCAAACACATAACAATGGATTGTCTGGTCCCCCCCCCCCACACACAAACATGCACAGTGACAATGGATGTTTTGGGAGTGAATCCCGGCTGTCACTAAGCTTGTTTGCAGTATGCAGCTAAGTACAAACAACACGCACACACACAAAAGTTTCCAGGCATAAAAACCAAATATCAAAACATCCTGTTTTATACATTTTCCTGGAGTGCAACAGAGAAAAAAATTTGTTTATTCAAATGTCCTCAGAGCTGCGGGGCAGTAGCTTTAAACAGAGAAGGGCATTGTTTTGGTGGCTTTAGCCAGATAAACATTTATGTTAAGAGTTTTTACTTCAGGTCGTATAGTTGCACACACTCAATATGTCTGCCTCTACTGAAAATAAGTATCTGCAGTTCAGAATAGCAAACACAATTTAAGGAAGAGCACACCAAACCTCTGTAGCAGTATTTGATTTAAAGGGAATGTATTTATTTAATTTATTTATTTTTAAAATATATTTAACTTTTTGTCGTGCAGCAAAAACAAGTGCAAAGTGTAGGACTATGTTATCTGTCCTGTTGAAACCCATTTTAATATAATTATGTTCAGTATAATTTCATTTTTATACATGTGGATATGGTACATGTGAAGCATTTCATAGTTTAGTAAAAATTCATGTAATTTCGTTTTCTTTAAAAAAATATACTCATTCAAAAACATTGTATGTGTATTCAAATTGTTATATATTTAAATGATTATAACTGTTTCCATAGGGTTCATAACAAAGTCGTAATAAAGTGATGTGATATTTAGACTCATAGTGTTCCATACATGCCTGCATGTTACACAAACAATGGCAGTGAGAAACATAGGCTTTGACCTTCATATCAGTCCATAAACCTTGAAGGAGTTTAACTCTATATTTTGACAACACCCACCACACTTGTAGGAATCATAGTTTCCAAGTTATACAACTTGCTGTTGTTGTTGTTTTGACTGATTAATCATTAAGTTGACCTTGAAGATTTTGGTGGGTGAATGCCAAATTTTCATAGATTAACACGACCACTACCAGAACACCATGCTACACTCCTTCAAAGTTTTATAAGAATTCATGCAAAACTTTGAGCTAATGGGTTCACAGACAGACTGCTGACATGTGTGCACATATGATGAGTGAATGATGCCTCTGTAAATGCAAATGATTGCATCACTTCCCAGCACTGGACACTTGATTTGCCTGTTGCAATATTTTCCTGACAGGTGTTCTCCCTTTCAAAGTAAAGCCTTGTATAAATACCCAAATACTGAATGGATTGGTCAGACTCCCTCTGTGAACTGACCAATCCAGTCTGTTCTTGGAGTTTAAACTGAAAAGAACATTAAAGCCAGACAGAAGCTGAATCTGAGATGACATTTTAGAAAAAAAAAAAGAAGTTTTCCAGCAGTTTCTGAGGTATTGTGTTCAGCTGACATGAAGCGACTGATATGAATAATGTCATCAAGCTTTCCATTTAAAAACAAAAATAAGGGCGGGTAACTTGATGCCTGGTTGCTTGAAACTACAAACTCTGCATAAAACATGGATGTAGCCAAATCACATTACTCATTTGTTAGCGAAGTGCTGTTTTACTCTAAATGGGACAATGACATTAGAAAAAATAACATTACGTTGTAATAGATAAGATTTAAAAGTGGAAATGGAGACCATAAATGCACCAGGAAGCTGTTTACTGAGGTCATAAATCAGCAAAGAAAAAGACTATTTTCTCATAGACTTCTATACAACAGGACTTGACCCCTGCTGACCATTAAAAAGAATACAGGTTCCATATGCGTTGGTTTTACTTGTGACTGTAGCTTTCAGTCAGGGGATGGTGTCATCGAGTGGTTTCCTGAGCCATGATGTCCGCCAGTTTACAGTAATGGCCTGCGGTGATGGCCAATCACGGCCTACCATTCTACAGCTGCAACCACGAATTCAGAATGGTGTACTAAATGTGTTATGTCTCTGCAAATGTGTCAATGTTGCTCCATAGCAACTAAAAGCTTCATAAACATTAGTGTTTAGACATTTTACAGTTTCCACTGATCAAGTGGCCAAAATGACTTTTTTATGTGTTAAATATTGTACTTTCTATGTGTATATATTGAGTATAATGTAACTCTGTAGGTTACCTTGCTATTAGATGGTGTAGCACGCTTTGCTATAAACAAGTTAGGGAAGCTATTAAAGGGCAGTTGCTAAGCTAATTGGAATTAAAGGGAAAGTTCTGCCTTAAGTGCTTTTTATTACCTCCAGTGCTTTAATCCACATATAATTTTAAAATATTTGGTTTAAACATGTAGTCAGCAAATATCTCTTTTTTTAAGACACAAAAAAAAACAACCTTGTAGAATACATGGACTTTTTGTAAATTGTTTGTTTTCCGACTACATAAAGAATATTCATTGGTTATTGTGTTCTCAGATAAAATGTTCAAAGGAACAGTACAAACACATATCTGTGTGTGATGGTTAAATCACAAGTTTCCTGCCAAAACACCAGCCAGACAAGATTAGCTCATCTTTGGTTAAGCTGCAGAAAATACCGACGCCGAGAGTGATGGCTATACAGAGGTTGCCACCTACAGTGTGAGAGAGCTGAAAGCTAAAAGTGAAGCTGGCCACAGATACCAGCTGCTAAAAGGAAATGTCTGGAGTCACTCTGTGGTAATGAAGCCTGAAGCAGCTGCTGTGTGGTCAACAGAGAGCTTATTCAGACCAATATGAGCATTTTCTAACCCGTGACTTTTTTTTTTTTAAGTGACAGTTCATGGCAAACACAATAATTAAAACACAATAATGTGCAGAAGTTTGAATTTTGCAGAAGGATTTTGTCTACTTCACACGGGTTCAGAAGTGTATATAGAGTCTCATATCTGTACATACATCTCCATTAATGTCCCTTTGCAAGCTGCTGACACTTTGGCCATCAACGAGCTCCTCCTTGAGTTTCCTGGACTCCTATTGTTCAGTTGTTGTATGATGTAGAAGCAAAATGATGGCAAAGAGAAACTACCAGTTGCAGTCAATCACCATTAAGACCAGTGATCACTAATAAGTTAATGGGCCTTGGACTTGTCAAGTTAAGTCACTGTAGAACTGCCTATTAAAACATTTAAGGGAATGAGTGTATATACAATCATTCCTGCCTGGAAAAAGAGCAGGTTAAAAGAACTCATTAAAAGCCCAAAGTTACCACGACATTCATGCCATGATGACTGTATATAAACTTCTCACCACAAATGCAAATATGCCATTACAGTGGTGGAGGATCATATTAAACATCAAATGCCAAATTTTCAATTGAGGTCAGAGTAACCCTCATGAACTCAAAGCTCAGGCTTCAGACTGCTCTAACCACCATTTGTCATGGTTATGACGTAACTTATATCTAGCATGCATGAACTTTACACCAACATTATTATTGATTATGCCTAGAAAGTATTGATTTAATAAAACTGGAGCAGAACGGATGTTTTTTTTTTATTGTTTTGTTTTGTGGGTGGATTGTATAGAGGAGGAAGCAAAATGCAGCACACAAAGTCAGATGGTGCAGAACAAAAAGGGAATCATTTACCGGTTGTTTACAACGTGAAAAAGAAAAATTAAACAAGAACCACAAAAATAACAGTATAAAAACTGGCAGAAACACAAAGAGAACACCAACACACACAAACAGAGGAAGATGTGTTTGTGTGGCACAAAGTTAACATAGCCAGAACAATGGCGAGCTGTCAGGGTTTCCCCCATTGTTCATATACAGAATCTGCCTTTCCTTCTCCGAGTGGGTGTGGTCTCTGGCTCACCTGTTTTCTATCCATTCAATCAGTTGAATATATAAACCTGGCTTCCACCACCACTCTTCAGATTGTTGACCTCATGTTGCTCAGGCCTCTAATTACAGCTGGTTTGTCAGAGTGGGTCAGGCAGGCAGTCTCTTACCTGCCTGCCTGACCCACTCTGGCCCCGCCTGCTGAAAACATTCTAGTACTGGAAAGTCTGGCTGCTTACCCTGGTAGCCTTTTACATGAAGTACCTGTGTATCTTGGCTCTGAAATAAAGACTTACCAGAAAGACTGCCTACCTGGTTCAAATCCCTGTTGCAGTTGCTCTTTAAAGTAAAACAGAAAATACAGACAAAGGGAGACAAGACATGAGCACAAAAATGAGACAGGAGCAAGGACTGATAGAAAAACACTGAGACAACTAAAGAGAAACACAAATCAAGAACTCAAAACTAACTGAAGGACAGTAACAGGAATTCAAAATTCTATAAAAACCAGAAGACCCACAACACAATAAAAGATCAGCATACCAGGCTAATAATGAAAACAGGCTCAGTAATGTCACAAGAACTCAAGCTGATTATTAGAATAATTAAGAAATCAAAATCAGGGATCAAGAAATTCAAACATAACCCAAGAAACCTAAATGCAAACTATCAGAAACCTTAAAAAACAGCAGTTTTCCTCTGGCACAAACAGTCAGCAGCTGGTCACATGAGTAAAAATCATTCCAAATGAACATGCTGCTCAGACTGGTATTCATTCATTCATTTCACCAGAACATGTAACATCCATTCATCTTCCTCATATATCTTTGATACCCATTTGATCAGCTCCCTGAAGACAACCATACATCACTTGCTTTCAATTCTTCAGGCCCCATTTAGATTTTGTAGAGTCTATGATATAGTAGCCAATGTTGTTGCATTTATGCTTGTAATGGCGCATTATGTGTTAATTCCTGTGTTGCCGTGTCCTGGTGTTTCAGGGCGTTTTCACACCAGATCAAAATCAGTCGAGGAGTTGTAAACTTGTAGCTTTTCCCTGTGATTTGGTTTATTTTCACACAGAGAAAAATCCAAGCGCACCAAAATGCGTCACGAAAAACCACATGTTCAGTCTGCTGATTGGCCAGATGTGTCTGGGGTGAGAGCAACAAAAGTAAGCAGAGGTGTTGTGTTCTGGACTATCGGAGAACATGGAGAATTTACATTCATTTCACGGCTAGTTGCTAAACCCTTTACACATCTATAGCACCTTCCTGTATCTCAGAATATAAAGCATACATGGCTACAGGAGGTTTTTTAGTCCAGACTTGATATGTGGACGCGGTAGTTGGTTGGGATGGAGGTTCAAACCTGCACAAAAGAACTGCAGCACAGAGGAAAACATATCAAGTTTGAGTTCAATCACAGCCAACAAAAACCTGGTTCCCAAATCTTTGTTGTAGTCGTTTTTTCTGTTTTCGTATAAAGGATAGTTTTTATTCTCTCACTGTTAAATTACAAAACTTAAAAGTAGCCTGAAGTGAAGGAACTGATGGTACTAAACAGGCCAATCACAGCAGTTGCAGGCGTGAATCCAATGTGCAGTTAAAATCCAAGTTATGGAGTAGGTTTTCAGAGGGGTCTGCAGTTATGACGTTGCTTCGGCCTAAATTTCCTACTGAAGCAGAAATCCCAGCAAAGAGTCTATAATAAAGCAAACTATCTGTCGCACACTGGTTCAGCCTGGCCTCTTCCAAACTGAGCTGTTCATGTGGAGCGTCTTTCTTCTCTTGCGATTGTAAAACCACTTACATCATGAACTTTCGGCTCCATGTACACTCTCCCCCATAAAGCCTGTCACTTTTCAGTCGTTCACTTGTTCTCTTGCGGTCTCACAGCCTTTGGAGCAATCCAAAGCCTGAGCGACAACACATCCCAGGGGTAAAAGCAGCTCCCCCTCTAAGGTGACAAGGAAGAGTCAATATTTACACAGATATCACTTTTATCTAAGAGATGAAACAAATTCAAGCAATCCATCCACACCACAGATAATATTTTGCACGACTTGCTGCTGATAAAACAGCTGCTATATAAAGGACAGGGCCTGAAAACTTGTAAGTAATTCTGTTTTTCCAGGTAATGCTGTCTTTATATCCAGAGCGGTTCTGTTCAAGTTTGATTTAATTTCACAATATTTTTTATGTTCTTTACAAAAACTTAATTAGACAGATTTTGTGCCTCAGGCTCATGAGGCGACTCCCAGAACTTTCCCACAGACCATCAGCTCTGTGCAAACAACCCAAAATGACTGTAACGTCTGAACAAATTACCTTACACAGTGTTTTATCTCTTTTTGGACATGACATGCTGTGTGAAACTGTTATTTCTGTGATAATAATCTCTGCTCACTTTGCTCTTAGTGTGCTCTTTGCTGCTCCAAATGGAGCTGTGTTGCTGTGATAGGAAGGAAATTGACGCCTAAGCAGTCTGTTCCTCTGTTGCTTCCCTTCCCTCCACCTCTCCATATGATAACCTTTCACCTTTGCATTCACCTTTGATCTCTCTTTACTGCTTCCTTTTAAAATCACATACCATGTCTGCTCACTTTCAGCCTGTCCTGCAGCTGCCCTTACAAAGTATGTGCATTCAGTATGCCTAAAGGTGGGACTTATTACTTGGCTGTAAAACTGCAACTTGAACTTTTAACCCTTTTGCTTATATATCCGTCACAGTCTGTGGAGCTTCCTGGTATTCCCAACTTAACTTTGAGTTGTGATACAGTGAAATATGGTCTCATTTTTCTGGCATACTAAATAGTACGAATATTGGATCACATTCATGACACAATGTAAACAAATTCATTTATGCTGGCAGCACTGAGTCCGGCACACCCAACTGTGTGCAACAGAGGAAATCAGAAGGTGCTCCTACTGTAGCCCACACAGTTTCGGACCGAAAACTGTCTTTTGTGTCTTTGGATTTTTCTCACCGTCCAGTCTAGGTGTGTTAAAACATTTGGGTCCTGATTTACAAGAAATAAAACAAAACTGAAGCAGGAGAAGATACGAAAATGGTGGAAAACATCCTGCCTGGTTTCTGTACCCCGTTTAATAAGTACCAGCCAGCTGCCCTCACATCACATGCAATGAAGGTAACTGTGTAACTCATCAGGAAAGTTTTTAGTGATTCAGAGCTGTTTTCACATTCACAACAAACACAAATCCCTGCTGTCAACATGGGAGGAGACATAAAGCCCTTTGGGGTTGTATCACGACGGGCATCTGTTCTAAAAAGATGTTACCCTACTCGACGACTTTAAGTATTAACTGGAATGACTAGCTGGCATTCAGGTCTCCAGCTGTCCATTATCTGTGTCTGCAAAAAGAAGGAAGCCACCTTCCTGGTAGCCATTGAAATGAATGTTTAATGCATTTTTGGCATCGATGGAAGCTTTTTTTTGCTACTGAATTTTTTCATTTTTATTTATCTATTTATTTCTTTTCAGGCAGCGTTAAACAGATATTTCAAATTCCCATTTTTCGGGTTATTGTCTCACAATTTAGACTTGCTCACAAGTTTGAGTCAGTAAGTTGAAATTTTGAGATGGCTAACCTTAAATTTAGAATTATGGATGGTATTTTGTTTTCAGTAGCAGAAACCTTTCATAGGCTTCACCTTTCAGACCCAGGAGTTTCATCTTTCATAGCTTCTTTGAACAATCTCAGTCACAGCTTCCAACATGGTGTTGTTACTATTAGACCTCATCATGAAAAATATGTAATTATAGTGCATAGTACCAGTTAAATATAAGTATATTTATTTATTACATGATTTAAAATCTACATTTCATTGTTTTACTTGCAGCTTCTTTTCTTCTCTAAATAAGAACGGTGACACTTGTGTGGTTCAGTAAAAGACTGTACACATAATCACATTCTCCTTGCTTTGTCACAGTTATTCATTTCTTACTTTGTGCGGTGACAGTAAAGGCTTCCATTCGTTTGCTGGAACCTCAGCCGGCTGCCGGATTTCAGCCCTGGAGCACGTCTCATTTAGAGACAGAGAAACTAAGGCTGGGATGACATTTGTTGAACAGGTAAGATACCTGCTGCTGAGTTTAGCCATAGACTGATTAGGTATGATTTGTTGTTAGAGCCATTGTCATTTCTCAGCCATGACTGGCATGCACAGTGATGAGCAGCCGGTAGATGAAAGTTGCTTGGGTGAATTTTTTGCGTGACTAAAATGACAGCTGGCTGCTCATTCGATTCAGGCTGTGTGCTTTCCTTTTAGACAGGTTTTGCAAATCCTTAAACATTCCTGAGGTTGCAGCTGCAAGACTAAAAATCTAAAACTAACTTATTTAGTAAGAACAGGAAGAGAGTCTGGAGAGGTGGGAGGTACGCTCTGAAGAGAAGAAGAATGAAAGTGTGTGTGAATGAGAAAGAGACAGGAGAAACAGTAAAGATACAGGGAGCAGAAGTAGTGAAGGTGGATGAGTTTAAATAAACAAGAGTGGTGAAGAAGAGGGCCCAGGCAGGGTGGAGAAGGTGGAGACGAGTATCAGGGTTGATTTGAGCAAAATATTAGAAATATTAGATATTAGATGAAGCCCTAAATGCAGGAAAATGAAAGAAAAAATAAAGTTGGTCTTTAATAAAGATCAAAAACAGACAAATCCAAAGATTAAACAGACCAGCAACACAGGGAGGCCACTGAGAATAACCGATAGGATACCAAAAGGAGACCAACAAGACACAGGTGAAGACGATCAGGACACAAAAGAAGACAAGCCTTTCAAAGTAAAACAGGAAATAGTAGATGGATACAGACATGAATGCTCAGACAAAGAGAAGCAAAAGAAAGGAAGGGTCACGGTAAACAAGAAGTCAGAGACAAGGAAACACATGATAGGGAAACACTGAGGGAACTTAAGCTGCTACTAATCGAAACCGCGGCATGAACCAAAACTTACACCCATCACTAGAATAACAAGAAGGTAAAGATCTCGTCCAGTGTTCCACATTTTTTTAGTAAAACTGCTTCACTGTGACTCTGAATATAACTAGCTGCTGCTTACACACAGCATCGTTGTCTTTGTGATTATCTCAGTGTCTGTGGTATTTAGAGCTTAGACCAAAATATGCTTAATATTCAGATTAAAAATCAGATGTGGTCCGTTCTTCATGCTCCACCCATTAGTATGAGTCATGTGATGAAGTTTATTGGCTTTTAGATCATCTGTTATTTGTCAAGTTGTTTTGGTTTCAGAGACTGTCCCTCATTCAGCAGTGGGAAATTTCTATTTATCATTAAAGTAGTCAGATCTACAGAGATGAAGCCTGTCGGCATCTTCAATCCAGGAAGATCCAGTACCGTTCCCAGTCTTTAAAAACTCATATCTCGCCGACCGCAGCCTGGTTCACACACAGGTCTGAGATTCCTGGGGGATTTGGTGGAGAGAGCCTGAGGATTGAGTGAGAAAAGAAAGTCTGGAAGAGGGAGAAAGTGTGTTTATGTGTATGTGTGAGAAACAAAGTATGAGAGAGCTTTTTTCCCATGACTCTGTAGCAGTCAGACAGGTAGGGGTCTGGGATTAGAGAGTGTGGCCTCGCTCAGTCGTGAATAAGGAATTCTCCCTTCACAGCTCTCACTGGCCTGTTTGAAGCATTAGTCTTGCTTTAATACAGAGACATCAAAGGACCTAAAAAACTCACATTATCTTCTCCTCATTCTTTAAACTCCACGCTTAATATTTAGTAGTCTGTAGCATTTCTATAAATAAACTTATGATACCTAAGAGCTGTATTACTGTGGGAACTTAACATAGAGTGTATCCACTTGGCTGTTTTAAGCACCTAGAGTCCAGTTATTCAGAATAAATCAACACAAAGATTCCTGGGAAAACATTTTTACAGGGTGATTGACAGCTGAATACTTTATGCAGGCAGTGTATTAAAAAATAAACAGATTAGAGGTGACTTTGTGAGATCTGGAGTGCTTTCAAATAGTAGCACGGAGAAGAACTTTAAAAGAGACATATTCTGGCTCATTTCCAGCTCCAGTTTTTAAAAATATCTACTCAACAAGAGTAACTTTGCATGATTTATAGTTAAAAATAATCCTTCGTTTCATACTAGTGCATCCACTTATTTCGTCCCCTTACTGAAATAAGCTGTTTTAGATATTCCTCCTTTAAGCCAGCTTCCTTCTGATTCGCTGCCCCTCAAAAACCGAACGGAGCAGCAGCTTCTTATGTCCATCTGATATGACAATGTTTGTGAAATCTGCACTCAGTGACATCAGACGGACCAGAGGGCAGAACAAAAAGTCTAACAGGATGTTAATCAGTCTGAAGTCTGAGCTTTGGTCTCACAGGGATTACCTGCAAATACTGTGAGCTCATTATTGGAAACTTCGGGGATAAAGGCACGGTGACTTGATGAGATACCACTTTTCTTTGCCTTTATGCTCTTTGGGGTGCTAACTGTTTCAGCTAAGTTTGTTAGGCAATTTAAAATAAAATCTATGCTTCTAAAAACTCTGGTGTCAGTCTCCACATTTTTGTTGCGGGTTATAAAATTTGTGATGATCATTAGTGAGAAGTGATTTAGTGACTTTCTGCAGCACTGCTTTCCTTTTTTGTTTAGTAAATGTGTTGCCTCTCAGTGTTTTTATGTTCTCTGTGAATTGGGGTAGATTGTGCTCAGTTGGTCTATTTTGCATAGAAGAGACCTCAAATGTCCCCAATCATGTAACACAAAGCCTGAAGCAGAAAATTGAAGTTAAAAAGGAAAGCTGATAAAATTTAGGCCCAATTAAAGTAGCTGCAAATCTCTCATTGTCCCTGATTTTGATCTTTGTTTCCTAATTCTGTTTTATTATTTTGAATTTTGAATAAGCGGTTTTATTTTCTCTTATGACAGGGTCACTGGTCTCTATTTCCCTGATTATTTTCCAGGGGTGCATTTAGCTGCTTATATTTTCTGGGGTTTGGTTCTTTTATTTGTAGGTTTAATAATCTGAAACATTAGTTCTTATATCTGAGCTCTAGTTGCTGTTTATTTCTGGTTCCTGCCTTCAGTTCCTTACATTCCAAAGTGAGTTTGATCCTTTGGTTTCTCTTTGACTTTATTCCAGTTCCAGTAATGAATTTTAGTTTTGTGCTTCCTCGTATATTTTTTTTCTGTTTTGAGTTCATTATCATAGCCTCTCTCTTTGACAATGATATATTAAAGGGGACATATTTTGCTTACGCAGGTTGTGCAAGCTTGTTGGTTTAGATTGATTCTAGTTCACTAATATATGCAAAGTGAAACTAGTACGGCCCACTGCATGCCCCTGAAATTCAAAAGTGATTTTCTATGTGCACTAGTTTTGTTTTTTTGCTCTGGGTACAATTATTTCTACACAAAGCTGGTGAATGAGGTCCAGTGGACATGTTTGGCGAAAATGCAAATATCAACACAAACACCTCGTATCAGCTGTCACCATGGTGATGAAGGGTTCATGATTTGGGCTCATTTTGGAGACGCAGGATCTGTGCACCTTGCAGTTGAGTCAACTGCGAATTCCTCTGTATACCAAAGTATTGTAGAGTAAAATCTGAGAACATCTGATTGTAGAATCTCAGATGTCTGACAGATAAAGCTTGGCCCACACTGGGTCATGCAACAGGACAATGATCGCAAGCACAGCGGCAAAAAGAATCTAGCTGTCGCAGAGGCACAGTCACACACTCAACCTGATGTAAAGAGAGATGTGCGTAAACAAAAGCCTGCAAACCTCACTGGTCTGAAGCGATGCAGAAGTCATACAGAAAACAGTTACTTAATGTTATTGTTACTAAAGGTGGCACTACAAACTACTGAATCATGGGATGCACCTCATTTTTAACAGGACTGTACGTTGCAATTAATGTGATGTGTGGTATGTGACTTATTACAGTCATCTACCTAAAGAATCATTAAAATAATGTGTCCTTTTAGTCTCTGGTGGGAGGTTAAGGTTGTTTAGTTTCCTTGAAGGACGTCAGATGCCAGAGTGAGATGGTCTGAAGCCTAATGCTGGGCCTCGGGCTGTATCGTTCCCAAATGTGTTCAGTTCTTCATTTTGTGTATAACAGAGTCCTCTAGTGGCTCACCTCACTCTCTCATGCACACTCTGCATTATTAAAGTGCCGTAAGCTGGTCTGCTCACAGAGCTTTCAGCCCATATCTGGAGTGCAGACATACCTGTGTGTCTGCCTCTCTATTCCCTATTACCTACCTCCAGGCCGAGAAATATGTGCATGTACATATACCAGTCATGCTGTGGGTGACATAAGTCTGTTTATAGGTTCACACTGTGACTACTAATAATAACTAATAACTTTGGAGATTACATTTTAGGCTGAAGCTTGTTTCAAAGTTAAGTTTAGGTTGTCATGGGTAGGTTTTGATAAAGTTTCCAGGAAATGACTTCAAGTCAATGTAACGTCCTCTAAAGTGAAGGAAACACTATACAGTCTGTTTAACCCTGTGAGGTCGAAGAACCTTAATCAGGTTTCTCTTTGAAATACTGCCACAGACAGTCTCTGGAGAGGTTTTGGAAGAGTGAAATAATTACAGCAAAGTACTTTCAGAACTTGTTAAAAATCCCATGGTTTCATTCACCCTTTTCTGTCTCTATATAAAAGCAAATTTGAATAATTTCCTTTCTGATTTCCGTGTTCATCAGCAGTCAGCTCTCTGTTGCATGACTTTGTGCTTTAGTCATTTAAAAAGAATGTCAAAGACAAACAGGGTGCTATGTAAAATGTGTCTCTTTGTTTGCTTTTTGCTTTTTCCACATTGTATCAGTGCATGCACGCTTTTCCCTCTTAATTCTTCTCTCATTAGAGATACACAACCAAAGGAGTTAGCGTTTCATTCTGTTTTGCTCAGTTAAAGGTTATCGGTGTGTTTTTAGATTTCAATCAGTTGCTGTTTCTCTTACAGAAATACCCATCGCCTGAGGTGATTCTACTAGAGTATTTTGATTGATATTAAAGGGGAATTCAGATGTACCATTAATGAGAAGCAGGCTCAGCCTGTGATAACAGAATAGTTAGTTTTGGCATTAGTTCTGAGGACTTTTCAGGGCGTTGTTGAGCATGAGGGCATTTATCAGGGGAGAGAATCTAATGCTGAGGTCGTGTCACATGGTGTGGATAACAAAGTTGGCTAGGAAAGGATTCCCATGTTCCTACCAGATGAGTCAAGACAACATACACAGACAGTTTACATCGACATCCCTTAAATCTGGCTTCGATAACCTCAAATGAGGTGAAGCTTTTATGTTTGCTTTTCCAGTGTTTTAGGCACCAAGTCAGAGATGTTGGATTTCCAGTTGAAGCTAAAACTCTGGATGATAATGTTGACACTATTTACAGGTTATAAATGTGTAATGTCCATTAACAGCCCGGAGCTTAGCTCAGCAAAGAGGAAAACACAATTTCCTTTTTAAATTTATATAAATAGCCAAGACTTCCTCATTCTGGTCTAAATATGTAAATAAAGATCAGTGACAGATTTGTATATGAAACATTTGTACATGCAGATTTGTGTGCATCTGCTGTAAATGAGGCCTATTAATTTTTCTGGGAAAACAAAAGTTGGGGATTTACGAGATTCAAAAGTGCTTTTTTAAAATATTTTAACTGGCAATAATCATATAGTGCAATACTACCATGGGTTACTAGGTGTCAAGTGCAAAAATAAAAATATTTTGAAAGTAATTACATGATTAAAGCGTTAGGCTTCAAATAGACATTTCTTGGCATTGCACTGACTTGTTTGCAGAGGATCCTGCAGACTGGTTAGGCTCTTTTGTCATATGTGCCTGCAGCAAAGAGGAGTTCCTTCTGCATTTTGAGAAAACAGAAAAAGAAAAAAGGGGAAATTAAGAGAAAAAAGTAACAGGGTCTGATCAGTGAAGAGCTACTGTTACGGGAGCCTGGAGGCTAGAGCAAGAACTTGGACCCAAAAACAGATGCAAGCACGGGAGCAAGCGGTAAGGTTTCAATGAGTTTATTTTACAGGAACATTGGGAAAAAGTGGCAACACAAAGGAGGACTTCTTTGCTAACAGGTCTAAATGTGGGCAGAGCATGATTAGAAGGGATTGCAGAGGAAACGAGACTGAAGATGTGAAGCGTAAACAGCACTGGGAAGGTGGAAGGTCAGGTGAGCTCCTCAGTGGAGAGTGAGAGAAATTATTCCAACCTTGTTTCCCAGTGATCCACAAAAGAAGATGGCAGGAAGGAAGGCAGGTGGAGATAGCAAATGATGCAATGATACGGCAACAAAGTGGAGAACTGTGTCCAGAAAATCCTGAGCAGTAGTTGAGTGACAGAGAAAACATGGCAACTAGAAGCAAAGAAAAGATCAGGTGAGTACGAGTCGTTCACAAAGACCATGAACCGCATCGGCCCGTTACCAACATGAGGTTAGTCGACGATCTTGCAAAAGAGAGATGAGGATGCTGATCTTAAATACCGGGAAAGCGCTTTGGGTGCCTTAAAAAGCGCTATATAAATCCAGTCCATTATTATTGTTATTTATATAGCACTATTCAGCGCTAATAGGAAAAGGGAAATAAAAACAGGGGAACTGCAAAGAAACTCGACAAGCAGGGAGATGCAGTCAGAGAAGTGAGATTAGGACACCAATAAGCAAGAGAAATGATCACATAAGAACTTAAACTAATTCAAACAAAACAAATAAATGCATGAAATGCAAAGATGCAGAGCAACACAAATAACCCAGGCATTTTTAGCTTTTTAGTTAAGATTATGTTTGGATTATAAAATTGGGATCCCCCTATTTTATTTATTTTTTAAGGGACTTAATTTTATTCATTCATTTTCTTTCATTGGCTAAAATAGCTGTATTCACTCTTATTGTTTTCTCCAATTTGACTCATTTAACATATTCTGTTAAATATCCTATTGTTATCATTTTCCTGGGTCCCTTTATACACACACACACACACACACACACACACACTTTAATTCAAAAGTTTCATATCTAAAATATTTCCTCTAACCTGCAAAGGATGTGCAAAATTAAGCTTTTTTGATTTATCAAGCATGTTACATCCCCACATAAAAACTAGGCGATGAGGGTGGGGGGCAGTAACAGTTGGATGCAGGTGAAATGAAAAGAACGCCAGGCAGAGGTATTTAGCACAAAATAAATCTTTATTATAGTCAAATACCTCAATAATCATAAATAGTAACAACAAAAAGAGACAGCACCGCTGCTTTAATGATAAATCAGACAGGTCAACCCAAAGAGATAGTGAAAGAAAACAACTATAAGGCTTCAACAGAAAAAGACAGCAACGCTGCTAGTAACAATACCCAGGCAGGCCAAACAAACTAATGGAGGCTGCCGTCACTTAAGGGAAAACACCGCTCAGTTAAGAACTACTCACAAAGAGCCACGCACAATGGGGCTGATCACACACAGCAGGCCGTTTCCATACCTAAACCAGTATCTCACACACTGCCCACCACAGCGGAAACCTCTCCCCCACCTCCACACTGCTCTTCTCCAGCTTATATCACCTCTGAGGGTAATTGGTGGTAACGAGGGCAGATGAGCAGCAGGTGTGTCCGAAAGGAGAAGGCAGGGGCGGAGAGAGACAAGGGGAGGGGCAAGAAAGAAGGAGGAGGAGAGGGAGAAGACAACACCACGCCCACACACTCCCACAGCCTCACAGGATGTAACAAAGCGTATAACAAAGACTTAGGTTGACGCGATGAATATTTATCTTAAAACTGCAGTGAAGTACAGGTTATAAATAACCAATTAGACTCCTGGCTCATAGGTTGCCATGTATCTAGAGACACCAAGTGCTTTAAAACAGCGGTCCCCAACCCCTGGACCTCGGACCGGTACCGGTCCGTGAGTCGTTTGGTGGAGAGTTGAGTCTCAGGTGTGAAATATATAGTTTTCAGGGGTTTTTATCGGTTTTCAGCGTTATTTTGTTATCGCTTTTATCGTTCACTCGGTTTTCCTTGGTCTTTTCATGTGTGTTATGAATACCTTTTCGTTCTTTCGGTACCGGTACTAGTTTTATTTTGTTGTATTTATCCGCGACACTTCTATTAAAGCATGGTGTCATCATCTAGACTTTATCATCCGTCATCTAAGTTGGGTCAGATATGCCAGCAGGGGTGCATATGAGCAGATATCAATGTTAATGTATTGCATATTGGAAAAGGCTTCACTGGCTTCACTTTAGCATTTGCAGAGAGATTGTTTTTGTCTTTGTTTTTATCTTCGTGGCTGAGAATCTGCTCTGATCTTCTTAAATCTTTCCCATTGCAACCACGATTATAATAAAGAAAACTAAACCTGACATTAACACAAGCGGACCGTGTAAGTTTCAGTAAATTGAAACTAAACTGATGTGAAAACGACAAAACTCGAACCTGCTCTGCGCGCATCTGTGTGTGTGTTTGTCGCCATCTAGTGGTTGAATTTACCACCAACAATTTCACTCATTTACGTCGCCTAGAAAACTATTCTGGACAGGAAACAAATGACGGGTTTTGTTTAGCTAGATTTTAATCAGCACCCAAACTGGATGGATAATTTAGAGTTTCTGAGTGGTGCATGCTTCAGGAAAGAAGCTGCTCTGCTCCTCGACTCTGGAATTCCCTGCGCCCTGATTTAAGAAATATCACTTCCTTCTCCCTCTTTAAGTCCCAGCTCAAAACTCACTTGTTCAAAATAGCTTATTATTATTATTATTAGTAGTAGTAGTAGTAGTATTAAGACCTGGAGAGAAACCCAGGAACATGGGACATGCAAACGTCCTCCTGTGAAGTCAGATCCACTGCTCTGCTTATTTTACAACCCTGCTGCTGAAAAGCTGGAAAGCCTGCTCAAAACACTTCACATAGAGTCCCGAAGATGTGGGATTTAAAGAGCTGCTGCACTCGATGAGCAGCTTTGATTACGTCTTTGAGATTAAGCTGAAGCTCAGCTCTAGTTTATCAAACAGACAGTCCAGCGGTGGCGACTAATCATCACCAGCTCCCTCAAGTTATCCAGAGATGAAAGATTTCTTAAACATGTAAAACTGTTAAATAGGTATAATATAGTCAAGCTGACATACATTTGTATTGTTTTGACCTTGTGTGAATGGGCCATTCTTAATGGAAGTTGTTTATAAATGTGTGTCTGTAGTTCATGCTCCTGCTCCAGAGCTCCTTAGTCGACCTTCATGGCAGGTTGTTCAACTTTTGACGCGCCGAGTTTCATTTCTTCAAAATGAAGGAAAATTCACTTTTATCTTTGCCAAAAACAGCTTTAATGTTTGGTTTTACATATTTCATTTTAAGCGACAATGTGCAGATAAATTTGCTTCCTCTGAAGCTCGACAGTTGTGTCCTTAAAGGTCTGAATAAAAAGTGACTTCTGTTTGATTTCTGTGTGCAGTTAGAGGTCCTGAGGTTTGAGATCCACGGCCTCACAGCCGTGCACCAGTAACAGTCTCATCGGTCACGGCGCTCCACATATGAATAAAAACAGACCAGGTCAGCACTTTTCTGCCTCTGCAGGCCAGATTTAGATCAAACAGCACAAGCTTTGTCAAAATTTTCAGTCTACATGATCTCATACCCAACCACTGCTAAAAACAGTCACATGTATATTTTTAAGTGTGCAGTTTGTACCCCTGCTGAATGTGCATTTGATTTGATTATATGCATGCTAATGAACACTGAGTGTGGGAATGTATGCATCTACATTAACACAACTAGACTCAGTGCATCCCTAGTGTGTCCTGGACAGTTTGTTACAGAGTTGGTTTGTTTGTTTGTTTATCTGTAAGTTTTTCACTTTGAAATATAGCTTAGAAAAGCAACAGTTCCGACAACAGGGATTAAATACGTTTATTTAATCGTGAGCATCCCTGCAGGCCCAACAGAAACCAGCACTTCTCGTAATCTCGTAGATCCACCTTTTCTGACTTTATCAGTTGCTCGCATCGTTGGAGGGTTTGTGACGGACTCCTCTTTACAAAGTTGCCTCAGTACGTTGACAGTTTATTATTTTATTTTTCATTCTATTGTAGATTTATTACGGTGCTTGGGATCATTGTCCTGTTGCACGACCCAGGTGTCGTGCTGATGGCCTCTCATGTGAGTCTAGAATACAACCCCGGTTTGTGTCTGGAAAACAAGCTCAAATCATCACCTCTCCACCACTGTGCTTAACAACCAGTCATGAAGTGTTTGTGCTGATATGATGTGTTTTGTACATTATGGTCAAACATCTCCTCTTTGGACCGATAAAGGGAATTGTTCCAGAGGCCCGTGGTTTGTTCAGCAATCCTGGCAGCTCATTTCAGCATGTTCAGTATTATGACACAAATGTTGCCGATGCATTTGATGCATTTGAGCATCAGGACCTAACTGCTATTTATGCTTCTACTGTGTTTGAAACACGGAAGGCTGTACTTTGTTCTTCAAAAAGCTGCTTTCTAATCATTTTAAATGCATAAAAAACCTGGGCTTTAACACTAAAGGAAAACAATGACTTGATGACTTAAATAACTTAAGAAAAAAAGTTTTTTTAAGGAACATTTGGGATCTTTTCATCTTTCATCACTACCTCAGCTTAATAGCGGCATGCATTCAGACAATAACTTCTCTCTATCTTTCTCGAGTCGCTCATTTTACATGATGAACATCAATCAGATATTACAGGGAAGAAAGTCTACTTATGATGTAAATCCAAACAAAAACATGCAGTCACAGCAAACTGCGTCTAAAGAACAGGGTGGATCATCTATAACACGCCCATAAACACAGATCTGATCTCTGATAAACCTGCAGCATAACAACGTAATTGCACCAGCCCTGCTATTTTATTATTTAGTGGAGAATCTGCACGTAGTAAAAGTCAGTTTACTGGGAAGGACTTTTGATTCTTTTCAAGCCCTAACCTAATCAACACTGATCTCACACTCAGTCATTTCCACTTGAAAACATTAAATTCAAGATATTCTCGTGCGATAACGGCTATCACTCCATGATAATTTCAGATTATGACAGTCTACGAGAGCAAATTATCCGATGTTTGGCCACAGTTCAACGAGCTCCTCCTTTGTTTTGGATAAAGTCTGACGTGCACTTTTCATTTGTATTGTCACAGCAATCAGAAACATTCGATTTGTTTAAGCACTCACGCCAAACAATTCGGTTTCTTTTACAAAGCTATAAAATAGTTTTATATAATTCAAACATGAAAAACAACTGTTTAAAGTGTCCACAGATTTCAAGTACTTTGTCACCTGCCATAAAGTTCACACTCTGAACCTTCACGCTGACAAGGAGGAACGTGGAGAGTCACACTCACAGTCATTCACTTTTTAAAGAGTTATTTTTCTCCAGAGGCCAGAGAAATTATGTTAAATGTTACAGACACGGCTTATTAAGAAGTCATCTATTCATTTGTATTCATTTCTTTCACGCAGATTTTACACTATTATTTTTTATTGTTAGTTTTTTGGTTGTGGCCCCAATCCATGGGCGTAACTTTGTGCTGAACATTGGGGTGGGGGGGCAAGGTCTCTGTCTAAATAAATAAATAAATCTGGGTAAATTCCCAGATGATTAAACATGCAAGTATTTTGCTGGTAATACCTGAAATGAGTAGGGAAAATCAACAGCCTATTTATACAAGATAATTCATAATTTTATTGGGGGGGTTATATTGGATGGGTCTGATTATTGGGGGTGGGGGGTCATAACCCCCCTAACCCCCCTGGAAATTACGCCCCTGCCCAAATCGCATGTAAAATTTAACCCCAGTTACATTGCAAAAGTGAAGCCAGACATGAGACTTTTTCTCTCAGTGCAAAAGTTTAGCAACGAACACACAAACAAACAGACCCATCACAGACTTTCACACATTATTTGTACAATTTGTATGGCTGACGTGTTTTTTAATACATGTGTGTCGGTGTGTGGTTGCCATGGTGAGTACACCTGTGACATGAGGAGGACAATCTTACAGCTTCATGCTCTCCTACACAAAAAGACGTGCATAAGGGGAAAAATTTGAATGACTTATTGTGACAGTTTCACAAACTCTTGTGCGTCTTTTGAAGCCCCCACCCTCCCCAGCTAAACCAAAGTCAAGTCAATGACTTCACACAGATAATACTACAATCTGAAACACAGCGTGGAAAAGATTTTCAAAACAAACATCATTTTTTATTCAGCATGCTCCAAAACGAGTGACTGAGCCCATAAACTCAGCATTAAAGTGTTTACAAAGACAGAAAGCTGCGTTCTCGCAGACTTCTATAGGATCACAAGTCTTGTTGTAGACACAGCTGTCGCCACCTGGCATAAGGCCTGGAGAAAAGGTCTATTTTGATCTAAACTGGGCCCTTTTTAACCAAGCCAAGCTTTTTCCCAAACATTTTATAATAATGTTTTTGTGTGTATGTGTATTGTATTGTGTATTGAGGACCTTAAAATATTAGAAACAAAACCAAACACACACTGCAGGAAGTCCTTCAGGCAAATCAAAAGGGTTGAAAAACCTGTTTAACTTAGGACAAAGCCAGACAAGAAGACAGGCAAGAAAGCATGTTTCCCAATATCCAAACCATGACAGCCCGATATCCAATAGGCAGTGAGAAAGCTCCAGGTCTGTGCAGCGCTGTGTGTGACCTACATCTGTTCTCATTAGGCCAACACCACCCAACACTTTATCTGTAGAGATATGAAGAGTTTCAAACAGCTGTTTCTTAGAGTTGGCTCATATGATTAGTCTCAAACTGTTCCACCTGTAATCTGCCATCCCTTCTGATAGCTTTAAATAAACACCAGATAATATAGACAGAAGTTTCATTCGTCAAATCAGCCCCGACGCAGTGAAGCAGCTTTTTGACCATCACAAGTCACAAAAAACTTCACCAAAAGCTACACAAATTAAATGATCTGCGTGCACTCACTGGCTGGTTTGGAATTTATTTCTCTTTGGGTACAGCTGAGATAACAGAGGGGACTGCGGTGTCCCTGTGTTTTCTGTTTAAGAAAACAACAACAACAAGCTGTCATGCTGTGAAAAGCAAAAGATGTCTTGTACGTTCATAAAAATAAAGAATGAGAGGTAACACACTGTAAACCTTTGCTCTGTGCTCACTGCTCCTGTATGTATGCATGGTGTAAGTACACACAAGGAGTCTGGATTCAAAATCTTAAAAGGAACTAAAAAGAAGGAGGAAGAGGGGTTGAGTGAGAAGAATGAAGCTTTAAAGTAGTAATGATCAACAATTACAGGCAAAACATGTGCGATGACTCAGAGAAAGTGCAGGATTTAAAGAAGGGCAGTCTGATATATGAGCTTGATATGTGAGCAAATTGCACCATATTTTGAGGCCAACATGATAAGAAATGCAATATATAGTTGTCTGCAAAAACATGCGTAATGCGTGGGTGTATGGGCGTATGTGTGTGACAGAAAGAGGGCTGGACTTTGTTCTCAGTTATTTCCAGTGTAAAGGTTTATCAGAAATACCTTCAGCAGTGAGCGACCTCTGACTTCACTCTGTGCAGCTGCTGCATGAAGCCACGAATCTAAAAAACAAAACAAAAAAACAAAATACAAAAACCTAACACAACTTCTTTTTCTTTGTTTTTTGTTTTTAAAGGTTAATGCTCTGAGAAGGTTTTTTGCTTTGTTAAATATACTTTTAAAGAAGCAGCCATGATCAGCCGCAACTTCAAGAATGTGCTGGTGGTCTCAGTTGGGTTTCTGTCCCTGTTCACGGCTTATGGAGGTCTGCAGAGTTTGCAGGTAGGTGGAAGATTTACAATTTACTGCTTGTTAAGGAGGGAAAAAAAGGAGTGATTTTTCCTTCCACAGTTGAAAGGACCAAGGAATAATTTACTTTACAAGTTTTCCATATGTCAATAATTACCGGTCATGTTTGTCAGTCAGCGCCGGATTTCATTCAATCATTATTGGAGCTTCGAAGAATGTATTCATTCTAACTGACTATGAGATGTTAAATACATTGCATACCTATAGTCAACAAATGATGCCAGTAATCCATTCTGGATTAATTTGTTATTTTCTTGACTATTATATCACAACTGAACAATACAATGGTACTAACAAATATAAATATTGGTATAATATTAATGGTGCACATAGTATGCTAATAATTGTAGTTTTTTTCCTTTTCCCGGTAAAGCTTCACACTCTTCACATGTATGATTAATTTGGAAAAATCTTTTCATTTCTGTATTTCCACATGCACGCATAACTCATAATATATTGATACTACTACTATCACTACTACTACTACTAATATTATAATAATGACAATCCATTCATCCATCCTCTACCAGCTGCCATAAGGCGAGAGGCACGGTACACTCTGGACACGCCGCCAGTCTGTTGAGCTCTGTTGAAAATAAAAATAAAAATAAAGACAATGAAAAAAAAATTAATTATTTCAAAATACAAATAAAAATGCAAATAAGATATGGTAATTTATTTGTAATACCACAACTGCAATTACTGTATTAGTTGTGTAAAGTAACAGAACTTTCTTTGTATTTTTAACATAAAAATAGGATTTTCTATCTATAAAAATGATGTGAGCAAAAACCAAAACATTTCAAATTTTTATTTGTACTGTTATAAACTATAAAAACTTTCACATCCGTACATATTATATCTACAAAAATTCCATATTTCTGTTGTATGTTGAGAGCTGGACAGTTTTAAAGTAAAGCGTAAATTAAACAGTTTTCTGTTTACTTTAAACATAATTATCTGTGCACACACTAGAAGTACTCTAGATAAAATAAAAAAAACTTGACAGTTATAAGCACGTGGCATAAATCATATATATGTATATATATATATATATACTATATATATATATACACTATATTATATATACACACACACATATATATATATATATACACACACACATATATATATATATATACACACACACATATATATATATATACATATATACACATATACATATATACATATATACATATAGTATATATATATATACTAATATATATACCTAAATATATATACATATAGTATATATATTATATAACATAAGTTATATAATATACTTTTTATATATATATACAATATATATATAATAAATTTATACATATATAATATATCTAAATATCAACTTAATCATCGATATGAAATCAATTAACTTTCAAATCACAATCGGTGTTTAAATAATATTACACCAATATTGCCACCTTTAATGATCAACTTGCTTTAAACACTGATATTGTGTAATTATTATGTAATTATCAGTATGTAGGTCAGTGTAACAGTAATATTAATTCAAAGTGTTTCCCAAAGCTTATAAGACATAGATTGGGCTACATAGCAAAGCTGAAACATCCCTATTTATAAACAGTGCTGCATTATGTGCAATCCTTACATCACTCAAAAGTCCAAGCACGAATTTTAAACACTTATTCTGTGTGTAAATCCGCCGGCTCACTATATATAAAAATATTTTGAGCATATAAAAAAATACTCAAATTTGTCTACTTTTAGAAAAAACTGTTTTGTTTTGATTATAGTGCAGTCGACTTCATAGCATTGAACCTCTGATCAACACTTCTAGTGTTTCTGCTCTCTGTGCAGAGCAGTCTGAATGCAGCGGAGGGGATGGGCGTGGCCTCTCTGAGCGTCGTCTACGCCTCCATCATCATCTCCTCCATGTTTCTCCCTCCCATCATGATCAAAAACCTGGGCTGTAAATGGACCATTGTGGTTAGCATGGCCTGCTACGTGTCCTACTCGTTGGGAAACCTCTTCCCAGGATGGTAATCAACCAGACAATCAATTAAAAACAATAAATGAATGAGGCTAATTGGGGTTCTAATTTTTTAATGTCTGTTATTAAAGATTATTTTTGTAATAGGATACCCAACTGCAACACGTCTTGTCCAATAACCTCATTGGCTAATAAAAAGTCTTGAAGCTGAGACCAAGTGTTGCTTTCTCACACAGGTACACTCTCATCCCCACCTCCGTGATCCTGGGGTTGGGTGGCTCTCCTCTGTGGTCGGCTAAATGCACCTACCTGACCATATCTGGGAACGTGCAGGCCGCCAAAGACAACAAAAAAGGCTCTGACGTGATCAACTACTATTTCGGCATCTTCTTTTTCATCTTTCAGTCTTCCGCTGTTTGGGGAAACCTGATGTCTTCCCTCATCTTTGGACAGGACACAGCTATTGGTAGGCAGCAGAAAAGTGGTCACATTTTGATTAAATTGAACCAGAACTGGTTTAATTGCCTCATTAATTGTGCATTGAAAGTTGTACAATGTTAACTTTTTGGGGTTGCAGTGCGCAGTTTTATTTGTTTATACCAGTAAGTTTAATTCCTCAGTAGTAAGCTTGAAAACAGCATGCAACACTTTGCACATTTTCCTTATTTATCATTGAAATGTTGTACGTTTGCAGTGGGGTTTCAAGCATTTGAAAGTATTATTTATGAAGTATTTTCTCTCATTCGATGGGCAAGCCTATCGGCATTGCTCCATAAACAAAGCCTGCAGTATTAAACCGCCATTACAAATAACAAATGACATGTTTCCATTAAAAAACAAAAACAGCTTTGCTATTTTTTTCTCAGAGCTGAACCATAGACCATATATAAAGGATAGACGTCACTACAGTGACATCTCCCTCTGGCTTTGGACTGGAAATTATTTCTAGAGACTCTGACATGTTACTAAATCACGGCACCTACAGCAGCTGATCCACTGTGCACAGCCGCTTAAATGCCACTGATTAGGTAACACATCGGAGACACGGTGTACCTCAAAGTCTGTTACTCTACCTTTTTGTTTCAAGGAAATAAAAAACAGGTTTCACTAAAAGTGACCCTTTCAGCGTATGTATGCGTAACCTCTGTGAGCCGACGCGGAGAAGCCACGCCCACTTACTGTTCAAAACCGCTTGTGATTGTCCTTTAATGTGACTCATGCAAAGCTACTATAAGAGAGTTCAGGAATAAAAAAAATACTGGAAATGAGTGAAGATTTTCACTGATGTAACATTTAGGAGTGTAAGGAGAAGAGGCAGCTTAGCAACAAATGTTAGCCTGGTGATTGGTGGTGATTGGCTTGACTTACAATCATTAAAAATCACAATTTACAGTGATAAACAAACAAACAAAAAATTGGGTCACCACAGCAGGTAGCCCTGCATATCTGAATTTTACACTAGCAAGTCTTTTCTTCAGGTACTTGTGTATAAACTCAGTTTGTGTCGAGGCTGCTGCGCCTGCAAGAAACAGTCAAAGCCCTCAAAACTTGCTTGACTTTTAGAGTTTAAAAAGATGTAAAAACAGGTTTAAAAATCTTTTACAAACTCAGATTTGACAAGTTTAGCTTAAGTAGGGTGACCATATTTTAATTTCCAAAAAAGAGGACACTTGGCTCAGTTGTGAAAAACTTGCTCAAAGAAACATATTTAACATATTAAAACGATGCCTTGTGTTGCTGCCAGCTTCAGCTCATCACTGAACAAGGTCTAAGTGATGTCTTACAATCATTTTATGGTTCAATTTAAGGACAGTATGAGAAAAGGTGTGTTTAAAGTTCCCAGGTATGCAGTATGTTACTTTATGGCATCAATACTCTCTGCTTATCAGTTTAAAAGGAGACTTTCTTGGAAGAATGACTCCACAGAGACATTTATTTCAGTTTTATTTCCGTCTTACTTTGGGACACTGTTTAGATACAAACGTTTTTAAACGAAACTATCAGCAACAAAATCTTTATAGTTTTACAGTTTAAACGTGCTGATCGACTAAAATAAGTAAACTTGGCCGTTCTACCAACAATTTTCAACACAATTCTCATCGATACGACAATTCCAAGTGTCCAGTACAATCCAACACACTTCCAGTACAAAAAATTGAGAGATTTTTTGTAACATTGGTATTTTAGGGACACTGGACTGAGTTAGATCAAATAAAAAAGTAAAGATTTTAGTGTCTGAGCCCTGCAAACAGATAAGGAAAAAAGTTAAAGAAAACAGGGATATACTGACTCCAAACAAAACATGAATCAAAAGGGGGCGTGAGGAACAAGAGGAGGACAAACTGAGTGCAAACAGACAATCTGACAGCTGACAAGGGGAGAGCCAAGGCTGCATATGCAGAATGAACCAGTGAGCGTGGGTCAGACATTCACCTTTTTCTAGCGCCGTGTCCTTGACCTTGGTAGAAAACATCACAAGGTCAAGAAAAGGCGTGACTGTGATGTTTCAAGGGCTACAGTGAGCGTGTAAAAGCTGGGCTATAAAATGTGCCTCTTACTTCACCCGCACGTGTTCTTAGCATGCGCGGCACATAAACAAGGAAAACGTGATTTTACGGTCATGCTTCAGCTGTGGGTTTAAATTTAACAGCTGCCTTAAAGAGCTTTACATTGTAAGGTAACACTGAATCATCCTTGATGAACAGAAAGGGCGAATATTATTATTATTTTTAGAAAAGTGCAAACAAAACAAAAACCGCAACTGTATCATGTTTCTCTCTGCATTCTTTCTGTTGGTCGTGATATATTCGCTTAAATAAATTGTATATTTTTCTGACAGTTGACATCCCACAGGAGCAGCTGGAAAGCTGTGGAGCAGCCGACTGCGGCCTTAATGTCACTGCTTATGGGAACACCACAAGGCCTGAGCAGAAACTGGTGTGGACGCTCGTCGGAAGCTACATCGGTAAAGTTTCCAATCACCTGAATGAGGGTGTTAGCTAATCAGTAATCAGCCAAACTTTGAAGCAAAGAAATTATATAACCACACAACCGCTCGCGAAGGTGCGACTAACATATTGCAGCTGTCTTCTGAATCACTGTTCTTTGTGTGTGGCAGGCGTGGGTGTGCTGGCCATCCTGATCGTGGCCGTGTTTCTGGACAACATCGACCGTGAGCAGGCCAGCGAGTTTCGTGGCAGCCAGCAGCCGTTTTGCCACACGTTCTTGGCAACATTCAGGCTCCTGAAGGACTGGAGGCTGGTGACGCTCATCCCACTCACCATGTACAGCGGCTTTGAACAGAGCTTCCTTTCAGGGGAGTACACCAAGGTAAGGACTGCTCCAAAAGATGAAAGCTTTCAGGTGTTAGTGCAGTTTTCATTAAGTCATATAGTTAAATAAAAGGATTTGATATATTAGCCTAATTTTTTTAGATCTTTTCATTATTAGCGCAGTACAGCTTGACTTGGGGGGGGGTCATATATTGATGGAAAACCAGAAGGGGTGTGAAGGGAGGTGTGGTCCCACTCCTGAATACAGATACATTATCTCCAATTAACTGAAGTCAGCAACACTGACCTGGGTTGGGGTCTGACTTTGATTGTGCACCTTGATTCTTTTTTAACCATTTAGTTGTAGATTTGCTTCTGTCCTTGGCATTATTGGTCCGTTGCATGACACAATTTCAGCCTAGTTTATCTGTCAGGTAGATGCCATCACATTTGACTCTAAAGTACTTCAGCATACATGACTGCGTTGTGCCCAAGTCCTGTGTCTGCAAAACAAGCCAGAATCATTACCACTCCACCACCGTGCTTCACATTTCGTATGAGGTGTTTGTGCGGATGTTTGTATTTGGTTTTCACCAAACGTGATAGCGGACATTATGCCCAAAGGTTTCCTCTTTGGTTTCATCTCTCCAAAGAACATCGTTCCAGAAGCCTTGTAGTTTGTTCTGATGCTAATTTGCCCTGGGAAAGCCATTCATTCCTCTGAACTAACACTTTCTTTGAAAACAGCCCACTGCTTATCCAGGTGTTACCAATTTTGTCAACAGCAATAATGATTATAAATGTCTGCTGTGTTTCTTCGCAGAACTATGTGACTTGTGCTTTGGGGATCCATTATGTTGGTTTTGTAATGATGTGTTTTGGAGCTTCCAATTCCCTTTGTTCAATTCTCTTTGGGAGACTCGCCCAGCACACTGGAAGAGCTCCACTCTTTGCCCTGGGTACAACCTTTTTAACAAAATACAATAATTAAAGACCGTTGACTGCTGTTTTTGTTTTGTTGTTGATGTTTGTATTAATACATTTCGTGCCTCTTTTATTATTTTCCTTTCCACTTTCAGCTGCACTGACGAACTTAAGCTGCATCATTGCTCTTTTGTACTGGAGGCCTCATCGTGACCAGCTTGCTGTGTTTTTTGTGTTTCCTGCTCTGTGGGGTTTGTCAGATGCTATCTGGCAAACCCAGACTAATGGTAAGAAACCCAATCAGCCCACCTGAGGCAACTAACAGGTACACCCAGAAATGAGGATTTTTTTTAGTTAAAACTCAAATTTAAGCTTAAAATGAGCAAGAATCTAGCTGATCTCCCCTTCAAGATAACATGCTGTTGCTGGCTCTCCCCTGAGATGCTGCTTTGCAGTGTGCACTCTGAAACCGTGAACCTTAAACCAGCGTAAACTAAATTTTCTGTGGAGACGGAGATGGTAACAAAAGGAACTTTAAAATTCCTTCAGTATGACTCACAAGCGTGACTTACCAGGAAAGTGTTTACAGGCTCAGTCAGAAGGTGGTTTTCCTCTAGACTTTCATAGGATTTAAAGTCCTTCTGCACACACAGGTTACGCCCCCTGTTGGCTATTTAAAACACTGTATGTTGTCTTTGCTCTTCAGACATAGAAACTAAATCCATTGTTATAAGTGCCATAAGGGTCATTACTCAAAAAAAGTAAAGTGTAACATGACCTGACGACACAGGAGTTTAAAACCAGTCCAAAAAGACATTTACAGCTGCAGAAGCAATTGCAGGTAGAAATAAAGGCCATAAGCCTTACTGGCAGTCACTACCTTTATTACCTGGACTTAATTACCTTCTCTTGGCGCACCTACCCCCTTGTCTCACAGCTCTTTACGGCATCCTCTTCCCGCGGGAAAAAGAGGCGGCGTTTGCAAACTACCGGATGTGGGAGTCGTTGGGTTTTGTCATCGCCTTCGCCTACAGCACGTTCTTATGCCTGGAGTATAAACTGTACATCGTGCTGGCCGTGCTGGTGGTCACCGCCATCACTTACCCGATAGTGGAGTACCATGAACACAAGCATCCAACGAAACCCATTCAAGAAGGAGACTACCAAAATCACAAAGAAGTCATCAAAGCAAATGACGACATCGTCTGCCAGACACACTTGTAGAGACACAAAGTGCAGCATGCCTCCTGTCGAATGAATGTCATTGTAAACGCATGATGTGATTGTAGAGGTGCAGTAAGCAATAAGCCCACGTCTGTTGAACTTTACCAGACATTGACTTTGCTCTTTTCTTCCTTGTGGTAAAGCAACACAAACTGTAATGTCTTGCTTTTTTTAAAAAAAATAACTTTATTTTTTTTAAAAATAAGGCCAGCTTTGTAGCTTCTGTTTGAAACATTTTGTTTGGTTGGCACTGTACTGTTGTCATCATTCACGTGCTTCAGTCTTCAGTATCTATGTCGGCTAAATGTTGAGCAATGTGTGCGTGCAATCTTAGCCACTTTATTTTACTGCCTTTTTCTATTGTCATTTACGGCTGCTGTGTGACCAGGATGTGACCAGTGATTGCACACAGAGCAGTATCATTTCCTGTTTTCGTAAGCTATTCTACTATATACCGCGATTAAGTGAAATCATACCTGTGAGATGTTTGAAAAATACCAGATTAAATTGTTATCTTAACAGTTGCCAATGTTGTAAAGTTCATATAACTTTGTAAACGTTAAGGAAGAAATAGGACAGAGAGATGTTGCCACACAAACAGCATTCAACACAACACTCACTGATTCATTAGAGTGAGCTGGACAAAATGGTCAACGACCACTGTCAGCCCCTGAGGTCCTGGAGAGACTAAAGTCCAGCACAGAAGCTCTGCAATCAGCCTGGCCTGTGATGGGTTGATCATATATGGACAGTTTGGGTATTTAGAGACAAGAGCTCACTAGAAACTAGCGACTTATCACACGGCTAACAAAAAAGAGCCAACCTTTCATGTTCCCACACCAGTTAACCTTATATGCATGTTTCTGGACTATGGCAGGAAGCCACAGTGCACCTGCAGGTTCTAACTACAGACTGAACATTGCTTTCTGATCTGCACCCTCTCAGTCCACTGAGCACAGTGGTGCTGGTATTCCAGTTCAAGGCAAAATTGAGCTTTGGTAATTCCTGAACAACCTAACCAATTTCCTTTTATCTGAGGGTTTTCTTTCACACCTTAGCAAGGTGGTCACACATCTGAATAAATTTCGTACAGTTTTTTCTAAACTGGTGATGCTGGATTCTGCAGTCAATTAGAAATGGTTCCAAGAAACGTTCCTAACTGGTGTAAATCTACATTTCTAATTCTTAGATCCCCACAGAGTCCCTTGGATTTTGAAAACAGTCGTTGGACTGAACATGTACTTTTTATGCTGGTAAAGAGAAACTACCAGTCATAGTCAAATATTATCTCTAACGAGAATAGACCTTGACCAAACTAAAAAACACATTGTAGAACCCCCTGCACTACTTATTAAAATGTGTATACATTTGACCCTGTGGGTTTATTTTGGATTTTCTCCAAACTTGTGGGAACAATTCTTGTATTTTTAGGCCATTAAAGATATATGCTGTACTATAATTTCACCCTGGAAAAAGTTACGACATTCACGTCCACGATGTGTCTATGTAAACTTGAAGACGACCGTCTTGTAACGAGTAACATGATGCCATTGTTACCAAACTATAAGTGGGGCTCAGAATTAGAAAACCATATTCATTCTTCCTGTCACAATGCTAAAAAACTCTTTGTTTCCATTAAATGCACAGTGGTTCATTAGTGTAGCTGGTAGTATGGGCTAATAAACAAGACCATCATCTGCAAACTGGTTTAGCAAAATCTCAGAAACAACCTTCCAATTTCTGGGAGATAAAGAACATACAGGAGTGACACGCTGCATTTCAAATGGTGCTTTTATTGCAATGTGTTGCATTCCCACATTCATAGATGTTATAGATTTGTTAGTCAAAGCATCATTTCCTCAAGGTTGGCATCCTCACCTTGGAAAAAAAGCAGAGGGATCAAATGCACGAGGTGTTTGTGTTTTGAGTGTAGTAGAGAAGTGTGTGTGTGTGTGTGTAAACTTGAGCAGCCACGAACATATGAATGAACAAACCTCCAAATTTTAGACTTCCAGTAGATGCAAATAGAGTTTTTAATTGTCAAACAAACAAAAACAAAAAAAGAAAAGAAAGAAAAGAAAGTTTTGTTTGTCTGTTAGCCTACAGGGCTCTCACTCCCTGCAGGGACTGGACCCGGCCTGAGACTGATTGTCTACAACATTCCAAAGAAAAGGTAGATTTCTTTATATTCACGTTACACACCTGAAGAGGAGGGTTGAGGGGCATTAAAAGAGACAAAGAGAGAAGAAGAGGAGAAAATATAACATGCATAAAATTCTCCCAGATGAACATTGTCACTCATATTGTCTTGTAATAGCTGCTCCGATGCCTCTTTAAAAACAAACTTTACATGAGTGTAATATACAAAACTGGACAAAATGAGTAAAATGTATAATATATATTTATATATATATATATATATTTATTTATATTAATTTGTACAAGGGAGAAAGTGGAACCTTGGTCTTTATTTTAACTGAATTCTCCAGAGAAAGCATCAACGCCCCCAAAACAACAGAGTGGTGAGTAAATTACAAGCCTATGAACCATGTCCAACCTCAGACCCAATAAGGCAGCGCTTACAATACCTGACAGCTGATAGCGTGGTAGTTTTTTTTTTAAAGTTTTGAACACCTCCATTAGGAATGAGTTGGAGTTATAAAAACTACAGGCAGTCTTGGACCTGGTTTCCATTGAACCACCAACTCAGTAGGTAGAATTACACGGCAGAAGGTGGGATCATTTCCATGAGAAGGAAATAACAGGAGACATATTTACTAGGAATTTCTTGTGGTAGCCTCTCCCAGTGGTTTGGGATCAGGAATCTTGCTATCTTAGGATAAGGCTCACACAGGACTAGAGGAGGGCTGGAAAACTGCTGGCAACCACCAATTGCTGGGGGGGGGGGGGAGGTGTTTATTCCCCAAATGGGTGGTGAGTGATTGGTGGAGATTTGCACCAAAAACTTGCTCATAGTTTACATGGAAGACACAGACATAGACGGAACGCTTGCCTTGAAATTAAAAGCTGCACCTTACCACTGCAACCACCATGTTTCAAAAGGTGCAACTTTTACTTTGAAGGCAAAGGTCTGCGTTGCTGGTTTGTGTTGCACTCGTCACAGTTTCACTAACTTTTTGGTGAGTAGTTCAAGTCTTCCATGCAATTACATGCGACTGCAACAATCTGGTAGCAATCAAAGTAATTGCAAGGTTTTCGGTGCAGTAACACATACCTCAATACAGCGAATTACACCTCCACAAACCACCTGCCAAACAGCTGGGGAGTAAAGATTTTTCCCTAGCAACCTGTGGTTGTCAGGGTGTCACCAACCGGTCTCTAGGCCTGTTTAACTGAGGCTTCAGGCACCTGAACTGTTTTGGTGGAAAAGAGGTACAAGTGGTGCACAAATGTTGGACCGATGATGAGTGAGAACACGTATAAGCTGATAAAAGCCTACTTTTGCTTTGTGGAATAAAATGTTAAAGGTCGTGAACTTGGCTACCCACACCAGACATTAGACGGAACCTGCTAAATACTTAACATCAGGCAGCACAAAAAACATGAGGCAAGCAAAACACGAGGGACAGTTAGCGTGCTGCCATTTATGTCAGGTCACCACTGTGGCTTAGACAGAAAACACAGCTGCATTAATGACACCTATAAAGCAGTGAAGAGAAAAAAAAAGGAAAGCGAATGGCAAAGAGTTTGGCGAAAGCGGTCATGAGCAGGAATGTTGTGCGAATTGAGCTGAGGGAGGTTTTTAACAGTACGCCTGGGGATGGACGTCACCTGAAGACGATTAGCATAGTATTCACACTGAGGATCGGTCGGTGCAAGTCAGAGAAAGACACAGACAGGATTTTTTTGGGATAATGGGTATCCACTACGGGCAAGTTCTTCACAAAGAACCTGAGAAGTAGTTTAGGTTCAAATTAAAGTACTAAGACTAACTCTTCTCGGTACATTCAGGGGACACGTCCTATCTCTGAATACTGATCTGATTGAGACAGTTACTGATGGCCTTTTCACTCCAAGTAAATCTGATATAAAGTGCAAAATTAGATTGTATTTGCAAATTCCTGGAATAATCTGATTAAACGTCTACGTGTGTAAAAAAGTCATTTCTTTATACAGTATTTTTTTTTTATAAAGTTGAAAAAAGGTTTTTAAAAAAACCCTGGTTAACAAGGTTATTACTGTTAAACAGCAAAGGAGCAATCTTTACTGCAGAAAGTATATACACGAGGCACCTCAAGTTTGGTATAAAGTATTCAGTTGATGGAAAACCAAAAACCAAAAAGAAGAAGTGAAGGTCATCAGATATCGAGTGGGCTTTTTAAAAATTATTTTGTTGTGACTGTAAATATCTATGAAATGAAATGCTCCAGTGTTAACTCTACAAGGTGAGGAAATGCTTGTTTCAGTAAGGTGCATAGCTAAGGGTTGCAATGTTTTTTTTTCTCTTCCTGTAAACGAGTGATAGCACTTCAGGCTCAAAAGACCTCAATGGCAAAAAGTGGAGACGTCTCGAAAAACTGACCTAACTTTGGGACATCACACAGCTCGCTGCTGATAGGCCACAGGAGGGACGAACACGCAGAGCAGCAGCAGAGAAATCCAAATAAAGGGGGCCGCTACATTATGTTGTGTCCAGTGATGATGAGGTTTGCATATGAGTCCATGAAACGTGTTGAAGCTTTGGTCATTTACTACCGATGAATGCAAGAAGAAGAAGAAGAAGAAGAGAGGCTACATCAGTCAGACAGAAAGAAATAAAACATCCAGCTCAACTGGGCAATGCTTCTCCATAAAACCAAGGCTCCACTCTCCCAGATCTGCTTAAACTTCTGACAACAGAGAAAATTAAATAATATGGCCTTTTTTCTTTTTTTAAATTAACCCGTACAAAAAGCCAGTCCACACTGCTTCTCTCTCAGTAAAATCACATTCAGCAGTCGCTAAAACCATTCTCTGGCATAGTCATCTGAAACACCCACAGGTACTGTGCAGGGTTGAAAAGAGTCGAAGAAGAAGAAGAAGAAGAAGGAGAGAATCATATAGGACATCTTCCATCTTAGAGAACACCAGATATACAGTATTAATCACACATACATACACACTCACTGATAGTCATATACATACATACATCATCAGAAATTTAAAAAAAAAAAAAAAAAGGTAGAAAATCAAATCAAATAAAAATGTGACGGAGGCGAGCAGTTATTTACCACAAACTCGGAGCACTACTTTTTTTGATTCTGAACAAATACATATTCACATTTCTCTGTTATATACATCATGTTGACATCTTGAAACCAACGTTACAAAAGAACCTAACCTGGTACCTGTTACTTGTAGTGATGACGGAGGGAGACTAGGTAAAGGAAGCAAAGGAGGGACTGTCGTTTCCACTGAATGGCTGTTGCATATAAAACCTTACCCTGGATGTATTTGGCATATATTTTTCCTTCTATTTTTCTTTATTTGCAGGTTAAGCTGACAGCTGCTGCTGAGTTTCTGCAATGAACAGGGTTGGAGAGGAAACCACTTCCATAGGAATGCCTATTTCATGCAGGAAAGTGAAAGGAGGAAGGCTGACACTGACAGAAACCTTTCAGAGAGGTGCGTCCTCCCACTTTGTGCAACTTCTGCCGTCCAAACAGTGGCGCAGGACTGTCAGGCGACTGCATTCAAACAATTCTCTAGAAAATATTCCTTGAGGGGGTCTAAAAGGGTTTTAAAATGGTCTGAGGCTTGAGGTGGGGCTGAGATATGTTCTTGCCTTCAGTTTCCCCCTGAATTTCTGATTGATAACGGTGGCAGAGAAATGATTCAGTTTGGAGGTCAAACATTCAAATAATTGAGCTGGAGCTCCTTACTACAGTAACCCACAAGGATGATCATGAATTCAGGCATTTATAAAAAGTCATCAATTAACTCCATTCCTCCAGAATCTGGGAAACTTTCTTGCCTTCTCCTGCTTTGACAAAGAGTTTGGAGGTAGTACGTTTTTAACTGCTTGTGGACTGCGATGCAGTTCAAAGGACCGAAATGGGAAAAATTCTCAAAAATTAGATAAGCGACACATAAGGAGTTTGAAAATTCGAACTTTTTTGATCAATTACATTATTTACAAAACAAAAGCAACAAAAATTTGCTGGTGAGTTTTTGCCACTTTTTGCCCCCACTGTTGTATTTGGTGCACTGCTTTAATTTTACATACAAGTTACTTTTATTTCTTATTCTGGGACAAATCCATCAGATTTAACGATTAGTAAAGTCGATGATAACCAAGTGCTATGTTTGCTTCTTCTTGATATATGAAAGAAGACTTGTTAGCATGATTTTAAAATAAATCCATATAAAAATAGAAAGAAAACCTCTCTATACTGGAGGTGTTTTTGCATTTACTTCCGTAGCCACTGTTTGGACGCACACTGCATGATTCTGCACACAAATAACACGTCAAGATTGTCACACAGAGCGTTGCAGATGAGCACAAAGTGGTTCTCACATTATTAAACACTTCAGAAGTTGGTGGGTGGAATGTAGACCTTGCATACTATCCCTCTTTTTCTGGGTAAAACATTGCATACGGCGAAGTATCTCTGTGTAAAGACACAGGAAAGAAGCCCTATTCCACGCGACTGCATCACCTACAAGAGCGACAAGTTTGGCAGATTGAAGACTTATTAGCTGAGTGGGTGGGTGGGTGGGGGGAGGAGTGAGCTTTATTTGAAACCTTCTCCACGGATCAAGTTTCCACGAGAGAAAGGAAGAGAAATAATAAACTGAGACCGGTTCGATCAGGGAGCACCCGATATTTGTGCTGGCGTTGAGACGTGGCAGATTTGACAGGAGGAAACTCGAATGATGCTCCCCGACAGAACGAGCCCTGCTTTTGAAAGAAAAGAAAAGAAAAAGAAAAGAAAAAGTCCACTAAGTTTGGTTACACTCATTCCAAATGTTGTTTAGCATCCTCTAATTTAAACCTTTGGATAAAGGGTGTCGGACTGGAGCAAATTTAGAAAAATCATATGCATTAAGAAGTGCCTAAGCCACATATTACATGTTTATAGCTCTACAATATTTTAGTCATGTAAAGAATATTAAGAGGCAACGTCTCAGCAGGGTTTTCTCCTTCTTAAATTTCCGGTAAGGTGTAAGTAGCACATCTTAGGATTTGAATTTTGTTGTCACGAGAGGTCTGTTATCGCTGAGAGACACAGTGTCTGACTGAGCAACAGTAGTCAACAGAAAACTGTATATGAGTGTGTAGCCAGTGGAGTGAAGTCTTCATCGGGGAAACCAGAGGTGGAAGGAGAAGAGGGTTAAATCCCTCGTAAAAAAATATATAATAATAATAATAAAGATTCCCAGGAGGTGAGGAGAAAATGAAAGGATGTTTTTGCAACTCTTCCTGTTTGGATTCAAATTCATGACAGCTTTAAATCAATTATCCATCACATCGTTGTTAGGAACTTCTATCACTAAAGCCTCTACTTAAATGTCATTATATAGGAACAATATCCAAAAGCGTGCCGTTTGCTGCGGCTCACAGCAAAGAGCCCGGTTTCAGTTTATCATTATGCTTTGTTTTTTATACAATGGTTACAACACATGTACTGTCTGAAAAGTTTTTCTGAAAGTATTGTACATACATAAGAATAAAAAAAGAGGAGAAAGCAAGAAAGATGGCTAACTAGCTCCCTGGTTACAACAAGAGAGAAAGCAGAGCAATCAAACCCATTTTTTTAAGTGTGGCTGCATGTAGTGCTGACTGGGACGCCAAAGGGAGCGAGATCTACCTTTTTAATAAAAAAAAAAAAAAATTCTTCAAAAACCAAATCGCTTAAAAGTTTCACATTTTAGAAGCTGGAATAACGTCTTCCTCCTCCACCACAACATGTAGCTGTGTTACAATATCATGATGCCGAAAAAACAATCTAAAAAAGAAGAAAAGAAAGAAAACCTGGATCGAATCACATTATAATATATATGTTTTGCTTTTCTGAGTAATCAATTAATTACATTTGTTTTTTTCTTTGTTTTTTCTCATTTTTTTTCTTAAAGGAAAGCAGTTACAAGAGTGAGCTCATCCCCAAGTCTTTGTCCTTCTGTACTGTACAATACTACCTGCCTGCATGGTGCACATGGCAAACAACACTGATAGGCTGAGAGATCGCATGAAGATACACAGAGAGAGAAAGAGAGAGAACCCAACGGGGCTCTGTATTCACAGCTGCTGAGGTGAGGGGTAAAATGTGACGGACAGACAGTTAAATAATCATAACAGTCCTTTTTTCTTATACTTTGAGAAAAATAAAAATAAAACCTCCTCCCAGGGGAGGAAGACACGTAAAGTTCCAAACTGAGCAGCATCCTGTCTGTCTCCCATCCATCCATCCATCCATCCATCCATCCTGGCTGTTGTCAAAGCTTGTTCTGATGATCGTGAAGATGATGATGACGGCGAGAGCAGAAGTTTTAAAACAAACAAACAAAAAAAAAACAAACAAAAAACCCCCAATCCAACCCAAAACACAAACAAAAAAATAATGATGTAATAGAATAATATGTTGAAGAAGTAGAAGTAGAAGAAGAAGAAGCAGAGCTTGGGAAAAACTCAAACTTCCACCAGGCACCGTAGCTGATAGAGAGAGACAGTCACAGAACCAGCTGATACTGAGCTTCTATCCCACAATGCCACAGAGGTCTGAAACCTTAACATTCCCACATCGCTGAGAGACAGGCAGAGAAAAAACAAAACAAAAACAACAACAAACAAACAAACAAAAATAAAAGCCAGAGGTGCTGCTGTGTGGGATAATCCCAACACTTTAAAAACACTGAGCCCAGCTGTATGCTGCAACTCATGCTCCCGAGATGCGCTGCTGCTGCTGCTTGCTGTTTCGACGGCCTGACAGAAACCGTCCGATCAGAAAAAAACAAAAACAAACAAAACTAACAAAAACATATAAAACACAAATAAAAAGGAGGCCGGCCCTGATTTGACAGTGACAAAAACTTGGCAAAACTACAATGACGTTGCAGTTGTTTTCTTGGGTCAGGAAGCAGGAAGTAGGTCACCAAGGAATGAGCAGCAAGACAACACTGCCTTTAATAGGCTGAGGCAGACAGACAGGTTGTCAGACAGATTAGACAGGCAGGTTTAAATACACTGCTGCTCCTTCTGACTTCAGTCTTGACTTAAAATGTTCTGGGCATCAAACAACCAGCCCTGAATCCCCACCCCCACCCCTCCCCAGCACAGAAGTGGTTAGGCTGCGAAAACTCCACCGACAGCCAGACCTCTCTGAGCCTACTCTGTGGCCGTCCAAACATCCATCCGTCCGTACATCGATCCATCCAAAAGGTGAGACAGAGACAGCAATGGGTCTGGTGCACCGACCCTCCAAGGAGGAGGTGTAGAAGTGAGAAGTAGATAGAGCAGGAGAGCAGAAGAGGTGGGGGGTGTCACTCAGTGAGCAGCTGCTGGAGGAGGCTCTTCTGCTGGGCTTGGTTGTTCTGGGAGCCCTGGGGTCCGGGGCCCTTCTGGGAGGCCGCAGCTCCGATGGAGCCCTGGTTCAGGTAGGAATCACTGCCAACAAGGTTCACTGTGCACTGGACGTCCGCAAATACCTGGACCTGCTGCACCTGCAGAAACACGGGAATAAAGCGCGAGGCAATGCTTACAGAGGGAAGGAGGTCGCGAGAACCATCACTGACAGCGTCGGGAAAAGTCTAAAAGCTGTCAATCATTTTGACAGATTTGAACAGCAATGTTTGATGCAAGGGCTGTTTTGTTGCTTATTCACTACTTTGCATTGTTTATTATGCCATTTGTTGAAGCTACAAGGTGTTTTTTTTTTTTTAATTATTAAAAAAAATAAAGAGGTGGTTTGTAACTTAGCAACATGGAAGCCTCTGTAAAGGTTGGAGCCTGCACAATTAACCTAATAAGAACAAGAAAGAAACGGTGCATTTGCTGAACCTTTTTAACCTCACTAAACATTTTCAGGAGCACACGATGCAATCCAAAAAAAAAAAAAAAAGCAATTTAACTTGGGGCGTAAATGGAGACTGGAAGGAGAACTCTGCATCCTATGAGCATACTCTAAAGTAAAGCCACAAACTGAAACTAAGACAAAGCAAATGCAACTGGGGTGTATATCCCGATGCAAAGTAAAACAGGAAATGAAGCAGTGAAAGGTGGTCATTGGGACATGAAACTATCACAGCTGTCCAAGCTGGCAGGTTCAAAGTCACTGACCTGCTGGTCGCTGCACACTGAACCAACGTTGCTGAGGTTACTGTTGCTCATGCCAACTGACTGCCCAATGGGAGGTAATGAGCTGACGCCACTCGAGCCCCCGGCCATGGAAACGGTGATGCTCATGTTGTTATAAACCCCCTGCTGGCCAAACGGCTGCCCTGCGCTCTGTCCTGACTGACTGAACAGGCTGCAAGCACAGAAAACAGTCAGAGAGGAGTTAAAACCGGCCTCACAGATTTCATTTATTAATGTTTGCAAATGTCTTTGTTCCTTATAAACTGTATGCATGCTCCTAACCTGCCCACGCTTGTTGGTTGCCAGCCTTTCATGTCGGGTGACTGGTAGCCAGTAGATGAGTTTTGCTGAAGTAGAGGACTCTGGGAGGTGGAGTTCTGAGGTGATAAAAGTGGGCTGGAGGGGCTCATCTCAGGAGCAAACGGTGGGTCTTGCTGGACCACAGCTGTAACAAAGAAAACATGGATGTTTCAAAGATGTGAAATCATAGTAAATTTATGTCGGTGAATCAATTTTTAAAAGGTTTTAATGTTCTTAGGCACAAAATCAAATTCACCAACCAACAAAGAGGGTGGCAACACCTTCCGAACAGAAATGCAGACACAATCATGTGCTTAGAGCTAAATGCACAACAAAGAGCCTCTATCCAGTCACTCAATATGGAAGAGCAGCATTTCTACTCTCAGATTACTGAGGTCATCAACCTACTCCTAAGAACAAGCCCAGACACTTTTGGAGGAAGCTCATTCCTGCTGGCTGAATCTACAATTGTTGTTACCAGCACCTTCAGCTCCACCTCTTTATTCATCACAACAGCTCAGTTTAGTATCCACACCAATTTTTCCTCCAATTTGTGAACAAGGTTTAAATATGTCCTCTTCAAGGAAACTTCAAATGGGGATGAATCACCGCCTTAATATGGTGAAAGGGTTTAATCCTAGACCCTTGCGCTTGGTCAGGTCTTAACAGGCAAACTGGTCCAGGGTAAGGAGTGAGGGTGGAGTGTATGTTGGAAAAGACAAGAAGAACCCTGTGACCTGTCCGAGGCTACGCACACAGAGGGAGGGGGTCACCAAAGGTAACCTTGAAGTCTTGCTTTTTTTGTTTGTTTGTTTGTTTTACCAGTAAGGGCCCAGCCAGTGTTAGCCTGAAAAAGCCACATGGGGCAGCGCTCCTGCAGAACTCCAGAAGGAGCTTCAAGGATCCGGTGGCTTTCAGACTGAAGTCGAAGTTGGAAGCCTTGGAAGTCTGATTCCCAGCTGGCTTTAGGGACTTGCACCTCTAAGTCTGTCAAAACTGTTGAGTGTAAAGCTTCATTATAATTGGTGTTAACCAATGGTAAACTAATAGCCAATTTAACCTCACTGTTGAACAACGGCATTATAAGTTAATTTTACCAATCAGTAGTAAAACAATCATTTATTTTTCATGTCAGTTTGTGTGATAAAAATATTTGTTTAACAATTCCCTTCATGGTCCTACTTCTAATTGCATTTAATGCAGACCACATCCTATTTCCTAAAGCTACCCCAGGTGCTTTGACCTAAACAGAAGTCATCCCCCCTCCCCAAAAAAAACAAAACAAAGCAGAACAAACAAAAACCAGGTTCACACCAACATCTCTTCACCTGTCTCCACCTGTATTAATTACAAAAAGTTTTGATATTTTAAAGTGAGCCTGTCGTGGTTTAGTATTTTGGTTATTTTGCTCCCGTGAACTCACCGGACCCTCCAAACTGCTGAAACAGGCCTTGCTGCAATGAGGAGTTGACGGTGCTGTTGAACTGGCCCTGCACGCCACCCATCAACGTCTGGTTGTTCAGGGGAACTCTGCCGGGCAGCTTGTTGTCCAGAGGGCCCGCGGTAATGGGGCTGAAGTGACTTGGTGAGGTAGGAGGGTTTCCCGCCATCGGGTTGTACCCTGGTGGGAAGTTGAACTGCTGTTGCTGCTGTTGTTGAGTCGTTGTGGGGGGAGCTTTGGGGACCCTAGCAGTCCCAATGGGCCCCACGGCTCCAGTGGGAGTGCCTGCTATGTTCTGTCTCATCAGCATGACCTTCTGCTGGAATAGCTGGCGTTGGCGATGCTGGATGCTGTAGAGTTCCCGCTGACGCTGAGCCAGCATCTGGGCATTCAGCGGAGGCTGCTGAGAGGGAGTAAAAGAGCCTGTTACAGAGAACTTATTGCCCATGTTCAACCTAAATATGATAGTTAATCTTATTATCCTGAGCTACTTTGTACAGGCTTAAGAAAGAAAATTCACCCAATTTAAAGACCAGCATAATAACCATAGCACAGAAAAAAAGCAAGTTATTAATATGATTTGAAGAAGACTGGCAGTCCTAATTTTCTTAATTTCAATCAGCTCCTGGTAGGGTTCAAAGATCTTATGTGGCTGGCACTGGCACAAAAAGCCAATACGAGACCGAAATTAAAGCCTGCATTAGGACACTTAGGCTACGTTCACACTGCAGGTCTTAATGCTCAATTCCGATTTTTTGATCAAATCCGATTTTTTTGTCTGCTCGTTCACACTACAAATAAAATGCGACAGCAAACGCTCTCTAGTGTGAACGCTCAAAGCGGCCCGCATGCGCAAAAGAAGACGTCACACACAACGCGCTCTGTTTAGACCCAGAGCAAACAGTATTGTTTGACTGATGGCCCTTAATATAAAGACTTCGGACTTCATGTTTCTCAATTTTTGCTTTAAGTTATTTTGTTATTTACATAATAATGTAAATAACCTAATAATGATCCTTATTGCTGTTTTAGAGGAGCGGTGCTTCAAAGGATAGTTGCAGATTTCTGTCAGAATCTGCAGATTATACAGTACAAATAAAATGTTCACGTTTCTCCAACGTTGTCTTCCCAGCAGTCTCACTGGATGGCCAGGAAGCGTTCGCGATGTCTTCTCTGGCGCTGATAATTGGCGTCTGTCTTGTGTCAGTGACGTAAAAGACGGATTTAATGCGACATGACCATTCAAACAGCAGTCGCTTTCTGAAACATCGGATATGTATCGGATTCAGTACCACATACGAAAGTGACCCAGATCGGATTTGAAAATATCGGATTTGTGCCGTTCACACTGTCACACCATGATCGGATATGGGTCGCATAGGGTCAAAAAAATCGGATTTGATGCGCTTTCGCCTGCAGTGTGAACGTAGCCTTACATTCTTTTGGGGTCTCACCTGACCCCCCAAAAATCAGCTAATTATTTTGTATGATAACTTTTGTTTATTAAATAAAGTAATGCATAATTTAACCTTCACACTGTAAATATTTTCAGAGTTACAGAGGTGCGTGGAAATTCGGTGTTTTTAGTTTGCCCTTTCTTGGGTCCTCGTATCCTCGTTAAGTGCAGGAACATGAAATCTCCGGTGTGGAAAATTTAAGCTCTATTAAAAAACTGCAACCAAATTCATTTGCACCGATTGCGAGTATCTAAATCCAAAATGTTGGTGCGAAAGATACTTTTCATTTGCTTTCAAGTTTTCTCCAGTCAAGTTTTCAAAAACGGTCGAACATCCAGGGTACCCAGGCCCGTTTCGATCACTTTATATCACAGACATTAGACTGATGGAATTTTACAGCAAACTATGATATATCTCATGATACTGATGATGAAAGTAGGTTACAGAAAAAAAACTCATGAACAAAAAGGTGTTGGGTTTACACTGTGAGATTTAGAGCCGGTATAAAACATATATGATTGCCATTTTTAACAAGAGCTTAAACAAAGCAACAAAGAATACTGTGAACTTGTTAAATTAATGGACAGAAATGCACATTATGCTTAACTAGCATGTGCAGTATATAAACAGACACACAGTTATTCATTTCTATGGCTTGAATTTCAGCACCAATATTGATTATTATCACTTTTTTTATCTGAAAAAAAATCTATAGTTAAATCCACAAAGTTCAGCCTGCTAACAAAAGCAGGGTGGTGAGTAGACAAACGCTCTCTACCACCGTGACTCACTTGCGAGGGCATTTGAGGTTGTTGCACCCCCTGACGAATCCCCATGTTCACATGCTGGGCTCCTCCTGGAAACTGATTCATCCCTGCCAGCCTGTTCTGCAGCTGCAGCAAAGAGAAAATCACAATGAGCAGAGGTCAGACAGGTTGGACTAGACCAGAGACACGATAAGAGCAATAACAGAGAAGAAGAAATTAAATCAGAGACAAAGAAAATAACACTATTGGAAAGTGTGGAGACAGAAGAGAAGAGCAGCGGGGAGAAAGAGGAGTCGAGCACTAGAGATGAGAGAGGAGAAAAAAAAGGTAAAGGGACATCGTTTTATCTCAGCTGCCTGTTATGCCTTGTCGTGGTTTCTCATAACATGGTCACAGTTTCAATAATATTTCATGTGAGTTTGAAGCTTTAAATGGAAGGTGACCTTAAAGAGACAGGAGCTAAAAAGACTTATTTCAGACAGTGGAATGATCTACAGGTAGTGCAGAATTATTAGGCAAATGAGTATTTTGTCCACATCATCCTCTTCATGCATGTTGTCTTACTCCAAGCTGTATAGGTTCGAAAGCCTACTACCAATTAAGCATATTAGGTGATGTGCATCTCTGTAATGAGAAGGGGTGTGGTCTAATGACATCAACACCCTATATCAGGTGTGCATAATTATTAGGCAACGTCCTTTCCTTTGGCAAAATGGGTCAAAAGAAGGACTTGACAGGCTCAGAAAAGTCAAAAATAGTGAGATATCTTGCAGAGGGATGCAGCAGTCTCAAAATTGCAAAGCTTCTGAAGCGTGATCATCGAACAATCAAGCGTTTCATTCAAAATAGTCAACAGGGTCGCAAGAAGCGTGTGGAAAAACCAAGGCGCAAAATAACTGCCCATGAACTGAGAAAAGTCAAGCGTGCAGCTGCCAAGATGCCACTTGCCACCAGTTTGGCCATATTTCAGAGCTGCAACATCACTGGAGTGCCCAAAAGCACAAGGTGTGCAATACTCGGAGACATGGCCAAGGTAAGAAAGGCTGAAAGACGACCACCACTGAACAAGACACACAAGCTGAAACGTCAAGACTGGGCCAAGAAATATCTCAAGACTGGTTTTTCTAAGGTTTTATGGACTGATGAAATGAGAGTGAGTCTTGATGGGCCAGATGGATGGGCCCGTGGCTGGATTGGTAAAGGGCAGAGAGCTCCAGTCCGACTCAGACGCCAGCAAGGTGGAGGTGGAGTACTGGTTTGGGCTGGTATCATCAAAGATGAGCTTGCGGGGCCTTTTCGGGTTGAGGATGGAGTCAAGCTCAACTCCCAGTCCTACTGCCAGTTTCTGGAAGACACCTTCTTCAAGCAGTGGTACAGGAAGAAGTCTGCATCCTTCAAGAAAAACATGATTTTCATGCAGGACAATGCTCCATCACACGCGTCCAAGTACTCCACAGCATGGCTGGCAAGAAAGGGTATAAAAGAAGAGAAACTAATGACATGGCCACCTTGTTCACCTGATCTGAACCCCATTGAGAACCTGTGGTCCATCATCAAATGTGAGATTTACAAGGAGGGAAAACAGTACACCTCTCTGAACAGTGTCTGGGAGGCTGTGGTTGCTGCTGCACGCAATGTTGATGGTGAACAGATCAAAACACTGACAGAATCCATGGATGGCAGGCTTTTGAGTGTCCTTGCAAAGAAAGGTGGCTATATTGGTCGCTGATTTGTTTTGGTTTTGTTTTTGAATGTCAGAAATGTATATTTGTGAATGTGAAGATGTTATATTGGTTTCACTGGTGAAAATAAATAATTGAAATGGGTATATATTTGTTTTTTGTTAAGTTGCCTAATAATTATGCACAGTAATAGTCACCTGCACACACAGATATCCCCCTAAAATAGCTAAAACTAAAAACAAACTAAAAACTACTTCCAAAAACATTCAGCTTTGATATTAATGAGTTTTTTGGGTTCATTGAGAACATGGTTGTTGTTCAATAATAAAATTATTCCTCAAAAATACAACTTGCCTAATAATTCTGCACTCCCTGTAGGGCAGGGGTGGGAAACTCCAGGCCTGAAGGGCCGGTGTCCTGCAGGTTTTAGATATCCTCCTGGGTCAACACACCTGTATCAAATGATTAGTTCATTACCAGGCCTCTGGAGAACTTCAAGACATGTTGAGGAGGTAACTTAGTCATTTAAATAAGCAGTGTTGGATCAAGGACACATCTAATCCCTGCAGGACCCCGGCCATTGAGGCCTGGAGTTCTCCCAGCCCTGATCCAGGGCCTGCACAGAGGCCCCATTATAAGATAACTATTTGGAACTGTTAACCATGTAAAGCTAATTTTAATAAAATTATGGAGCTGGGAATTAGCATAACAGGTCAATAAAATTCTGTGAATAAATTACACCTAAACAAAGTTCACAGTAGTTGCTTAAACTGTTAGAGGCAGAAGAAAAAGAGGCGACATCATTTACAGGTTAATGAGCTGAATACACACCGGACAAACTGACTCTGTGTCCTTACCTGCTGTGGGCCTTGTAGTCTCTGCTGCAGCTGCAAGCGCAGTTGGTTCGGTGGCAGCCTGACCGGATTGCCCATCCCCTGTGGTCTGGTCATGCCTGGCCTCAGTCCCATGCCCGTCCCACCGGGGAAGGCCCCTCGAGGGGCTCCGAACCCCAGACCCTGCGCCCCCACCGTGCCCAGCTCTGGAGGAAAAGGAGCTTGTGGAGCTGGTGTGAATTGGGAAGGGTAGGTGGGGAGTTTAGGGTCTATGGAAACTGGGGTGGCAGTGGGTTGCTGGGGTGGAAAATTTTGAGGTAAAGGGTCAAAGCAGCCACCCTACGAAGAGGGAAATAAAACAGGAAAAGGAAATCATTATGACGATGTTGTCTCGTAACCACCACAAAGTGTCCTTCAGTAAGATGGGGTAGGATTTTTCCAGTACTTTCTAGTCAAGTTGCTTTTTAAGTAATATGTTAGTATATCTATTTGGTCATTTAGAAGAGAAAATAAACATTCTGGAAAGTGAGAGCAATAACATACAAGATAATTATTGGACCTGGAGTTACTTGAGACCTGAAGTCTGAAATCTAACCATCTGTTCCCTTTATCACAACCCAGACTTATTGTTTATATCATAAAGGCCTTTGCAACAGTTTCACACCATGGTGGTGCTGCGGTTAGCTCTGCTGTCTCACAGAAAGAACGTCTCAAATGTCCGGGCCAACTGGGTTTCCACAGTGTAGTGATATATAAACAAAGCACTATAAGAATCTCTACTCCCAGGCAAAAAACAATGAAACAGCACTATTATTTACACGTAGATACTCATAAAAGTATTCGATTTTATACACTAACTAAAATGCAAAAACGTTAATAAAACCAAAGCCAAAGTGGACCAAATGAAATCTTTAAGGCACATTAAGTCAGCAATGTAGTTATTAAAGGTGAAGCAGAGACAGAAGCAACTGCAAAGCTACACTTTCAAAAGACTTTGGCATCACAGCAGTCACCAAACAGACGCAGAAGTATGATGTAAACAAACCAAAGTTCTTGTAGACAGTTTATCTGGAACACCAGTCCGCATTAATGCTAGCATTAAGTAAATGAATGGCTATGACTAAAGACAAACTTAGCTCAACCCTTGGACCACATGATACGATCACAGTTACATGATGACAGAGGACTCCAAAGCCACACTTTGTTCCTCATTGTTTACTTCACTGTTCAACAGTACTGCTGCTGTTATCGCCTCGCTCCAGGTACAGCTTGCACGTCAGTCCATTACACAAAAATCAATCTACACATGTCATTTCCACAGCGTACACCTATAGTCACTTGCACTTACAGAGCAATTACTTTCTATCAGCGATTTGGCTCCGCCCAAAAAACACATCATCACCTGTTTTCTGGTTTGGAAAAGCAAGTCTGACATCGAACCATAATCATTTTCAGCCATTGAAATAATGTCGCTGCCACAGCGATGTTGATGTTTTTGAAACACTGAAATATTTTAATTCCATTTAAATCATATCTGATGTGTTACCTGAGTGTTACAAAGAACTGAAAGAAGCATAAAAGCCAGAGATCGCCTGTGATTATTTGGCAGATTATTTGCTTTTAAACAAGCCAAAATAAACTAAACAACTGCGGTTAGAAGAGTTGAACAGAAGTAAAGGTAAACATTATAAACTAATTGAATCACCTTGTGTTTTACTTGAATGCCGTCCAGGAGTTTTATTTATATTTCTTGTGCCAAATCCTTGTGGATGGCACAAAAAAACAGACCAGAGGCCAGCAGAGGCTGCCAGCGCTTCAGCTGAGCAACTATTTTGAATGTTTTGATTAATTATAGCAACATCGTAAAATTAATGATCATGCACTGGTCTTAAAATTAATCTTGTAAAGCCTTTGCAGGGCTTAAAGTCCAGTCTGCTGGTCAAAGTGTCCAACAGCAAAAGCTAAAGTGCTTTGTTAATGTGTTTGTAAAAGCACTCAGAGTTCAGTAAGCCTTTCCACTGTCTTACAAGCTTTATGATCTACTCACCTGTATCAGTTTGTCGATACCCAGGGCTTTGTCAAGCTCAGCCAGCTCGCTTTCATCTGTCCCACTGAGGAAGTTAACCAGCTGCTCTAATAGAGCCTTCTCATCGTTCCGGGCTTCAGGTGTGGTTGGAGGGCCAAGCACTTCATCCAGCGTACAGGGCACACACTGCCTGCTCAAAAAGACAAAACACCGTCTTTCCCACGCTCCCCTCTGGGCTGTGAAGAAGCAACTTAGACTTATAAAATCAGACTTACTCTTGTGGTGATGCCAAAGGAGCCTGCAAAGGAGTTCCCAGACCATCAAACGTCAGGGTGTCAGCCAGAGCCAGAGGCTGAAACTGGGAATCACCCGCATCCATCTTGGTTTGACCTGAAAGGGAAATTCATACACTAAGGCTTGTGGAAGAAAAATGTTTATGAACAACAGCATGCATCTTTAGGTTTAAAGTGCTCTGTGCAACTTTTTTCATATATTAGATGCCTTCTACTTCCCTTTGTTCAAACAAACAAACAAACAAACACACTTTCTACTTCCACCATCAACAGGCAACAAGATATATATGGAAGTTACATACTTCATTTAATCTTGGTAAAATCTTTACCACGCAGCCATGACGTAGCATTATATTGCTCCCTTCTCAAGTAGAGTGAAAAAATTGATCATATATAAATTTATATCTATCTATCTATCTATCTATCTATCTATCTATCTATCTATCTATCTATCTATCTAGGGCCTGATTTATATGTTACCGTCTGGTTGTAGCTGTGGACTGTGCAGTTCATCCACATGCTAAACCAAAAAGACTGACTTTCAATCACTTACACAGCTGCTACAAGCTACACTGTTTGCTAACACAGAAAGCAAGAAAGACAGTTGATGCTCAGCAATTTCAACTGAGATGGGAAGCCTGCAGAGTGGCATAATCCAATTATAATTTATGCTGTCATTACAAAGTTTGTTGTTTCACTAAATTTCTTTTTAATAGCAGAATTTAGTTCTGACTACACAGGGTAACCAAACTGTGGCTGCAGTACACTTATTTACCAGTGGTTGAGGTGAAAGGGTTCATAACTTCGGCCTCTGGAAATGGACTGCTGTCTATGGGGGTCTGGAAGGGGTCTCCTTGTCCCGGTTGTTGGCTTGGAGTGGCGGGATTGCAGAACTCAAATGAAGACTGACTCTGAAGGCTGCAGCCAGAGGGCGGTCTGCCATCACTGAGCCCTGTGACACAAACACAAGGACACTGCGAAAATCACTTGAAGTATTTCATGAGGAAAGAAATACTTTATGTATCCCATAATATAAAATACAAATAATATCTGGCAGATATATTTTATTCTAGGAGGTGATATCATGTGCTATGAAATATTTCCAACATCTGTCGCTGTGGGAGATGAGCTCAAACGTGCTGCGCTGCCTGTCCAGTTAGCCGTGCAGAGGGTTGTCAGGACTAATAACGATGGATAACAGTTTGCTCAGTGACCACCTCTCCACCACAGCCTTGAAAGTATCCAACTTTCAGCCAATCACTGATCATTTTATTCAGTCAGTGTCACCAGATCAGACCACAGCCCAATTACAGTGTGTTCGCTATATGTGAGTGAAAGAAAATCTCCAACATTTTGCTGCACTCAGTGCGGATCTCAGCTTCCCTAGGAAACAGAGCCTGCTCATCCCCAAATTTGAATATAGCCTCTATGTTGGTCTTCCAGTTCAGTCTGGACTATCGTTGTATACACCTGCACCACATGAACATCCTGAGTGTGCAGCCACCTCTTTCCTTCTGAAGTTCATCCCCATCTCTCTGATCTTATTCACATTCAGAAGCAGACCAATCCACAAACTCATCCACTAGTGCTCTATACTCCTCCTCCTGCCCATCACTAATGCATCCAACCATGCAGACCCGGAGTTGTACTGAAAGCCTAGCTATGACAAAATGCATCCAGTTATTTTCAAGCAATTTTGGGAGATTTGTCCTTTGACATGCAGGACAAAGAAGGACGTAATCCACTTCAGACATGCTCTTGCTACTGGAAAATGAATATATCCAGTAGGAAGAGAAGGTAACCAATCTTAATGTGACAAGCATTATACAATTAAAAATGTAAAATAAAAATCCAGGCTTGGTAAAGAAGTGTGAGATACTCTTGTGAGATACAAGAGTAAGTACTGTTTGACTCTTTAGCCATTGTGGTTCTCTTTTCTAATGTTTTATAAATTCTGCTTACAGCTTTCTGTTCCTCATGACATTTTCTATCCATGTCAAAAGCAATTAGACTCTTGACTATTCAAATTGAGTTTCTGTCTGAATTAGGTAAGCACACTGCCAGGATAGAGCATGCAGCACACTGAATGTGTGACAACCCACTTGCTATTGGTAAATCAACTGAACTATTTGCTGTGCTATTCCCGCTTTGACACAATTCAACAGCATATGGAATTCATATTTGGGATTTGGAAGATTAAAGACCGGCTACTGTCTGATCCTTTTTCTCCTGTCAGGTGATATTTAGAAAGATTCACGTGTGAAAACAGCTGAGGAAACCTTTAGACGTTTTCTCTGCAGTGTGACAAGAAGCAGAGTAAGAATTTGGTTACATGGCTCCTGGAAGCCACTAGAGGGCATTAAGAATATAAAAATACCGGTGAATGAACTCTGGATCATACCATTACTACTACCATCAATACAATAATAACAATAACAATTATTTTGAATCCAATCAATTTAAATACTATCCAATAACGCTTAAAGAACAAAATTAGTAACTATTATAACAAACAATCTGATATTTGAATGAAATCAAGGATTTATTCATCACGAGCTGAAACAGTACCTCTGTTAGGAGTGCCAGGAGGCTCTCTCTTCACATTTACATTGCGGGGAGTGCTGGCCTCGCCGGGTTGGAGCTGAGTGGGTGACTGCAGTTTGAGCTGGGGGGAAGGGGAGTGAAGCTGAGGCGATGGGGACTGCAACTGTGGGAGGGACTGAGGCTGAGACAGGGGTGACTGGAGCTGAGGCACAGGGGACTGGAGCGTAGCTGGGGGCTGGGGACCCGGAGACTGAAGTTGAGGGCCTCCTCCGGGGTTTGGTGTATCCTCACTGCCCTGTTTGGCCCCAACTGGGCCTCTGAAGCCAGGCAGCATCTGGGAGAGAGGGTCCATATCAACAGATACACTAGAAATCTACAGGCAAGAAACAAATGAAAAAGAAATGCAAATAAAAGGTGTTAAAAATAAAGTATTAAAAGATAATGGGGAAAAGGGGGGAAGTGGGCGTTGGGAAAACTTCAAAGACTACAGCTGGTAGCTGAACCCACAGTGGAGACAAAGTCCAAGAAAATAAACATGCAACTCGGTTTACAACGGCTGTCCTGCAACTGGCAACACAGGATCAAAGCTCAGAGGAAAATTTCAAGGCTTGACTGAGAAAGATCCTTTTAAACGCCGTGTCACGCAAGCATGATTGAAAATAAGTCCTCGTTTAGGGTGGGAAGATTAACATTACTGGGTCATTACAGTTGCGCGTTATAACTGTCTGATTGGTCGAAGCTGGACAGAGTTCATCAGCGTCTGTTGTTTTTGACACTTGGATCACTTACCGATCAGTTTAGGTTGTTGAAAGGTGTTTTCTGTAATCTGGGTTAATCTGACTGGTATTTTCTGTTTTGGCTATAGGGACCACAAAATACACCTCGTATCAGCAGACGAGTAAAATCCCTATTTTTCTTACTTTTACCAGTTCATTAGTTTTACTTCCTAAACCTGGCTGCTCTAATGGCGTTTTACCTCATTATTTTCTGTCGCAGTCTCATTTTAAAGCGTTATTTTATTGGTCTGATGATGCAGTGGCGATCTGAAACAAGTTCTCATTAAACTGTAGTTGAAATCCCACTCTGAAGGCCTTCTGTTTTATTACTTTACACAAATGTTAAATGCCCAATTTTCAAAAATTAACACAATATCAACAGCTGTACCATGGAGTCTCGGCTGTCTTTGCGGCTGTCTCTGCGGTTTTCTCCGACAGGGCTCGATTTGGGGCTGGACACTCCTCCAAGTTTGGTTGCACCTCCTGCGCCAACCGTTGACCCTGTACAGGTCACTCCCTCCCCACCAGCTTTCTTCTCTACCTTAATTCTCACTGTCTGAAGGCTCAGAGCAGATGGAGGTGGCAGGTCGTCCAAGTCCTTCAAAAACAAAAAGGTTTCAGCCAGGTGCCAAACATCAGGAAGTCAAATACAATGTAGTATACAGTAAAGAATAAATGTTCATCATAAATTAACGGACTTAAGCACTGCTTGCATTTACCTGAAATTTAAATCTACGAAAATGTAATAATACAGAGAACCCTAAATGTAAGGTTTGAATATTAATTATATCAAAATATGAGCTAATTATTATGTTTAATTTTCACCTTTTCATAGAGTGACTGCATCCGAACACATAGTTTACAGAAGAATGTATGTTTGTATGGGACATTAAAGACCATCTTAAATTATAATATATTTGACTTTTAAAATTAAAACAATCCAACCATTAAAAAAAACCAAATAGTATATTAGTATATTTTTATACTGCATTGTGTTTCCTTTAAATTTTATTCCAGAAAAAGAAACTAAAGTTCTCTTTCATAGCATTCGTTTGTGTCCACTATGGGAACGCCTCCTGCGTGACCTCATCAGAAGCTCAAATACCATTACGCCAGCCCTTACAGGCTGGCTAGGTGACGCCC
>NW_024582454.1:793752-843028 GCF_018398535.1 Haplochromis burtoni
TCATAACCCTACTTAGGTAAAACTATCATAGTTTGGACCTAAAATACAAAGTACCTAAAATAAAATCAGTATATATATTCTAATACTGGATCATTGTAATTGATTCCAAATTGTCTATATAATTTTAATTTTGCTGCTGTACACTGCTGGGCAGCTTTATCTAGAACAATCGTTTAGTGCAGTTGCTTGTAACTAAAGCTTTAAAATAAATGGTTTTAAGTACAAAGCGCAATATTTGTATCCAAAATGTGCTGATTTTAAGCATAAAGTAGCAAAACACAGAAGTAATATTAAATAAATAACATTATTAAATTGTACTTCATTAAGCATTTCACCAGTGGTCGTGTCTGGGCTCTCGTCCACTGTAAGATTAACAGTAATCTAATAACATAAGACTGGCAGTGGGGCACAAGGAGAACCGGTCTTCCATATGTGGTGTGGTGGGAAAGGAATTTAGAAAGAAAAAAAGCTTTGGGCTTCCATATTATACCTTTTCATCTGTACCCAGGAGAAAACGAAGCAACTGGTGGTCCTGTGGCTCTCTCGAGTCGCTCTTGGGAGGTCCTGCACCCAGCGCTGGACTGGCAGGTGGCTCCTTCTTGATCTCAACTTCAGTTTTGTTTATTCCTTCCTCACTGGTGGTGGAGGCATCATTGGGACTACTGTCCTGAAGCAGCCGGTGGAGGATCTTGTGTCTTTCAGTGAGACTGCTGTGGGAGGCAGGGCACTGAGGGGCAGGAGCAGGGTTAGGTGGATGAGGTGAGGAGGCGCAGTGGATGCTGTTGCTGTTGTTGTTAGAGTCAGCTCCTGTCCCATTGCTATCCAGGAGCTGATTGAGTCTGGGGTTACCCAGCTGTGAGGCAGAAGAAAGGGGGGCTTTAACAGAGTCCTCTCCCCCTTCTTCACCTCCATCTGAGGGTTTTGTTGACGGAGGTCGAATAGAGGAGCCGGTGGGTGTACTGGCTTGTCTCTGAAGGACCGGAGAGGACAGGGAGAAAGACCCTGTTGACCCACCGCTTGCGCTACTGTTGCCATCACCACTAGACTGCTGCCTGTTGAGGCTTCCTCCACTGCTTAGAGCCCCAGCTGGGGAATGGAGGCCAGGTGTGGAGGGAGAGAAGGGGTTCCCTGGTACCCGAGGGCTCCCACCTAACCCAGGACTGGCCCGTGGCATCCTGGGCGACATAAAAGAGGTAGGGGTTGCTGTAAGTGGGCTGCTCAAAGGAGAGGGGCTGTTGACCTGCTGGGGACAATTCGTCCGATTGGGTGTCAGGTAGCCTGTCGGCGTGGCTGGATTATGTCCGTGGGAAGAGGCATTGCTGTTGTTGGTGTGAAGGCCCGCGGTGGCGAGACTTGAGCCTTGGGTTGAATTACTGCTGGGGGGGAGGGAAGGGGAGCGGGAGGGAATTTGGGCGATACCGCTGAGGGTTGGTGGAAGGCTGGGGTTAGTGTTTTCCTGAGAGCTAGCAGTGTTGTGTTCCCTGGGAAAAGAAAAAACAAAGGAAAATTAAAGATGTCAACCACATCTTTATATCACGTCCACAAACACCCCATTTTCTATCAGTGTCTGCCTTATCCAGGCTTCAAGCGTCATCCAGGCTTCTCTGTCTGCTGCTCTTTAAATTCTCCCCGTAATCAATAAAGTGAACAAAACATTAAACATTCATTATCTCCATTACAAGCTTTAAGAATGAAAATCCATATCAGAACACTTGTCGTAGCACTTTTTGTTTGCTGATGATTAAAAAACTTCTGTTAACAATCAATAAGTCAAACTGCACCTTGCATGGAAGAGAAAACATCAAATAAAATGTAATAAAATGGCCAATCAGTACATTACTGAAATTCCCAGAGGAACCCACCCGAGGGATTAGTAAAGGTTTATCTAATCTAATTAAGACAATATCAATTAAGTATGAGGAACAAAAAATTATAATATGAATAATCAATAAACTCTAGTGAGAAAAGGAAATTCTGAAGAATTCAGTAAGAATTCAGTTACAACAAGCCAAAACAACAACCTTACTGGGTTTCCACACTTTTCCTTGAATTCAAGCACTTTTCAAGATATCCCAGCACCTTATGGCTGTGGCAAATTACTCTCAGTTCTTCGGCACATTCAATGAGTCTGCCATAAATGATCAAATTACTGTGTAAGGCGCACATTCATCTGAAAAGTATCACTGACCCATTTTACCATAAAAGCAGTTTAATTACACTTTAACGCAGCTGGTAGATCTTCAGAGAAAGTCAGAGCATTTTTAAAATCCTTGAAAATACCAGCATCATCTGCAACATCCCCCAAAAAGACCATAACTGGGAAACTAACATGCATGGGACTCTGCAGGTGCATGTTGTGCACACTTCAGTGGATGAAAATTCATTTTACTCTGAGATACCACTTGTTACTGACACAAAGTGAAGTAAATTACTATCATAACATCTACACTAAGGCTAACTTCTGAAACTGGATAATTAATTCTGACCATGGAAGTACAAAGTTTTTAAATCTTTGACCTTTTACATGTGGTTGTCAAACATCACTTTATCCACTAATAAATAAGATTAGGCTCAGTTGCAGTCATCTCCTGTGTGTGTGTGTTCAGTCACAGTACCTGTCAATAGTGTGAATGCCCATAATGAAGGGCTGTACATCAGGGTTGGGGGGGCAGCAGAACTTGCAGCGGGTCTGAGCACTAAGCGGAGTGCCATCACTCAGAGTGAAATGGTACAGCGGGCTGATTGCGGTCCCATGTGTCATCACTGTTGAGAATGAAAGAGAAATAAAGGATTTAGGCCTATAAAGGTCATTCTGAGGCAGACATCTGTGTTATAAGACGAGGTGACAGATGATGCTCCACCTCGGCTTTAGCCTGCTGCTTAAACGTGCTTTAGATTTACCGCATCCATTTCTGATAAGCTTGAAGATATGAGACACATCTTCATGTATCCATCTTGTTATCCAGGTCATAGGAGCAGATACCTCCATGGCCACCACCTCCAGCTTTTCCTGGGGGACACCAAGATGCTCCCAGTGCAGGGTTTGTTTTTTTGTTATGGTCTCACAGAGGAGTTCTCTAATTCAGATACATGAACCACTTCAACTGGTTTCTTTTGATGTGGAGGAGCAGCGTCTCAGGAATGTGTCACTTTTCTGTTAGCAGCCGAGCTGAAATTAAGCCAAGTCAGTCGATGTATAACTAACTTCTGAAGTGTGACGACTTCTTTTAGTTCCTTATCTTTTAGTAAGTTAAGTGTGTAATTATTGCTTGGTAAAAAAATAAATAAATAAGAATAATAATTTGCAGGGCTGCAGGAACCTTACAGACTAATCAATCAACCTCATTCATTACTGGTTACAAGCCTAGAGCGAAGTTGTCACCTCCATAAATCTACATAAACATCCTCTCTCGATGTAGGTGGATCCAAGTTAGTTTGAAAAGTTTTTAATATTTAGTATTCTACTCAGTTCACTATATTGCCATTGACATGTTGCAGAAACTCCTGCAGCCATGACAGAGCCGGCAGTGAGCGTGTCAATAATTTCTGAGAGTGGAGGCAAAAGGGGGGAGAGAGAGAGAGAGAAGAGGAAAAAAAAATCAATAGTAGCTACTCACCCTCATGCAAAAGCTTCTTGGCGTGGGAGGGCTCTTTGCCCTGCGGCTGAAAGAAAGCATAGATACATTTCCTGACCAGGTCCTCCCATCCAGGCCTGCCTGTCGCTCGCAAAGCACTAGTTTCTATGGAGATGATCTTCCCTGGATTAAAACACCACACACACACAAACAAAAGATCAGCCTGCACCGATTTCAACAACTGCAGCAGACTTCACACTTTCAGGGTTCACACTGTTACCTTTGAGAAACGAATTTAAAAAATAAAAGAAAAAAAAAAGGAAAATCTCTGAATACTTTCTAAAATGATCTTTAAGTCTCATTGTTGCTGTAATTTTTCAAGATTTTAGGCTTTCGCCTGGGTGGGATATAAATTCATTCTAATAATACAGTAAAGCAAATTTTGTACATGTGTTTGAGTTTTAGTGACTGAACGCGAGGTAAGGGAGTGAACATACTATTGGGGGATGCAGATGAGAATTTAAAAGATGGATATATATGTTAGTATTTGGATTTTTACACTCATTTACAGCCTTTTTAAGAACACGTGAGGTATCTGCTCAATTCTTGACACCTTTGTGCTATAAAGGTTTAGTTCCTTTAATGTCCTGAACGGGAAATGTTTAAACTGAAGACAGTTGCTTACTAAGTCTTGTTCTGTGCTGATATATCACAGCGTGGTATGAACTGTGGTTGAATAAAATAAATGCTGACCTCATAGGCAGTGCTACAAAGGGCCCCAAAGCCTCACAGGTAAGAGTTTGAGAACCATGGGTGTAGACGATGAGATTTTTATTTCCTTTTACCTGTGGGATCCTGCTTTGTGATAAAAGACTCCGTGCTGACAGGCTGGGTTCGTGGCATCCGGCAGGCAATGCATATCAGGCAGCTCTGCAGGTCTAAAGAGGACACAAGGAGCGAGGTTTATGTAAATGTTTGTTGCAGTCAATAAAAGAAAGAAAAACTTCACAACAGCTGAAGAATGGAGGTGATATAAATGAATTTAAAGACTAAGGGATGCACAGATTCACCCCCTTTTGTGTCAAGACAACAAATTGCTGAATACTTTTAAAACTAGGTTAATGAAATCCTGAAAAACCTTAAATGTTTATCACCTGCAAGACTGATATAACACAAAAGAGAAGATCATCAGTTATATTATTGCTTAATATGGTGATAACAACTGAACACGGTTGTTATCAGCTGAAATATAATTAATAACTCTATAGCAGTAGAAATATCCATTACTTGGGAGCATACAGTCCATATTCTTATTACTTAACACGAATCGCTGTCTTTGGAAACCTTAAATACAATTTTCTTAAATACAACAGATTCTTTTTTACAGTGGATTTTGGATATTCTTGAAATATATGAAGAATTCATTTCAAAAAACAGTCTGAAAAATAGCAATAAAAGTATGAACTGTGAGACAGGAGAGCGGGGACCAAATTCCCGCCCTATACCTGCGCTGTATTATTAAAAGATATTTGTTAAATCCAAGTAGTGAATATCAAAGACCTTCAACTACACATCCTCCTTCTTGCAACCACTATTCAATTACAATAACAGCTTGCAACATTTATTGTGCTGCATTTTTTTGCCCCACAATGGTGGTCTTGTTTTGTCTTGCACCATAAATCTAGAACATCCCTCTCGTTCACAGTGCATCACACATCTCTTAAAGCCCAAACTCACTCCCCCAGTTTAGTTTAATTTAAGTCAAGATGACAGAAAGAAAAACTCTGGTCAACAACAGAAGCAAAACCAGTTCAGCTGTTTGGAAACAGTTTCTTTCAAGACGTTTGGCAGCAAATACAACAAATATAAATAACACAAAAACACTTATAGTTAAAAGTTCAATGAATGAACTACAAAACGGACGAAACAACAGCTTGCTGGAACACAAAAATAACATTTTCTTGCCAATTTTCTATAGAAACATGTCAAACAATGAAGTAGGAGCCACTAAACCAGATTCCACACACAAGAAGAGAGTCCTCCAATCCACAAGGCCAGCTCTTATCAAAGTGACTAAAAAGCAGACAGAACAAACAGCCCAATGAGTCTGCAATGCAGGAAAAAAGAAAAATCACACAGTTCATCAAGGCTACTGCGCCAGCGGCTCCAAAGAACATTAAAAACATCACCCAACAATCTGATGGCAGTCCAATTAACCAGCGAGTGAAAGGTTTTGGTGGCAGCATCAACAGCAAAAAGTCATAAAATAACTGCAGAAGAAGTATTTATCCATCAACAATGATCACCTTCTGTGTAAGCCAAATCCATTATTTTCTTAAATTGGATTAATTCCTGACATAGCCAAGAACATTTTCATGATTCGGGAGAAACAGATAAACAAGTTTCAATAAGCGAAAACATGCTTCCCTCACCTAAGAGAAACACTACTGATAGAGTTTTAAAAAATAACTAATTAAAACTTCATATCTAAAACTATTCTTTGTCTTTTTTTTTTTAAAACTCTGAGTGCACTCTGAGTGCACTGGAAACCCATAGATAGAAAGACACTCTGCTACTATAACAGCTTTACGTGATTCACATTTTTAAAAAATCCTTATCTATCCTTTACTGGAATTTTGTGACGTTTCAGCTCCTCTTCCTTGAAGCAAGCGTTCTTCCAGTATGCTGTTCCTCCATCATCCATTCATAAGATAAGATACATCCCTGTGTTACAGCATCCAAAACACCACCAACCTTTAATGTAACTTAAATAGATTATAAAGGTGAAGAAGCTCACTAAGAAAGGATAAATACAATAACTCATAAACTGCTGTACAAGTACATGCGTAACAGGAAATGAGGAAAGTATAATAAAGAAAAGCGTAATAAGTTCCATTTAAAGGCCGTTTCAGATAAACACAGATGTGCTAAGAAGGAAATACAAAATGCTCAAAGAACTGTGTCATAGGTGAACAATGTGGTGAGAGCCACAACTCTGTGCTGACAAGAACAGTAAAACCTCAGTCGAGGCTAAAGGCAAGGATCATGGAAAGTCATGGGAACAGCAGGAGGATATTAGGATGTTACATGTAATAATAGCAGGCCCGCTGCTGTATGTTCTATATCACATGAGCCAAAGTCAAAGCAAAATCCCACCTGGGGCAAATCTGAAGCCAGCCCGACTTCCTATATGGCTATTGAGCTGTCATGTTCAGGCCTGTAAAACAGGCTTGGTAATACTTGTAGGCATATGTGAAGAAGAAAGTGATTCTTATTCCTCTGTGCGGCCCTGAATTTGACACCCTTGTTCAGCTGTCTTATATAACAATTCCTAAACATGCAAACTGATACCAGCCAGTCTGGTGAGCAAGTTCAAGATATTTTTTCTTCAAAGAATGGTGCAAAATGCACACATTGGTGCAATACCTAAATAGATTTATATTCAGCTGTTAACACTGAGTCAGTTCAAACCATGATCATCGTAAGGCTATACTCTGATGAGTGCCTATTGATATTGGCTTTAAAAACTACAATCTACTGATTCAGTGTAGGAAATGGTTCATGGCTGTGTTGTAATATGTATGTATGTATGTACCATCTCCCTCCTCCTGCATGGTCCGTAGCTGGGACACGGTGAAACACTGCATGATCTCATACTGCTGCCGGGCCTCCAGGTTCTCTGAATCCACCTCGTCTGGTGGTCTCTTCAGCATGCGACAGTTAAAGGCGTGGCTGTTCCTGCGCCCAGCTTCTTGTGGCCACGGGACACCATTTACTACAACAAAGAGAAAGTTAAATATTGATGAGGAAAGAGAAAATAAACAAAGTCCCATCATTTCCACCACTTCATGATAAAATCTCTTTACTAAACCTGGTACAAATCACTCTCAGGAACACCATCCTTTTTTAATTTAGCACTAAAACTAGAGATGCAAATGCTCGTCTGATTTGCACAAAGTGCAGCAAAATAAATGCTGACAGTGGGACGCTTTGATGCGTTTTGCACACATTTTAAAAATTAGACAATAGGGCATTTGCAAATCCAAATCTGCTGCACACATTTGAAAGACAAGAAAAGACTTTTGCATCTATGCATTCATTCTTTCTTACACAAATATCACTCCTTCAATGAGATTTATGGTGAAAGGACAAAAAGACATCAGCTTAGATGAGAATGTCTGATCTTAATATCAGCATCATATTTTACTCATTTACAAGTTCATAACTAAGAACTATGGAGGTTTGTATCCGTCACACTTGTGTGAATCAAGAAGAAGATTTTGCTATTGAGGCTTTCGTGCAGAAAGACTCTTAACCCCAGCAGCTTCATACAGCACCAGGGGGTTGGGACATAATTTAATGTTGCACTCAATTAAAGCAGGGCTATCAATCTGCTATAACCCTAATTGTGAGGCACAGATGGAACAGCAGAGCTGTGCTGGCCTCTGCGCATCTCGGCACTAATCGTGGTCGATGAGAGAGAGTGGGAGAGAGGGAGAGGGGAAAGCGAGGAATTTATTTTCCAATTTACAGCCTATAACACACAGAGAGAGCACCAAATCACCCAAACATGATTCACACGGTGAAAGGAATGCTTAGTGGAATTTGTAATTAGTGGACACAAATGGAAAGATGTCAGCGGAACCGGTGAAACAGTATCAAGTTAAAACATTTGCCTAGTACTTTTTAACGTGTTTAATAATTATATACTACGTAACTGCTTAACTTAGTCTATACCAGCAGTCACCCGGTGAGAGGCGGAACACCAGTTCATCACAGCTCTAACCAAACACCTCTCACTCACTTTCACATTCAAAAACTCTCTTTTAACAGGAAGAAACCTCCAGCAGAACCAGACTTGGGGAGAGGCGGCGACTGATTGGGGGTTAGTGGATGAAGACACGGCAGAGATATTTCACACATTTCTGGGAAATTTTATAATCAGTTAACAGACAAATAAGCATTACTTTAGACTGTGAGGGGGGGAAACAAACTACAAAAACAAAACAAAATAAACAAACCAAAAAACCCACAAAATAAAATGGATAAAATTCGAAGAAAATGTAGCACTGAGGCTAAAACTGAGGATTTTCCTAGCATTGTAGAGGCGCTGGGTTTTCAGTTCCTCAGATGCTGGAAGTGCATGGAAACTGCAATAAAATTAACTATTAATGTGCTTTCTCCATGCACAAGGAATGCTCTATTTTTTTGCATACTGCATGCCATTACTACGTAAGGTAAAAACTTGCCTTTCATAGTAACATATCTTCATGAGTTTAAAACCACAAACCAATGAAGCTGGAAGAGCACAAATCTTTTCACAGCTTTAAATAAACTGATTATTTGTTTGAATCCTGAACTAGTTGTTACATTTGATACACAGTGAGGTAGATAAGTTACAGAAAGGAAACAAGGTGCAGCCAATTCAGGGCCAGTGTTTGTGGGAGAGGATAACTGCTTTGAAGCAATTTTTGTAACTTTGCAAAGATTTAAAAAGCACAAAAGCATTTTGTTCTGCTGCCTAATCAAAGATAAATCAATAATTTTGTGTTCCTTTTAATTAGTTTTAGCCTCTTACTTTATGTCTACTTAACGGATTCTTTCATACATGCAATTGTTTTCTGCTGCAGCGCTAAATCAGCAGTATCAACAGACAACTGAAAGGAAGAGCCAACAGCTAAAATATACTGTCAAAGAAGAAAAACTCAGTTTCAGTCTGTTCTTCTCTCCTTCCATTTTACTGTTCTGGGTCCATTTAGTAAATAACAATAATTTTAAATACAATATCAAAATTTATATTAATTTACAAAGGGCTGCAAATCCTTGTTAAGCAACACAAAGAAGAAGCACTAAAGGAATAAGCTAAATGTTGACAACCAACCTAAGATGGTAAAAATCCATCTGCTAAGTGTCTCTGTGAGTTTATTTTTCTTTAAAATCTGTTTCTGAGTAGAAAAAAAAGAAGCACTGGAGTGCCTGGTGCCGAATTACAAGACCAATGGAAAATACAACAATTCAACCTTGTTGCCTAGTGCACTCTGTTATCTTTTGTCCTTAAATCCCCCTCATCTGGCCCCTACGTTTCCATTCTAATCTCTTCAAGGTTGGAGCTAAACACACACACACAAAAGAAAAAAATACACTGTCACAGAATAGAAAGTCTATGTTTCAATACTCTTCACCCACGCATGTGCCGCCTCTACACACTTTCCTCCCTTAACATAATTTGCAGCTTTGTGAGAAGCACTAAAACTCTGTTCATTTAAAATTTACACAGTTCATCCTCCTACCTCTCCTCACAGCTCTTTAAATTTGCCTTAGCTACAAAATCTTCTTTTAATAAAGCAACTTAATCATTTGGATTTGAGTGCCGTGTACAGATTCTTCTGCTTTTTTAACAGTGAGTTTTATTGCCTCCTTAATGGGTTTCATTGGCATGGAAATGGTGAAATTTAAAAATGCTGAAAAAGTGATTATTAAATATCCCTCAAAAACATTGCATTTAAAATCGATTCTGCTCACTCACCGAGGCTTTTAGGCAGCAGATTACGAACAAACTCGTTGTGGTCTCCCACGTGGAGGATGCTGTAGACGCTGGAGGCCATGAGCTCCTCCTGGGTGTATCCAAGGTAACTCGTCACGTTCTCAGAAACAAAGACGATGCGCCCCTCCCGGTTGACAACGAAGAAAAACCCATCAAGCGCCTTAACGGGAAGAACAGAGAGAGGGAAGACTAAATCAGATTTTCTGAACGTGTGTATTAGTTAGGAGTAAACAACATGTTAGGCACACAAACCAGGATTTCCTATGTATTGTTTTACCTCTAGCAGCATGGGCCCCAACGCCTCTTTCTCCACCAGTCCCTGGCTACTGGAGGAGATGTCGCTCTTCTGCACCTCATCATCTGGAGAAAGGAGGGCTGCTTTTTCTACCCGGGGGGGTAGAACAACAGAGACATTAAATATTTTGCAATACAGTTGTTGTTGTTTTTTTAAGTATAAAGCCTATTTTTAAAAACTAGTGCTGTCAGTGTTAATCTCGTTTAAATTATTAAGGCCATAACGTCATAATGAGTGATTCTGCACGGCGTCAACATGTTAACACGTTGACGCCGTGCAGAACCACGCACGGAGCGATCCGCGGTAACTCGCTAACGGAGATTTGCCACGGTAATGCGGTTATGGCGTTGAAGTCATTTTAACGAGATTAACGCTGACAGCACTATTAAAAACACGTACACAACGTTTGCTATGCTATGAAAAAAGGGGTTTTAATGCCAACAGAGATATTTGGTGCCTACCAAAAAGCCCATTTTGAGTCTCAGCGATATTCATAGCACAATAAACACTGAGGTAAATATCACAGTTTTACCGTGTTATTCTAACAAGTGTCGCACATGTTCATGGATGGAATGAAAAAGGTTGTTTTGTACAGCTACAATTTATTATCATACAGTTACTGCTTTGAAATAAAGAGCACTCTACATGTGTGTGGCTGCACAGAGCAGACAGACTACTGGAAACCAAAGAAAAAAAAAATCATATTATTTGAAAAAAGTTAGCTTTAGACCACCAGAGTGGTTACATTTTCTAAACTCCTTTGACAAGCTTTCAAATCCCTGTTTGAGGGTAAAAGCTTGGTTTTACAGTTAAGGTTACAAAACCGGTTCAGGTCAGGGAGAAGGTGAAAGTTTATCAGATATTTTGTGATGGTTAAACTTAAGTCTTAGGAATGCACCGATGTCAATGAGTGGCCTCACAAAGACAGCCAAGGCTTTCCTCCCCACATCTGTCGAGACAGGATAAGAATGTATGCTTTAACTGAAAACTTGAGGTGACAACTCTTACAGATGTGGAGGTTTATTTTTTGCATACCCTGGTTTACTCCTGCAAACCTTGTTTAAACATTTACATAAAATGTTTTATGATTTTTTGGTTTACATTATAGTTACGCAGAAAATTATAAAGAAAATTAAAGAGCATAATATTTGACAGAAATTGTGGAGACACCGTACAGAAAACGTGTTTCCTCACCCTGCTCACGCCGTTTGATCTGCTGGATTTGGTCCACAGTGCTCTTGAGGATGTGGCACTTTTCGGGCTTAACGCTGAGACTGGCAATGTCGCCCATGTTGGATGACAACAGCTCCGCCAGCTCCTCGATGTAGCGGCACTCCAGCTCCCGTCTCCGCTTCTCCGCACTGCAGAAACAGACCCGACAAAGACTCAAAGCGAAGTTCACATTAAAACAGCTGTTTTTAAATCAGTACTACTTTTCTGGGTGATTTTTTTGGTACTTATCTGGTTTTAAAAACATCAGAAAACTGATTCTCTAGCACTAATGAAACTATATTTGTTTTGATTTTGACATTTTTAACCATGAAAGCCGTGACATTTACTTTAAAGTGAGAAAGAAAAGCAGCAAAACCTGACATGTTAAAAATTAATCAATTCACTGTTTCTGCTCGGCAAAAGTTACATTTAAATTACACGGTACTTGAAGTACATTGTCCTAAACTAATCAATATGGCCAAGTATATTACACTTTAGTAATAAGGCATTACTATATCACCATGTTTAGTAATGTAATCAATAAGGATGAACTTTGTGTCAGCCATAGTATTACTAGCCTAACTTTCTGATGTCAGTGGTCAACATTTACCTCGTTGTGAATATAAAAGTTTAAAGATGTCACGAAGAGCTTTAAAAAACTTTAAGAAGATGTGATTATTGTTGTTGTTGTTGTTGTTATTATTATTATTATTATTGTTGTTATTATTATCATCTCTTTTTAAAATGCAGACTTTTTTTTAAATGTGTACATGGCAGCAAAAAGTATTGGCAATTTTTTTTTAAAGATTATGACAAGAGAAGAAAAAAAATCAATTACTGATGGATTAATGGATACATATGAGAACACACACGTTCTTTAAACAAAATCACCCATGATGTACAAGCAATTATCAGCACCCCTCCAGGAGCAGAAGCAGAAGAGAAAACTATAATTGTCCCTGTAGGCTAAATATGCAGTTATTACACAATAATGAGTGACTCGAACCGTTGGTTGTGACTGACAGCAATAGAGACAAAGAAACAAACAGAAAGCTGGTTGGACCCAACACAATGTGCTCAGACACATTACACAGGAGATCCAGCAGAGTAACGTAGATTGCAATGAAGGAGAAACACATGATCTTTAACGGAGCACAAATTAGACTGTTGGAAGGCTGGTGATATATTTAAAGCACAAATCACATTTTATTGATAGCAGCATTATTGAATAAATAAAGTAGACTAAGTTTTGTTTATTTTTTGTTTGTGATAAAGTTGTATGAAAGAGTTAGGATAGAAAGTGTTACACAAGTTATTTGAATGTTGCTATTTAAACTATTTTGTACAATTTGTAAAGCATCTCGTACCTCTGCTTTATTGCTGTTGATGCCAAAGAAACATACATCAATACATACATCTACATTCACTGCTGGCATTTGCAACTTTTAAGGTGATTTTAGACCTTGTGATTATTATATTTTTAATGTTTTTCCTCCCTCAGTTAAAAAAAATGCTGTTGCTATTTAAGCCCTTGTAAATACGACATTTGACATTTTTGTAATTTTCAATTAATGCAGATTAAAATAAAATTAGCTTAAATCGAATCTGAATCATGCTTTCAGCTCTGACCTTTGGTTTCAGTGTTAATATATTTGTAATCCATTTTACCATGGTGTTGCTTTTTTGCAATCAAATTGATTTATTTATACTTTTTAACACTGCTTATTTATAAAAAAAAAAGATTGTTTTTTTTAAAAAACAAAACAAAAAAAAACAAAACAACAGCCAGTTAAATTTAAGTAAATGGTTTTAGATTAAACTGTGAAAGTAAATTCATGATCCTCTTTTTTCCTGCATTGGCTTTTTATCCACCTGTGGCATTTTTCTATAATATTGAAATTGGACAAAAATCAAAAGAAAATAAATTAATTAAGATTCTTCTCTTTTAACCTTTTGCGCAGCCTGGTGTTTAAATTTATTCTTGAGTTCCAGTGATTTCATTTCTAACGGACGAGAAACAGCAAGGTATGTGGCAGCAAGAAGAGCGTATATGTGACCGTGCGTATGTGAAACGACAACAGCAAAAGTAGGTCAGTGCATTGGCCAGCCAGAAAACACAGGCGTGGTGACCGAGGGAAGGGGGAGGAGGGGGAGGACGCTGCTGTGTGAAATGAGCGGGTAAGTGGATGAGTATAGCTGCTGGAGAAATGCTAGCTGGGCTGTTACATCACCTATCGGCCTTATAGATTTACACATACAGTACATGGAGAACTTTCACTCCTACACGCCCCACTTAAACTTATACTGACCTAAAGTCAAATCTATACTTTAAACTTTATCTCAGGTTTCTAATTACTTCTATTTAATTAGGACTTTTTGTTCAAATTTACTTTGTTTGGAGTAGCAAAAATGTTTGGTATATAACTTGGTATCTTGGTATATACATATACAAATATACATGTATATTGTTTTTTACATTTATATCTTTATGGTGATTTGTTTTTCCTTTGGGAGTATGTAGACATAGATCACTTTAATATCACTAACAAATAAATAACAACTGTGATAAATAAATTAAAACAACAAAATATTTGGCACAGGGAAGTCAGTACTTGACAGGCTGTCTGTGGGATGTTATTTCACTTTTTGTTGCCGATGTTTAATCACTGACATCGCATTCACACTAGAGACCGGTTGGTGATCCCCTGGCAACCTCCAGTTGTTAGTGACAAATGTGGGTTCCTTAACCACTTGGATGTTACTAGGTGAAACTGGTCACAAACATAGCGCTGCACCGAAAACCTTCTTGTGCTCGCTTTGGTTGCTAGCAGATTGCTCCAGTTACTGGAGTTTGGTGGACCACACCAAGTTGTCTGCAATACGAATTTCACTGATTACAACGAATTAGAGATGGACCGATCCGATATTACGCATCAGTCCGATACTGACCTAAATTACTGGATCGGATATCGAAGAGAAATAAAAAATGTAATCCGATCCATTAAATATCACAAAATCATTTAACAAAACTTGCGACATGGCGTAACTCAGCTCATAACCTTAGCACGTCGGAGCAGCACGCGTCACGTGATAGAGCGGCTGTGGCGTGCGAGACCTGTCAGTGGTCTGGTTGAGCAGTTGGAGCCTCGCTACGAAACCGGCATTTCATCTCCGAGAAAGGTATCCCAGAGAAGTAAAGCAAGTGTGTAAGTTCATCTCTGAATGTTTGTAAAGCATTCCCACGTCAAGCTTAACAACCAATACATGCAGTGACTGCCTCTTCTTCTCTCCCCCTCACTCTCCTGCTGCTACTTCAATCATGAAACTGATCAATGATCAGCTGATCGGCTTTTCTGTCACAACTCCCGTCTCTCTTGTTTGTTTATCGCCCACTTTGCACCAGAAAGAGGAAACCAGCAGATAAACAACAGCAGCATGTTTAAGCTTGATAAGCTGTTGTTAGAATGTATTACTTTCTACACCAGGATCCTTTTCTATGTAGCTGACAGCTGGTAACTGTGCAGGGGCGGATCTAGCAAAGTTTTGCTAGGGGGGCCAGGTAGGGCATTAATAGGGAAAGGGGGGCACAAAGAAATACTTTTCTTTCTAATTGTCATGTCTAGCTTTTAATAAATAATTATCTGAATCTTACAACCAAAGTTTTCATCTGATGTAAAATGTATAGAAATCCATTATTGTATAAAGGAACTATTAACTCTAATATGTACTCTGGTAAGCTACAGCACTTTTTCCTTTGGTAACCATCTGTGCAGTCTGTAATTCTGTTGAAGAAAGATGTTGAATGTATTTAAATATGTAGAAAAATAATTGATTTCTGTGCATTTGTTTTACACGTGCATTAAATTAAAGTAGATTGCGCCGATTAAGCATTATCAGGCGGAGGGTGGTTTCCTTTTGTTTTTGCTGGGAGTTTGCAACCCTATTAGTAAGGTTGTTTAATATTTCTGCTAAGTACTGTTTAAAATACCAGAATAGGGTGGATGGTGTAGGTTTAAGTAAATTAGATTGATCAGTATTGCTGAACTATGAAATATTTTGGGTGCAGTGTATTTTTTGCATACAGGAATAACAGAATAGCTTTAGTGTTTGTTTTTTTTAAAACTTGAGTATGAACTCGTACAAAATGCAGCAAGATATTAAAAAAAACAAACAGTTTTGTTGATTATAAAATGAACTATATTGGATTCATATCGGTATCGGCAGATATCCAAATTTATGATATCGGTATCGGACATAAAAAAGTAGTATCGTGCCAACTCTACCACGAATCTCCAGTAACCACTTGGTTGGGGAATAGACATTCATCCCTAGCAAACTGCCTCCAAAAACTAAGCAACCTCAAAGTTAGTTCATGAAATCCTCATGCTTCATGCTCTTGAACACAAATTTCACCAAACTATTGGTATGTCCTGTAACATGATTTTTTATCACATGTACCAATTTGGTGTTAATTTCACAAAATTAATATGTTATACTTTTAAAAAGCAAGAAACCTCCAACCTCCACATTAAAAGTTAGAGAGACTGATTGTGAAGCAAATCGTTTTGCTGCTGACATCATATTTTCAGCCATGATTTATATTATTTTTAATATCTTACTAATTAAAAATACTTTACTTGGTTACAGTTACACATTAAAAATAGCTTTGCATTAGTAAAGGTTGGTCGGGTTATAATACAAACAGTTAGTAATGTCTAAAAGCTCTATTTCCTGACTATAGTCACGTATCCTCACTGATGAGTCTGGACAACATATGTGCTGCAGACACAAAAATACACTTTCTTTTAAAGCACATTACAAAAAAACACATAACATTTTATGTCCACGAATATAAACAAAGCAAGGCAGAATAAAACACTATTTTGCCTTGAGTAAAACGTTATATTTCTCCCATCTGGAGTTGCCTAATCCCACAGTGACAGCCCAGTAGGGCTGCCACAAAAGGATAAGGCGCCTGGCCAAGCAAAAAAACGAGATAATATTTTACGATAGATCGATAGGTAACACACGATTATTATCGATTAGAAATACGACTAATTAAGAAACTACACATCCAAATCACAATGGACAACGTAACAACCGAAACAGCTACTAATTGCAAACAAGCAAAAGCAATTAAATAACTAATTATAATAAATGCATCATTAGAACTATCATTAGCTTACAGCTTTAAGCTTTTAAGGTGCTAACTAAAAATAAAGACAGATGATAGTTTTTAATTTTAATGAAATTTGCAGATTGTTTCGGTGAAGTTTAATAAACTCTTGCTATCTAAAATATAACAGGACAACGGAGTATATTCTCAGCATCTCACACTTCTGATAATCAGTGTCTGCTTGACGTTTATTCAGCTGTGTAAAAACTATAACTTTAATCTCAGCCAAACCGATTTACTCAGGAACAAATAAAATACTAAAAAAAAAAAAAAAAAAAAAAAAAAAAGCCAAACAACAACATTTTTAATTTATCTAAGTGACTCATATATATTTAACCTGAGTCGCGAAAGACGGCGGTGGGTTTGAAAACAATTTGCCGGGAGTCCGGTGTTCTCACGGCGCTAGTGACCTAGCCCCCGGCTAGCTATCGAGCTAGTGGGTAACAGACGTCTCCGAAAACGTCGGAGCGCTTTTGAAAATATGTGGTGTCCTGATAAACTGAGCAGATATTTGAGGTTTACACAGCTACATTCTCGCCTGAAAATATGTTAAACGTTTATTTTGTGACCCAGAAAGAATAATAAGAGTAATATTAAAACTAACTAGCTGCCGCCATTGTTGGAAACTAAGCTGGGCCGCGCTATGAATTCTGGGACACAGCTGCTTCTTCTTCTTCGGGGTTTAACGGCAGCTGGCATCCTTGTACATGCAGTGCTGCCATCTTCTGTTTCAGTCCGTTATTACACTCTTAAATCCTGCTACTTCTGTGTCTTTTGCGATCTTACAAAGCTTCAAACGACACGTCGACTATTAAATCAGTCGTCGACGATTTTGATAGTCGACGTAATCGTGACTAGTCGACAAATCGTGGCAGCCCTACAGCCCAGCTGACCAAAAATGAGCAAAAACAAGTAATCAGTAAGCATGCTCGCCATGTACAACCAAGGCAATGATTGCGTTACCTTATGTGGATAATCTATGATTTTTATAAGAATTGGGCAATCTGAGAATTAAATATGTCCATTATATTTATTTTAGGGGTGGGACTCGATTAAAAAAATTAATCTAATTAATTAGAGGCTTTACAATTAATTAATCTTGATTAATTGCACAAGAATTTTTTTTTTTAAATTTTAAAAGGTTTTAGTGGGGGACAGAACAAATAATAGACATGGACATGAATATTGCAAACTCAAGCTCTTTTGATTTATAGGGGGGAAAACTGCATTTAAATGCAAAACAAAGAAACAAAAATAATATCCCTGGCCAAATTGGGCAGACTTAGAAATAAAGTGCTATTTTAAGTACTTTTAGTACATTTTTAAAATGGTATTGTCTTTAAATAATAATAGAAATTTCAAAATAAAGTGCAGTTTTTCTTCTAAAAAAATTAGGCAGAAACATAAAAGGCTATTTGAACAGCTTCACCTTTAAAATCTGAATAATCTTAGCCAACATTATTTTGTACATTAGGCTAAAACTGTGTGATCATCAAACATTTTAGTGCAAAAATAAACCTATTGGACTCACAATAACTCCACTCTTACTTACAGTCCGTCTCTTTCAGCCAGTTACTTAGACAAACTAGCCTGTTCACATTGTCAGAGCTCAAGGCAGCTCTCTTTTTTGTTACTATGTGACCTGCAAGTCTGCAACAGTCTCTCACATGAGACAGAAGTGGCCGGACTAATCAAATACTTGCAGGCCAGGACAGACAGCTGTGGGTCGGCCCCTGCTCGACTGGACCACTACTGCAGCGGGCAGTCTGCCTCCCTGATGGTGGATTCTGCTCTGTAAAAACTCAGGGCCCTGTTACACAGGGTTTCCTCATCTAAATCTGTAGCACATTTTCTAAACCCCTATCTTCTACCACTGCTAGTGGTCTACAGTCCAGAGCAATCCATTTTGCGAGACAATCTGTAAGTTTGTCCGACGCTGACTTAGTAATTTTGGTCCTGAAGCCAGTCATTTCATCAACTGGGACTGCTAGCACTAACAGCTCCTAGTTTCTGTGCTCGCTGCAACATGTTTTGCATTTAGATGGTACTGTAAGGTTGAAGTGCTGCGGTGGTATGCAAACTCCTTTTTGCACAGTTTGCACAAAACCACGCTTTTATCAAGACTACTGCTAGGTAGTCTTTTAAAATGTAATTTAAATTAAATGAGTCCTAACTGTCGCTACCCGATCGGTACCCCGCATGCGCGAAAGGTGTCTACTTCCGGTCGTAGCGTTTTACGATAGTTATGGGTCAGAGTATCTGTTAAGATGTTAAGAATAATAAGTATATCTTAAAATGTTTGCAATAATGAAGCATTTCAGTACAATGTAGACAAAAACGAAAAATAAAAAGAAAGTTACGGATCAGGACTCTTCGATCCTTACTGCGCATGTGTAAAGTCGGACCGTACAAATCGGGTCTACCCGATCCGTACCGCGCATGTGCAGATGTTTTCTTCTTCTTCTGTTCGTTTAATGGCAGTTTACTCCCCAGTGTATGAGGATACCGCCACCTGCTGACCGAAGCGAATAACCCTATTATAAACTGAATTAGCGTATTATCAAAGTGCGTGTTAAATTTGATTTAGCGATAGTCGAGTGTGTTTATGCTTGTCTGTGAGGAGAGGATTGTTGGAATAGTGATGATGATGTCCGCTATCACTGTCAATTGTCAGTAAACACTTAATCTGGCTGATGAATCTTCACGTGACACATTGCTAAGTCAATATTATTAAGTCTGTAATTAGGCGCCATTCTTCTTATTTTACGGCGCTGTTGTTCAATCGGGGGACGCTCTCTGTGGAGGAACTTAGCATGAATTTGTTTGTATACGGATTATCCATTGTTTAAATGTCCCGGTAGTCGAAAAGGAGGCAGAGCTGTTGAGAAATGCTAGGAGCTAACTGGGCGCTAACCATATCATTCAAATATATTGAATGTCGCAATGTTGGCAAAGAGAGGAAGTGACGTAAGATTTGCGCATGCGGGGTACCGATCGGGTTTCCGGTACGGATCGGGTAGTGACACTAACAACACACTTTCTTCTGATTCTTCCATTTTTGTAGCTGTGTGCATCAGTGTAATCGGTATGCCAGGAAGTCATGCATTGACAAAAGTTCCCCTTTGCTTGGAATTCAAAGTGCGATTAAATGCATTAATGTTTTTATAATGCATTATTTTTTTCAAATTCATTCATCGCAATTAATGCATTAAAATTCCCGCCCTCATTTATTTATGATTATAAATTAAGCCACTGCTAACAAAGTTGATTAAAAAAAATCTGCCATAAATGTAACTTCTGATGTGATAATGAAAATAAAGTAATGACAAAATTATGAGTTCGATTTTATCTTGTGATCTCATCAGTTGAATTTCACTGATCAGTCAGTTTTTGGCAATTCATTTAATGGTTTAACACATTTTAATGCAAACATCATTTGTTTACATGTATTTTACGACATAATTTCACGAGCTTAGATGTTTATAAGCTTACTGATAAAAAAGCTAGGTTGATATGGTTGATAATTGTTTTTATTACTCATCTTTTGGCTGATCATGAACCAATAAAGATTCACAGTATCTCCGGCTCTATCCGTGTAATGTTTGTCAGTGTTGTAAAAAAAAGGCATGCAGCCGGTCTTACCTTTGCCCTGACGTGTCGCATGGCGAGCCCTTCCTCTTGCGTAACTCTGGCGTGGCAGGGTCCAGAGGGCTTTCCCCTACTGCACTCATTTTCAGCTTTAACTGACCTGCGGGGGTGGGAAACGCATGGTAAAAAGATGTGTCAGGAACAAAATTGAGAGCAGCCATTAATGTAAATCCCACAGCTTTCTCCCCCTAGATCCATTCCTACAAACCAGTGCAGATAAAAGAGCACAGGAAAGCCACAGATTTTGTAAAGACTTTGGACAACTATTTCTTTAAATTCCTACTGTCAGGCAGAGCTAACCACACATGCACAAAATCCAAGGCCACACTGAATCTCCCCGGTCAGACAAGACTAGGGATGGGTACCGGTGTCCGGTGCCATCTGACATAAACGGTAGTAACCAGACCGAAAAGCAGCGCACATTTCGGTGCTTTTTTTTCCTGAGCTGTGATACACTTTAGATCCTAGCCAATCATTTTACGTTTCCAAGGATAGTAGGCAGGTCCAGGTACGTACGTTCTTTTGAGCAGAGCTACAGATTAAAAATGCCCAAAGCGAAGCGGTCAAAAGTCTGGCTGTACTTCACAGCAAAATATGCAAACTCAGCAGCCTGCAACAAGTACTTTAAGGTGATACTGTGATACTGTGCAAAGGCGGTAACACCTCGAATCCGATAAACACCTGGCGACGCATAGCGTTTTTTTTTAAAAGCTGAGAAATGCGCCGTATTTGATAGCTTGCTGAGCACCGTTTAAGCACCGGCACCGTTTCAAAAGTACCGATTTGGCACCGGTATCGGATAAAACCTAAACGATACCCATCCCTAGACAAGACCGACTCTGCTGTTTTGTTTTTCCTTGTAAAACAAATTCCCAATTAAAACAAAAGTCAATAACACTATCAAACACTACTGTAATAATCCAAATAATCATATGGCGCTATGATTGTGTGTATTTCTGTCAACACCATCATCAATCAACATGACCACCAATTTAACTACACAAGTTTACCCCTTTTACACAGGTGAATCTTCTTTAATATTTGTCCTGACCAGTCCTTTTTTAAAATCACCTTCACCTGCAGTTTTCTACCAACCTCTGAATATAGTTCAAGAAGAGTATTTTGTGCTGAGAACATTTTAATTCACTATTAATGCTGAGTGGCTAATATTAGGCTAACCTACATGTTTCAACTGATAAGCCATGTATGAGGTTGACAAATGAGTTACATGTCACTCTCATCCTTTAGTCTTCCAAATGATCCCGACACCCTGCCCTACACATGTAGTCTTGAATTATTATTTACAACAGTGTGGACCAACCAGTAAACAATAATGAGAGTCTATGACTGACTGAGAGTTGTTCCAGGTGACAAATTTAGCAACAATTATTCAGATTTGTGAGCAATCAAACTAATTTAAATACTGCTGAAATGTGTAGCACGTTGAGTCGTACATCTTCTTTGCATGTTAAAGTCATTGAGCTGAAAGTGGCTGCAGATCAGCCACTTTCATCACTGGAGTTTTTACAGCCAGTGTACAGCCACTCATTTCTCACAATATGTTCTGCAGTTTCAATAAGTTTCCTACTGGCACTATAAGCTCTCAGAAACAAGTTAACTAGTGTTGAATATCAATTAAATACAAATAAGTAGTTTAACTGCAACATTATGCAATATTTCATCATCTAGTGGATGTCCAAGCAACATCTGGCTTTTCCCATTCATAGCATCTCACAAGTACTACAAGAAATACACTGTAATATGCAAATGCAATTGATATGAGCATTTCTGTACAGAGATTGCTGACTGCTTACAAACAACGGAAATCTTTTCAATTTCTGTAGCCTGTATTCACAGGACAGTTCAGAGAAGACAGGAAAGCGGGAAGAGGATGTGTAGAGTGACCAGGTAAGCTACAGCGGCGCCTCAGCATTTCTAAAAGGAAGGTGAGACATAAACATGAATAAAAGCCTTTCAACTACTTGTGGGAAATTTCTTTTTCTTTAAAATTTACATTCATGCGTTGTGACTGAAAGAAAAATCTGTACACATACACACAACCTCTTTAGCCCACTGAAAAACAGGCTGCCATTGTCACAAGTATTGGGTGCCGCTGCAAGTCCATGCTGCTCACGGGATGCTAATCCTTCCTGACTAGCACTGTTTACATTTCACCTCAAATCACCCCGCTCTGCTTCCGCCTTCCTTGTAGTGCTAACCCACTGCACTTAAAAAACATCCATCCACAACAGTGAGAAATGAGATCACTGCAGCACATTAGCACCCAATAAAAACACAATGCAGCCCAATTTCAGAGTCAGAGATTAGTATGTATTTAATATAAGAGCCTGAGCTGCAAGTATGATATATAATTTATTCTTGTTTATGTTACAAATGTGTTGATTCTGGCTATATTTTAAGGAAAAAACATTTATAACACACATCAGGTGATATTAATGGCTCGACTGGAATCTAGGAATAAAAATAAGAGTTAAAAAAGACATTTTTACGTAGCCAACATCTTTTTTTGCCTACCAAATATCTAAAAAAAAAAAAAAAGTTAATGCTTTAGTCAACCCTTAACTTGGTATATGTTCATAAAAAAGGCCAGAGGTTCTAATTTCATTTGTCAGATAAAATAGTAATAATATTTAGTTTGATATCAACATGCCTCCAAAGGCACCAAATATTGACTAATTTTAAATGTATGTTTTTTTATTTATTTATCTTTTGTAACTTAACCTTGAAAATTAACGTTTGCACTTACAGACTGATGGACTGTTTCACCTGTAATGTTAAGTGTAAGAGAAAGAGCATCCATCTTTTCAGAGTGACCTTCCCATCATAACGCTCATCATTTATGATGGTTAACAAGCTCAGGTAAAGCCGGTACGTTTCTGGGAACGCATCTACAAATTTACAGTTCACTGTCAGAAAGAGAACACCAGGTGCAGTGATTATGTCTGATAATGTACCAAGCAAGCAACACCAAATGCATCTGCCGAACGCCCTGTACTCACTCGCCTTATAGATAGCTTTAATTTATCAGTCTACAACAAGAGGACGCTTTATGCTTTCTGTTTTGTACCATGAAAACAACCACTTATACTTTTTCTCGGAATGATTCAAAAGGAATTTGTGAAGCCCATCGGCTAGGCACAACCAGATTTTTACATCTCAGGGCACATGGCCTGAGATGTAAAAATCTGCAGGCCTGAGTATATCGGTCAGTTATTTTTAACCAATTTTGTATGTATTTTTTATTCATCTGTCAGAGAACAGCGTCATTTCAGTCCTAGTTTGAACGTTTAATTGCTGCCAACCAGCAAGCAAAAGAAATTGCAGTCACAAGTCTGTGCCAACTGGTTGGTTCAGCTCTTTATCTTATTCAGGTGCTCCACTGAGACTAAGGGCAGGTATTGCACTTATATACAGTTAAGTCACTTACAATGTGTACACAGTTCCAGCAATCTAATAATGGCCAAACCAGTGGGCACCAGTGTGGAACGACAGGCCTGAAGCGTTGCAGAGATGGATGGGCACCCGACCAGGGCAACACTGCTTTATTCTCTTTGTTTGTGGCTACAAGCTGCCTTTGTTCCCTTAGTTTCAGACTAAAGCACCAGTAAGGTTAACGTTAATCCTCAAGATTAACCTGTTTGTAAGTATTTGGCTGGGCACAGCCTATGAAGGGGGCTTTTCAACCTACACAAACACGTCTAAAAACCTAACAGCGTAGCTTGACGTGAATGATGCCATGCACATGTCAAACCCTGGTTGAAAAGTGGTCCTGAACACAAAAGGAAGTGATACCAGAAGCATATTTGAGAATGCTTCAAATGTAATAAGGCCACTGCAGTGTAAAGTCACTAAGCTTATTTTGTGCACCACCCCTGTACTCCCTCTTGCATACATTACTGTACTTGGAAAGAGGTGATGCTGGTGGGATATTAAGTTATAAGTAACTGGTAAAAAACATTAAATGCTAATGTCTATCGTTACCAAACTATGTGTCAAACAGTAACACATGAGTCGATTCTCCATTACAGTCTTGGTGTGCTTTTAGAGCTCGTTTCTGACTGCGTCTTCTCAGCCAAAAGAGCTGACGCGGTGAAGCAACAAGAGCATCTTCGATAGAGAGCTAATTATTTCAAGTGACTCACATGCCCCTTCAGTCCGATTCTGGGTTCTGCTGATCAACGGAAACAAAAGTAAGGGGTCTGAGTGTAACATTTACTGATAATAAAGCTTGAGGATCAAAATTTAGTAAGACCCCTAGCATTAGGAGACCCCTGTGAGAAAATAACAAAGGAGGAAGGGGCTGGGAAATGGTCTTCAAACAGAGGAAAAACGTGGGACACCAACATGGTACTGTAATAACTAAACAAGCTGAACAGGACATGTATCCTCAGATGAGGCCATGGCCATTTCAAATGTTCTGAGGTTCAGCAATCATTTTTAAAGGTTTAAAAAAAAAAATCCCCCTGTTGTGATGATGTAAGTGCTCTATCTAGGGAAAAATATCAATATCCAGTTTTTACGCAATTTACACCCAGTTAAGTGTGAATTTTCACACTTTTCACACTTCACTCACCAACACGCTTATATAAACAAACAAAAGAATCCATCGACTACCATCCATGCGAAATATTGCAAATATTCGTTATTAAGCACGACTACAAAGGATTTAAAACAAACGAAAGACATTCAGCACAAAGTTTTCATTCTTAGCACCCACATGGCTGTCTTTAAGCAAGGTTTCTGCAGCAGTTTGTCTGTGGACAACCAGTCAAGGCAGATAAAACCGCTTTGTTTGTGCTCGGGTAAATCTCACATCAGAGCGCTTTAGACAGTTGTCTATGTTCTGCGTATTTGCTGTATGAGGAGAGGATGTGACACTCAAGCAACAGAGTGTAAGAATTGTTATTTTCTGCGAGAAAAAAAAAGCTTTTACAGCAAAGATGGCAAACTTTTAAGCGTAAAAAAATTAATAAAATATGACTGTTTATATCTGCCTTAATAAGTGCCTGGAGACGTTTCAGGATCCTGGTGAAACTTGACCCTAAAAGACAAGAGGCTTCTTTGTCCCTGGCTGCCCGATTACAATCTCAAATGCAGACTGGAGCATGTACCAGTGATCTGAATGCAAGTGTAGACTGTATATAAAAGATGGATATGGTCTCCCAGGCTTTGGAGTTCACATTGTGAAGTTTTAAGAGTGTTTTGGCCCTGGTTGCATAGGCTTTTTGGAGCCAGAAGTTACAGTACTTGGATGAAATGAGGGAGTTTTAAGCTATGAGCAAGTGCTGCACCCATAGATGTTACAACAGCCACACCCCAGCATAGGTACCTCCTAATTAGTGTTAAGAATTAGAATTTACTCCAAAAATCTCCAGCGCAAGCACAGTGGGGCCATAAAATTCAATTACTACAATTAACAAATATGACCCCAAGCAGACACCAATCAGCTACAGCTGCCTGTGCCAGAACAGTGCCGACTACCCCCAAGTACTATTATAAAACAACTCATACTTTTGTATTAAGAAGGGCTAAGCTATTTACTGAGGCCAAAACTGTTTCTGTTTATTTTTAATTTTCTGTAGCTTTATAATGCTGTAAAATGGCATAATTGAACATGGCTCATTTTTGGAACCAGACTCCAGTGGCCACTAGTGGAACTGCAGTTTTGGTCTTCATATGAGAGTTTTGGGGGAATCTTTAAATTGGAGCTACAAACAACATCCCGTACTACACTCCGACCCTCTAAGCCGCATGAGAGTCTGCATACTACAACAAATACTGTGAGAAGTGACACATGATATACTTCAAAACCACACTTTAACTAATACCTTAATCCATCCAAGCCTTAATCCATCCCTTTAAATAAAATTCAAAGTTCAAACAAAAACTCCACAATTATGATACTCGCTACCTGAACCACCTTCAGTCTCAGTTTCAAAACTGTCACAACACTCCGTGCTTCTACTGCATACACCATTATCCAATCACTGAAATGAAATGACAAAAAGTTAAGTGCACTTTTTCATATATTCTGATACGCTTAAGTGAAAAGTTAGGCACCCTAGTGCCAGCTGGTGTGAAAAAGTTAGTTTGGAGTCCAGCACCCAGCCCTACATTTACAGGCAGTCACACTATGAAAGCTACCACAGTTCAAGTTAGTGGTTAAATATGAATCCTCTCGCTAATGTGGCCCTACGATGAAACGGTCAGGTCCGTGATGAGAAGTTCAAGTGCTCTCCTTTAACCTTCCATTTTCTCCACTCCACATACATTTATACAATTATGGAATTTGTGCAGCAGGATTCACATATTGTTGTCTTCTCTCCTTCTTCTAAAAAAAAAAAAAAAACTAAACACAGCAGATTAAACAGAGGATTTATCTAAGCACTAAGCAGCACATTAAACACTCTGCTATATTACTACCCTTAACTGTCCCTTTTGAATGAGTATAACTCACAGCGGATGACAGCTTTCACAGTTTGCACTTCTTATAGCATCCAAGCTGTGCTGAATGTGACTGAAACAATCATAATTGGTTACAGCTGCAGCGCGAGCATATCCTCAAACACACTTTCACACATATCAGCCTCAAAGTAAACAGAAAGTAGGGACCAAACAAAAAATAACATTAAAAAAGGGGCAGAGAGGAAAACTCACACTCTAACCCACAAACCTGTAGACCAGGTCCTGCACCTTCTGACCTCACCTCCCTCTCCGTATGTGCTGTATGGTGAGAGCCTTCAGTCGCCAAAGAGAAAGAAGAAAAAGCAGCAGCAGCAATGCAACAGACTCAGACCTTTGAGAAACACAGTCCACTGCCTCCACGGGCTCCCCATTTCAGCCGTCTCAGTATCTTTAAGTTTGTCTCTTCTCCTTCAAAGATCCTTCAAAGCTTCTCTCTGCTTCCGCAGAGCTGCATGTACACACGTGCGCGCGCGAACACACATGCGCAGGCATGCATGTGCTCAGCAGCCGTAATGTATGGCTTGCAGAAGGGGGAGTAAGGAAGAGACCACCAGCTACAGAGCAGGGCTTGAAGAGTGTGGAAAACAAGGAGATAAGGAGGACCTAAATGACATTTAGCCTCAATACAGACCCATTATTTATCTTTCTAATGTAGACACAACCTTTCACCAGGTCCCATTTTATTATTTTGGCTCCTTCAAAGAACCTTTATCTTTTGGATAAAACAGCGACAAAAAAGAAAGAAAGAAAAAAGCACAGAAAGATTCCCTCAGATTCACATGTCAAGGTTTCCATCTTGAGCCTGATATTAATCGACCTGACCAGAGATTTGATCAGAATTAAATATGACTGGATCTTCAGTAAAGCCATAAACAGATGTGAAAAGGGTATAGTAAAAGGCTAATAGCTTAATATCTTTAAATAATTATCTGTAAAATAAGCTCACGACACTGCTCATGCATGCAGCATGGCCACCCCTCTTTACTGCATCATGTTGGTACAACCCATGCTCAGTCACTGTTGCTGAGGCCCACCCTCTCAAATATAGGACATGACCAGAGAATGTATACAGCTTCAGCAAGGCATATAGAGCAGCCAGTGACTTATATGTTCTTTCATGTGTCAAGTGAAACATAGCAAATCAGGATGCAACGGTGCCGGTGGAAAATTGAGTGTGCAGGTTCACTACAGTCACGTAACCAGCAGGTTCAACTGAGCAGCTGCTTCTCTGAAAAGGCTTCAAGCTGAGGAGATCTTTTATTTCCCCATGTGGTTTCCACATGAGGGCAGGCTTAGGATTTGGTTTCTCACAATTCAATTAACAAACAAACAGATTCTCTCATTATTCTCATTACTTAATATTAGTTAAATATCATTAATAAAATAGAGTGGAGTCAAATATTGTGACAGAAGTAACTCAAGTTATTCTCAGTAGATTCGAAAAAAATAAATGTATTGAATACTCAAGGTGCTTTCCATGCTGCAGAGTTATATGGTAGAGAAAGTAATTGCAAAGCCAAATAAACTGGAGGTGCCATGCTCAAAAGCTTTTTGATCTGACCATGCAATCAAAAGAAGGACTGGCAAAAGATTAGACAATGGCTTATTTTAAGTAGATACATAAAGCAAAGGTGCCTTTGTTGTGCCACTGGAAAAAACAATATGAATTTCTCTGTTATTTCACTTCATTTAATTTACAGAAAAGAAACCTATGCAGGAAATTCCCTGGCTCAGTTTGTTTGTTTGTTAGCAAGATTACTGAAAAATGTATCTAAAGATTTGCATGAAATTATAGCAGAGGTGGGTGCTGGCACAAGTTAAATGTGATTAACATCTGAAGACAATCCTCAATCAGATCTGAATCCAGGAAGGATTTGCTACCATAGTGAGATTAGATGAAAAGGGGCAATGTTGTCTCATATCTTTGTAATTACACATAAAAATGAATTAATAAAAAATTGGGAGGCATCGTCTTGATGTTCAAGTAAATAGCACAAACTACCCTGGCTTCCTACATTCTTCTGCATAATGGGAATTTAGTATTTTCCATTCCATATATTGTCTGCTTATAAATGAAATATGCAGTCTAGTCTAACATTTCCAAACCAGCCGTCGATTTACAAAAAAGGAAAAAGAAATACAAATGTCGTTTGACTTTTCAAACAAATGTTGTGACCTACAGTTTATGTAGAGCAATGATTGAATTGGCTTGATTTTAGAGTGCGCCGCAAGCTTGCTTTCCAAAACAAACTATTACCCTGTCTGCATACAAATTTTCTACAAATTAAATCAGTCCCAAAGCATGGACCCCCATGCAAGGGGTACTTTGAAGTCCAGTTTGGAGCATGTAAGCAATGAAAAAGAATGTTTTCTATGGAAAAAGACACAAATATCCTCAGTTAAGTTTTTTTTCTTTTCTTTTTTTACTTAATCTTTAAGTGAAATTTATAAGGAAAAATCAGTTCAGTGCATCTCCAATGTCATCAGTCATGGCACTGAGACAAAGATTTACTGACCTATCATTAGCCATTTTTTACTTACCAAAATTGCTATCAGCTTGTCAGATGGCTACTTGGCGGAAGGGATCATTTAAAAAGGGGGGAACGACAGGTGCTGATATTGCTTAGTTGGTTGAGCAGCTGACCATTACACTGAAGGATGTTCAAACAGGTAAAGTACTGCTTGCTGCTCTGACCTGGGTATGATCAAGCTCCAGACCCATTCCTGCATGTCATTCACCCTCATTCTTACTACTTTCCTGTCTACTCTCTGCACTGTCCTAGCCACAAAAAGGCCCAAAAATTGACACAGCATTAAAAGAACAATTGCATAAAATGCATCATAATTTCTATATTAACATATTTTCTCCATGTCTAGTCTTGGTTTGAAAATAGTTCCCAAATGAAAGTTCCGCCTCACATTTGTGAAGTCTATGGTGAACTCAGTGACTGCAAGGTGCTGCAAAATAAACCCAAATCCTCACCCTCCACCCTCTGTGACAGTTGGTATGAAGCGTTTGTCCTGATATTTGCTGTTTGGTTTTCTCAGAACATGGTGTTGTGCATTATGGCCAAACATCTCCACTTTAGTCTCATCTGTCCAAAGGAAACTGTTTTAAAAGTCTTGTGGTTTGCTCAGATCCCACTGTGCATACCTAAGCCATGCTGTCAGGTTCTTTTTAGAAAGAACAGGCTTTTTCCCGGCAATCCTTCCAAACAATCCATTGCCTGTTCAGTCTTTTCTAATTATGCCATGATGAAGTGACCTGGGTGATTTTGCCAGCCAGGAAATTTTAATAGACAAGGTCATACTTGCTGATGATTAGTTGATCAAGTTCATTTGATTAGCAGTGCCCGTCTGCTACTTACCCCTCTTGACTCCTATGAAAGAAGTAAGAGTGCATTGAATTGGCATCCATGCGGCTGTAGGATCACAACCAATATGACCAAATTGGCTCACAATCAATTATTTTAAAATAGGGAATAAAAAGCAAAAACTGATGTATTTTATTTCTTTATTGGAACAGTATGGTGGTATTCTTGCTTTGTAATAGACAGTCTGAGCTCTGTAAGTGCCAACATCATAAATGATATAAACATCAGTCTGTCTATAGCACAGTTTTTAGCACTATGCTGCCATCAGTTTTGATTGGCGAGAGACTGTCCCAATAGGTTCCTTAAATGAGCGGTTTTCTCTTCAAGTGAAAATGTGCACCCAATTCTCACTTGCTGAATATTGTTTCAGTAGCAGAGGGTTACATTTGGCATGCCATAAGAAAAAAGTCTTGCAAACTATGCAAAAAAGCCATGTTCTTCAGCTACAGTTAGAGTAATCTATAGCAAAATACAAAATTTTGCTCTACAAGGGCCTGATATCCACTTACAAGGACATTATACTGCCACTGTTCTATCAAAATTTTAAACGAATGTCTTCATATGTGGATCTCATTTTTCTCAGAAACAAAAATCAGGTAAAAAAAATTAAAAAAAAAATACAAATCTGGTAATCTTTGTTTTTACATTCATCGGGTCCCAATCAGCCCAAATAGCAAAAAGAAATTAAAAATGCATGCCATGAAAGAGTTCCAGGGTTAAAGCTAAAAGTCTGCACTTCAATTGCATGTGAGTTGTTTCATTTAATATCCATTGTGATAATCCATTGTCGTAATCTCTTTCCAAATATATACGCACTTAACTGTATAAATTGCTTTTAGAACTGCTGGAAATGAGTCATTTAAACACATATCTGGCTTACCTCAACATCATATCTATGTTAGAGTTTTGAATAAATGCAGTCAAAGTTATCTGTGCAAATCCAAGAAAGATAAAAGCAAGGCTGCAACAAACAATAATAAATCTGCCAACATTTTTTCTTTGTTGTTTCACTTTTTAGTCCAAGATCTTCAAGGTCCACCAATGCTGCGCTTCGGTGGAAACACCAAAACGCCCAAAAATGTAAGATCTATGACCTTAAAAAACTGCAACTTAAGAAATGTTAATGTTGACGACTGTGTTCCAAGTTAAACAGTTGGAATCACTGATGTATGTTTTTGTTGTTGTTTTTTGGTGGTTTATTTACTTCAAAAGATGATCAGGAAATTATCAACAAAATCATTTTTTCAAAAAACTTATCATTTACCCATGTTTAAACCTGTAAAAGTTAGTTTTCGAATGGTGAAACCAGAAATAACCAGAAAGAAATGCTAAAAACTCTGATGTACATTAGAAAAATTGACTGACTTCCAAAATTGTTGCACTTAGTTATTGTCAGCAAATAAGACATGTCAGCCACCCTGTATGGGACAACAACCATAACAACAACAACAGCTGGTTACAGCTAATGTTAGGCTTAAATTTTACACAAATCCAGCTTATCCAACAGGCTATATGTTTGAGCTGACTTCTGCAAAAGTGTAAAATATTGCAAAATATTTCACTGACAAATATCAATTTTTTGCTCCCAATTTATTGTCTAGTGTTGGCATTCTTCACATATATTATATAGTGTGTACAAAAATGTGTTCATACTTGCACTGAAATGCAAACTGCCTAGCCTCTATACTACGCATGCTTCCAAATCCCAATGAAAAACCATACAACATTCAAAAAATGCTGTTGTGGCCCTTTAAGATTCCCTGCTTCTCAACTGAATACCCTGTTAAGTTCCAGCCCATTGTTTCCCAACCATCTGTGAACACCCAGATCCAGGATGTTTACCAAGAGTAAGAAATAACCTTGGACTACACACAGCTCCTCAGACATTATGACAGTTAGCCAGAGATCTTAGTGTATAGAAAGCACAGCACAAAGCTGTTTTTAGAGGTGAGAGACAACCAGAGAATTGCTACCTGTAGTTGCCCTGTTCATTTATGTAACCAAAATATAGAAATATACATTTTCGCTGAGATAGAAGTATCCTCTCGCCTTTTTCTGAGCAAAACATACGATATTCCTTATCAATCTTTTAAAAGACATCAAATATACCACTAAAACAATATCACCCATGGGCCGTCGGATCTGTGTAACTGCCTTTCTTAGCGTCTGTGTCATTGTTCACCTAATTTTTTCACAGTACGCTTTCTCTCTCAAACACGTTCACTGCCAGGCTGATAATTCCACATGAATATTCATCATTTATTGAACTCTGCTGGGCACTGTGTAATTTGGCGCGTGAATGTGGGTGTGTGTGTCCTCATTTCAACTTGTGAAACGCTATGGGAGGCCTCCTCAGACATGCTGGGATGTTCAGAGCAATGCACTTCATTGGCCTGAAGTTTTTTTCTTCTCGTTCTCGCTTCTATAAACTATTAAATCTAAGTTTAACTAACTTGTCTTCTTTAAAATTAAATTGACAGGCTATTAACTATGTGTGGAGATGGCAAAGACTGGAGTCTTTCAAGTCAGCCATTTGTGCATTGTCTGCATACTGCAGAACTTAAAATAAATGACTTGCCCTGCAAAACTGAAAAGAACAAAACGCAAATCAAACCAATCTCACAGTGCATTTACACCTTATAAATAAATTCAAACAAACACCTACAGTGACAATATAATTACGATGGCACTCCCGAGGTTTTGTGGCAAATCTCACACTTGGGTCCTTGATTTAAATTAGATTTATTTCACCATTTTACTGCTAACAAACTATAGTTTGCAGGGTTTTTCCTGCACACAAGTAATTTAATTTACTCAAGCCTAAATATATTTTTGGATTATAAAATGAACAAAATTAAGAGGTAAATGTATCTGCCACTCTGGCAAAGGTCTATTTTAAACCAGGATAAACTCTCATTTTCTCCTGGTCAGGAACAGATTTTGAAACAAAAAATGAATTTTCAATGAGGTTATAAGATAATAAAATATGACAAGAGTAAACAGGTTTGGCCTTACATCAATGTACATTGGAGTAAACTAAATCCCATGAATGAAAGAAATGCATGGAAGTGGATGCAGTTTTTAAATACAATAACTCATAACACTGGTACTGAAACACTGATTAATCACCATCAATTTTGATAAGCTGCCATTTTCAAGGAAAAACACCTTTTCAGCGCAATAGGCTGGTTCACCCTCCTAAACTTGCTTATATGTTACTTTAATATTTTAACTAGTTTGGGCTACTGGTGATATTCAATCACAAAAGCAGTTAAGAGAATAATAGATAATAAGAACTAGATTACAAAACAAGCATAAAATAAATTTCAAATAAATCCACGTTCAATACGTAGCCGCTGTGTCTTGCTTTACTTGACCTCAGGTTTGCCACTGCCATCCTACAAACACAACCTTCAGCCTTCGTTAGAAGCTCAGTCCAGAAATTAAAATAATCACTAAAAAAGTATTCTAGTCAATATAGAAAATTACTCTTTCAGTATTCAGTGGGAAATCAATGTTATATAACAGTTTGCTGCAGAACACACAAGTTGTGCGAGGGATCACTCTGGCTTGCAATGAGACATACTGCAGCACTCAAGTCAACGAGTACAGAGCACCGTGCTTACTTGATCTAGGGCTCCAGTCGGTGAGTCATGTGGTGGCTGTGGTGGCCTTGTCAGGGACTGAGCAAAGCTGAGGGAAGGAGGGGAGCCTGGGCGTGAGATCAGTGGTGGGCCAACGGCTTACAGTCAAGAGGATGGAATGATGATGGCGGTGGGGTTATGGCTCCACAGCCGCTCTGTCAAAAAGCACCATCCCAGGTGCAGGGAGAAGCCCGTTGGCCTCCAACTGTCAAGAAAACACAGAAAAAATGGACAATCACAATATGTTCATTTGCAATGTAGAAATTAACCTTTCACAAGTTATGCTGTAATACTGACAGTTCTATTTGCCATTTGTTAATAACAGGTCATTATTTTTGAATATTTAAAATACCAAGCAGCAATAAACACAAATAAAGTGAAAGAACGTGTTAATTGCTAACAGAGGGAATAAGTCTGTGTGACATGGTGAGACTAGATGCTATTACAGGGGGAACATGCAAAAGCAATGACAAATGTAGAGGTGAAAAAAAACAGGTCCAGGGTGAACTCCACCAGGTACAGCTGGCAACCTTACTACAACTATGGGCTGTTACTTGAGAGTGATTTGTAGTGGTTGATATTTAAAGAATAGTGAAATAGTGACAATGTTTAAGCTTAATCATATGTGATCTGAACATAACACCAATACCACTGATGAAGTGAAAATGATTTGATGATATATTTTTTCTTTTTTTTTTGTCATATAAGTAAATATAAGTTGAGTTGTAGCTTACAAGCTGCACCAAACACTAATTTTCAGACTGTTTGTTCTACTCTTATGGCACATTTATGCACACGAAGTCACTGCAATGAGGTGAACTGACACAAATTTGCACCAGGCATTGTAACTGGAGGCAAATCTGCATTTACACAAGTCGTAGACAGAGACAGAAAAGAAGGGAGGGCCTTGGAGAAAAGTGACAAATCGTATATCTCATGATATTCTGGGGAAAAAAAGCCAATAAGAAGAAAGATAGCTTAAGGGCCGATCAGCTAAAACAGATTGGTTTACACAGAAGAAAAATTAAGGGGCAGTGCCAAGACCTTGTGTAAGATAAATAAGGATTATTTTGAACTGTAAATCATGCAAAGCTACTCTACAAGAGTTTAAGAGGTTCATGTTGAAGGAAACTTTAGCATTTCCATGTAAAAGTGATAACAACCCCGAAGAAAAGACTACATTAAATGAGATTTCCCCTCACTACTACCAAAAGACTGCATCTTATAAAAGAGCAATAAAATTGTTGGGCGAATTCAAAATAGAAGCTTCTATGGAAGACATCTGGAGAATTAAAAGCAACCCACACCAGCTGCAGGGCTTCATTCATTAAATATATTCGAAATATTTAGGTTATTTCACTGTATAACCTAAGAGAAGCACAGAAATCTACTTTAATAATAACTTAGAGCACACACACAGAAGATAAATCTAAACAGAATTACTTGCCCCTGACATTTGTGTTTCTTGCCTTGACATCCGCTTCATAGCTGCTCACAGCTGGCTGTTAGCAACCCAGCAGGTAGGGACAGACTGATCACAGTAAAATCTGCGCACCATTGTGTCGACTTCGGTGGCTTTACATCTTGTAATCATAACAACTCGTCAACAAACAAACTGAGAACACAAATAACACTCAGACCGTTAAAATTCCCTATGCCATAACAACAGTCAACCAGCAACCTGGAGCTGGAAACTGGATCATTTATGAAGAAAAAACACATTTAAATCCTTTAAAGGAATTCAGTAACTCAGAACTAAAAATCTAAAAACATGCTTAAAATATAATGGAAGAAAAGGTTTGAGGTGGATTATTCTGGTCTATATTAAGATTATTTAACATCAGCTCATTTTGGAAACGTGATGCATTAAAGGAATACTTAAAAGAAAATGGGACTTTCCTAAATTTAAAAAAAAAAAAGGAAAATAAAACATGAAACATATGGTATGTGTTTGACTTCATTTCCTTTATAGCACTTTCCACCCTCCCCAAAAGCCCAAACTCACTCCACAAGTTTAGTTTAGCTCAAAATAAGATGACAGAAAGAGAACCTCTGGTCAACAGGACCAGCAAAACCAAGGAGTCTGTTTGGAAACATGTTGGGTTCAAGGAATCCAAAAGTTCCATAAATGCAACACTCGAATCATCATGTCAAAACAACTGTTAGTCCAGTACTGACCAAAAAAAGAGAGGAAAGAAGAAGAAGCAATTATGATTCTTGCTATAATTGAGGTCAGACTGAGGCAAGTACAAAAGCATGTAGACCATCAGAAGTTCAATGTCGCCAGCATCACCATCTATAGACAACATTCGGTCACTATCAAGTACAAGTTCTTGTATATTTATTATCACATGCACCAGGTGTGAGACACTGCTATAGCTGTATTTCAGTGGAACAATGATCTATATTATTTTTCTGTCCTTTTCTCTGATTTCTTGTTAGTTTTACTGACAACCAACTTTGTAATTAAATGAATGATTTATTGACTGTATTGACTTTGAGTCAATGTACAGGAATCTGAGTACAATGCCTCCCCAGTTTGGCTTTTTGGGTGTTGTGCTCTACAGAGATGACGCCCCTCCCAGACTCAGGGTCTCATGCTAGAAGGATTACATCTCTTGGCTGGCTTAGGAACATCTTCCTGTCCCAGGCCAGCAGATTTGCAAACAGACATATGTATCTATAAAGTAGGCTCAAATTAACCAGTCTGATGACCCGGGGCCAACACTGGTCCACCAAAACATTTGATTGGAAAAGTACAATTTATATTTTTGATTCCAAATTACTCCATAGGTTAAGGTCCCTTGCAGATTGACTTGTCTTTAATACACATCTAATGGCACTATGCAGAAACACTGAGATCTATTGTTGGATTTGCACTTATTATAAGACATTATAAGATGTTATTAAATGGCTTTACTAGTCAGGCACACTTTAAAACTCCTGATTTAAGCTTAATACACTGGTTTAAAGGAAAGAGGTGTGGTAGATTTATATCACAAGACAAAACAACAGCATCACAGCAAAGAGTTTTATCTTGATGATCATGCTTTTATAATTGCTGGAAGTTGCCCGATAATAAATTTTTTATTGTTTCCTGTTTAGTCGAGGAGGGCACCTTAGTGCAAGAATTGCATTTCAGAGTTTTCTCTTCAAATACTGAACAATAAAACGTGGAAAGTTACAAACACTCGTGTTTGGAAGAGTCTCAAGTTTTGTCAGTATTGGCTGGATTTGAACGACTATCTGGATCTGATTCACTGGGTGGTTCTGCTCCTCAGCAGACCCCACTCTTCTGTTTCCATCTGTTCAGCTGACACATGGTTGACCTGTGCAACAGCAGATCAGTGTCTCGGTCTGGAGAACGAGCTGCTCGGGCATTATGAGTGATTTTCCTGACTATGGGGATCAAACGCAGTATCAAGCTGAATCAATCTGCAGCCAGAGTCTGTGCGGCAACACAGCTCTGCGTAAAAAGGCAGCAGTGTGCTGATTTTAGACGTTAGAAACAGTTTCCTAGTTGTATGTGCTACACAACACGCATTTTATGTAAAGATCAGATAACACATGATTGTTGCCAGGCCCAAACACACCAGCTGATTGACTAGCCCTCTTAATCTGGCTCCTTGCAGTGCTGCAAGAAATTTTCAAACTTCAGCAAGTCAAAAGCCTTCTAAATGCTTTGCATGAGACCTCTCCTGTCTCAGGCTTTTCAGTGTCTATTTAGAGTTTGATCAGATAGCATTTTACAGGTGTGAATTACAGCTCGTCACTGGAACAGCAAAATAGAAGGCGAGTTAACAGGTACATACCCATATTCAAGGGAGAACAATGAAGAGAGAAAATAGAGCTTCAACGTCAACTTTATTTGATCCTCACTTCATCTGGGTTACTTAACAAAAAAGATAAATAAAATTTGCATACACAAGGTTTTTCCAGGCTTATAATGGGTCTTTGGGGGAGGACTACCCTCATCAGCAAGGCTGGTCCGTGTACATTGAATGTAATGAGTCTGCATTACCTTATCTGATGAAGAACATTTCCTGGTACTTCTAACCATCTTACAAAGAAAAGCATTGTTCGTATATCAGTATATAAACCCCTAATCAAAAAACTGGATTAAAAAAAATATAACTTTCTTTTGACTCTGACGTAAACCTCTTTTGTTGGGAAAACCCTGAGATAAATCTTTAGCAAGTCTGTGTGTACTGAGCGTAGCCAGGATTTCAGTGTGGGATTTAATTGATTCCAGTAGATTCTAGCTCTCTTTAAGCAGGAAATTTACAGCAATCTAATCATTTTCAGCACAGTGGTTGTACTGGTGCAAAATGACTGGCCAGAAGCACTGCAGACGTAGGACAATATCCAAACCAGAACCTTGTTCTCTCCCTTCTTCTGCTTAGAAACTCTTCCTAGCATTCACAGACGGGCTTCAAAGATGTGATGACAAGCAAACCTAGGCTGTTAGGTAAAACGTAACTGGCTGCTTCCTCGCTTAGATAATAACAGGCAGAAGAAAAAAGAAAAAAATGAGTAAAGTTAATGTTAACAGTGTCAATAATCCTTATCCTCAGGCAAGAATCACTAATGTTATTAAGGCGATACTGGGTCTCAGCATGCAGAGGTGTTCAACTATGAACTCAGGGCAGTTATTTTCTTATTGTAATTCTCTGCTATAATGTTTTAATCTGTGCAGTTCATTTCTCGTTTATCTTGTTAAAAATAGCTTTTAACTTCTGTTAAATTCCTCAAGATTTTCCTTAATTTGCACTTTTTGTGATTGGCTGCAGATGTTGCTAAATTGGCATTTATAAAACTCTTGTATATTTTACACAGAAAGACTGCACTGAATGAGGAAGCCTTAAAACATGTATGAATGAAAATCTCCTTATCCAATGAACATTGATTTTCAAATATGGATTTTAATGGCTAGCATGCCAAAGACTAAAAAGAAAGTGCCAGCTTATAGCAGGATTTTAACAAAAACTTATCAATACTGTTATGAATATGCATCTGGAAACAAGAGCTGTCTAGCGTCATAGCGGATGTCTGCCCTTCACCTTCACACTGACTTCAAGTGTAGACATAATAAATGGACCTTCAAAAGCACATTTTAACTTGCTCAAGAAGCCAAAACCTTGTCCCATCTAGTGCAGGTAACCAACAAATCAAACTCTTTTGCTACAATAAAGTATTATGACAAACTACTTTGTCAAAACACATGAAGGCTATATTTCACACAGTCCTTGCTTTCTTTAAGTCTGGTGAACCAGCAGCCTTGGCTTTGGTGGACCAGTAGGCTTGTTTTGGAACAGTGTGCCAGCCTTTCTGCCTCATCTACCAACGCTTCTAAATAACTACAATGACTACGTGATGGTCAGATAGTCATCAGATGCCACAAGGTCAGCCTGCTTATACCAGAGGGTCGAGGAGGAGTTCAAATTTGGAGCATTTTATGAATTAAATGAGAATCATTACATAACAGAATAATTGTGATGTCTGATCTTGCATTCCATTGTGTAACAATGAAATCATGCCAGCAATCGCACCCATGATAAAACCAGACTGACTAATTGGTGATTGTTGATTTCTGGCTTAGAAATACTGCTGATGTTACAGAGAAAAAAAAATACTGACTACAAGCAAGAACAATTAAGGTGCTTTTTATCTTGAAGTGAAGCTCCTACAACATCTGAGAGAAGCCGAGAGCAAATACTTGGCAATAGTTGGAAGGAAGAACTCACTTTTAATAGGAAGAGACCTCCAGTAGAGCCAGGCTCAGCGAGGCAAAGCCATCTTCCATGACTGGTTGGTGAGAAGAAAGAGAAGGGGCAAAAAAGTACCCAGAAACACCAAACACAGAAAGCCCCACAGCAGCTTAAACAATCAGCAGCATTACTGAGGGACAGCTCAGGCTCACCTGATCCAGTCCTAATTGTAACTTATACAAAAGAGAAGTTTAAAATAAGAGTAATAGAGGGGATGGTGTCTTTCTCCTGAATCAGAACACGAACCTAATTCTACAAAAGGGAGGTCTGATAACTGAAAACTCTTCCTCCAATCCTACTTAGAGAAGAAGCACAAGGAAGCCTGCACTCTGAGGGTGGGTCTTGATATGATGAGGCATGTAGAAATCAAGGTATTAGACGCCTTTAGCACAGAAACTGTACCTTCTTTATTACAAATGCATTACTAAGGTAACCCACTATTATTTTCAAATAATGATACATTCAGAATCTAAAGGTGACAAGGCTTTTTCCATTGCTGCTCCAAGACCCTGGAACAGTCTTCCTTCATTTATAAAGATCACCTCCTCTTCAATCAAACCTGAAGACCTAGCAATTTTCACAGGTTTCGGATCACTTTGAAACAGGGTCTATTCTGTCGTAGTTATTTAGTTTTGGTTGTTTTTATCTTGTTGGATAATGTATGCATGTGTATATGTATACATATGTATACATGTGTATATGTCCATGTGCATGTGTGTGTATAGGCATTTGTATATAAGTGTATGAATGTGTATATACATATGGATGTCTTGTAATCTTTTTATTTTTTATCATTTCTTCTAAATTTTTACAAATTAAGAAAAAAATGCAAGTATTTTAAACATGCACAGTATTTTAGTCACTTTCAAACCACTATGCCAATTATTATCTAGTGTAGACTTTGAGGTGTGCGCATTTGTGGTTGCACAACTGCACAAGTTCTCTCAAATTAAGCATTCTATTCCTGACTCTGTACAAACTGATTATTGGATTATTTAATAATCAAATTATTTGCAGCTAAATATGATTAAGGTGGAGCTTTTAAATAAATTAGGTTTGATTTGAGTGATCAAAATGTTGCTGGCTCTCGATAGCCCGTGACTTTTCCCTTTTAAAAACAACGGTGCTTTCTAGATGCACAACATGAGCATAGGCAGAAACTGTAAAGTAAAGTTTTAACTGACTACAAACTGGTTCCTGAAAAGCCAGCCTCCAACTGAACAGGTTTACCTTTTTTCCTACTTTTTGAAATACTGCCAAAATGCAGGTCATGTTTTCTAAACATGACAGCATACCAGGCTTCAACAGTCAGCCAACTGTGGTTGAGTTAAGTAGGTCAGTTTTGTGTGCTCCATAATGATGCTTCTTGTTGACAGGAAATTCAGTGGGTCTTGTCTTATCTATTAACATGTTTGGGTAAACATGACACTTGACATTAGAGTTTGTGTGCACACATGCACACTCACTACTGACCATCTGAAAACAAACCACAGAAATATGACCATCAGGGGAATCTTTGCTCAGTCTTAGCTAGTGGAGCTGGAGAGGTACAGCAGGGCTCGCAAAATTTCAAAGTCCCTGGTAGCCCTTCGGGCAGGGACTCTTCAGTTTTTGGTAGCCCAAAATAAATTTAAGTAGCCCGAATAAAAAAAGAGAGCAATTTTTTGATTGATGTTTTGTTTCCGTTACAATACATTAAAGTATAATATTGTAACGGAAACAAAACATTAATCAAAAAATTGTTGAAACACAAATTACAACACTGTATAAAAATTACAATCATCAACTCAAATATTTGGTTCTAATTGAACAGAAATTTCTATGAACTTGTAAGAACTGTGTAGGACATGAATCAGTCTGTGTCAGATCCTGAATTTGAAATTTCCACTGAAGTCACGGGTAAGAGGCAAGTGGAACCAAGATCTAGGCCATTTGCTTTTTGAAGTTTGCAAAGACTGCTAAATTTTGCCAGTGGTAGTTCACTCTTTGCAACATAGTACGCTGTTCTAAACAGATTTTTCAGGTTTATTTTTAGTATGTTATTTGCAATTGGTGTTTGTTCTGGGAAAGATATTGCAGACTGAGCAATAATGCATTTCTTGCATTTCTCATGGGTTCTAATGGGGGCCTTTCTTAAAATGACTGGTCCCAGTAACAAAGGCGCTTGTCGACTCAGAAATCGAGGAAAACCAACAACACACCCGGCAGAACATTATGTTATTTACACGGGTGCACATAAGTGGTCCGCATGTGCGCATTCGCTGTCAAAATAAAAGACGCGCACCAGATAAGAAGTTGCAACGCGCGTTTGCGTCCATATAAAAAGCACTGTTTTTGTCCGCTAGAGTGGGATTTTCACGGCACATTCTGCACCACATCTTGTGCGTTCATCATTTGTTTGAAGCCAGCTCACCTCCTGCAACCACTTTTCCGAGAATACGGCTTCTTTTGTGGTTCGGACTCCTTCTGACATTTCTTTGGAGGTGGAGGAACACCAAAGTAATTGCTTAAAGGAGCTTCTTCGACATCTTTAAGAGTTCTAAACAAATGTCTGTCCTCCTCCAGAAAATCTTATGTACGCAAACACGCGTTGCAACTTCTTATCTTGTGCGCGTTTTTTTATTTTGACAGCGAATGCGCACCTGCGGACCACTTATGTGCAGCCCTGGTTATTTAGCTCGTCATATTGCAGCCACAGAAATTCTTTTGTCCATGAAACCATAAAGCTGCACTTTCTTTTTGCCTTATAGTCTGATTTGTCATAACTTTTCCGTTTTGTGGTAAGCTTTTCTTTGGCTGTCACTTCTTCACCCTGACCTGTCTTATTTGGCTCAGCAGAACTAAAATATATATCCTGCTGCTTTTACACACGCACCACATAAGCTCAGCGATTCTCTGCGCGATCAACCTCTCACATGTTTAAGCTGCGGGAGATTTCACTTGTCATGTTTGCATAGTAAGCTAACGATTGATAAGACGATGTCAGAGGAATTGGTGCACAAATTATCATCACTCACAGATCAGTGCTGTCGCTCTCTATACACAGTTCGCGATTTCAAAGTGAAAGCAAAAAAAACAAGCGCAAATTCAAACGCGACTTCAATATGTCACATATTGACAGTGGCTCACCGATGCCAATGACATAATTACTCAGCTACATTTCCGAAAGAATGCAAAAGCATTGACATATAATTTTCCTTCCTATGATAGTCCGACGGGCAGGGCAGCAATAGATTTTGGTAGCCCGACTGGAAGAATCGCTAGTCCCGGGACGTCGGGCAGGCGATTTTGCGAGCCCTGTACAGGATATCAAAATCAAACTTAATTGGTATAGCATCTTTTGTGCAGCTTAGCACAGTTCAAAGTGCTTCCAATGAAACTGATAATAGGCAGTAGGAAAATTTTAATTTCCTTTAGTACAATAAGAATGCATCATTTGAGCAACTGAAGATAAACAATGTTAAGATGGAAAACTTGTTTTCCTTATATGTATTAATCAAAAAATAATTTAAAGTGCACTAAAAACATAGCTGGCTGTCTTCAACTCAGAACTTCAACCTTCACGTCACATTAACATTTCTGCACTGAATAAAGACACAGCTTACTTGCAAGTGGCTAACACCATTACCAGCATTTATGCTTATACTATACTGTGTGGTATGTTTGAGTTAATTTGCAATTTTGCCACCAAAACAGTAGTTTTGTGGTGTTTCTTCCTTTAAGTCAATGCAACAGATGGCAGCAGGGAAGAACTAGATGGAAGTGCACCGGAGAAAACCATGATACCAATCACAGTAGTTGTAGGCTGCATCGACGCAATTTCGCTAGATTTCCAAGGAGGTACATTTCAGGTTACATCCAAGTTACACCACATGTAGGATTAGGGCGGTATGATCTCAAATCAAAATCAACTGAACATTTTACCTCAATTACAATTAATGAACTATGAATTTTAAATGGACCCTATACAAAGCGATCTGATCCTGACATGTTTACATCTCAAGTGTCTGAACAGAAAAAAATCATTTTTAACATCTGCAGAATAGTCCAACTTTTGATAAACAGAAGTAGTAGTTGTGAAAACCAAATGTGCAAAACCATCACTGTCTGGATCTCTTCTTCTATTGTCACCTTGCTCCATGCCACAGTTTTCAACCAGCATAGCTCACAACCGACATGGGCCAGATTATGTTGATAAGAGATCTAATTCATTTCCAATTAATTGTCCAGTCCTAAAACAGAGTTTGGTTATGATCTTTTGAGGATGTAAATTTAATGCACAAGTATAAATCTCACATAACAATGAGTAGAGTTTTTCACAGTCAAAAACACACAAAGGGAGGCAAAAAGCTGAGAAGAGGACATCAACTACAACTGCACTCTCATTTCAAATCAACCGCTGGACAGCCAACAACTGACTTCCCACATTCTGAAATGATATGTCAGTGTCATTTACATTTTCTAAATCCTAAATTAATTTAGTGATAACTAATAAGAAGCAATAGGGAAACAAGCTAAACGTGTTAATCAATAACCCAAATGAAGTCACTCTGACCATCAGCAATCATTGTCTGCTGACATTAAATGAAGGCACTTTCAGCCCTACTTCTAATATAATTTACCTTTCAATAATCTTAAAAGTTATAGTGTACAGAGAGTACATACTCACAAACTGTCTTTAAACTGGGATTTGTGAGTAATCACCACTGAAAAACATGCCCTGCATCACACAGCGAGTGGTACTTTCTTCACTGCTATCAGTCCAGTGTTGCCTTTTTTGGAGGTACTGCTCACTGCAGTCATCTCTGGCTTTGTCACCAAACTTTTTTCGCCCTTTTCACACACACCATTTATCCATCAAGTGCATGCAAAATGCTATGGCACTGGCAGGTTAGCCTGAGATTAGAACCACACCTCAGTGACCTGCATTTCAGCTGAATGGAACAAAAGGGAGAAAAGTAATGGAAGGTGGGCAAAAAGGAAGAGAACAAAGCTGGCTGGATACATATTTTAATAACAGGTAGAGCCAAGATGCAGAACTGACTCCATTTAAAGACCAATGAGTGACAAAACAGAACTATCAAGACAGAAAAAAAAACGTGTAGAAGCGAGCATATTATATAATTGATAGGTGGGTTATGCCCATTTCAATCTGTATTCTTATAACATTGCAATAGTGCTTACATTTTAACAAAAAATATAAGTGGTGAACAGTCAGGGTGATCAATAAAATGCAAGAACTCATACACTGCAACTACAACAGCAAATATTTTATTTACCAAGTACTTTGTTGCAAATATGTGATTAATATACAGGTTTTCTTCCAGAAAAGTTGTTAACCCGGGCAGCTTAGACTGGCATGGGGACTGAGGTGTGTGGGGCTGCGGGCAATTGAATGTATCCGCTCAATTACTGTTGCACTATCAATCTGCTGTAACGCTAACTGAGTTGCACAGATGGACGAGCAGAGATGTGTTGGTACATATCTGAACACACAGTGGATAGAGAGAGAGAAATAATTGGGGACTTTATTTCAAACTTATTTAGCACTAAGGTCCAATGTGAATTTTTAAAAATGGTTGAAAAACCTTTCAGCTACAGCTACAGCTATGAGGTTCAGTGGATTTAGAAGTTAGCAATTTTAGATGTTAGCAGTGAGTTAGATAACTAGTTAACCTTACGCACCATGATTGAAATATCACGAAGCAAAAAAACAAAACAATGACCAGCGAAAGAGTATCGAAATATGGTTAACGTACATGAAAGTAATCAATGCAATCAAATGGACAGTAACCAAAAAACAAAATAAGACAAAAAGAGAAAAACTATGCAAGTAAAACACGAAACTACGCCTTGAAAGCTCACTGGCAGTAAAACCTGAAACGCTTTTCTGAACTGAGAAATGTCTGTCATATTTCAGGTCTGCCTATAGAACAAAAACGCTGGATGTGCATCTGAAATTAGTGAGGGTGATCTATGCAGCTACCCATGGAAAACTCCAGAAACTAATTCGTCATCAAACAATCTTCTTACCATACTGAGGTATGAAAACCCATCAATAAAGGTAGAAGCTTGGAAAGATTAGATGTTCTGTGGAAAACTTTTAAAAGTTTTCTGCAATCACTTTGCTTCCTGTGAACTAACTAAATGTTATAGCTTTTTCTATAGTGGTATCACGTTAGGCCCAGTGGGGAATAGCCTGGGCTTGAAATACACTAGCAGAAAGCCCACTATCTTCAGCCCCCTCAAAAGTGAGTGTCTCATTTTGCTGATGAACGCTAAATCCCCCACCTAGGACTACAGCATCACTACACGCTCTGTAGCCGCTGTGACTTCTGAATAACACAACATCAAACAGTTCTTCAACTACGGCAGGGTCTGGTTGATGTGACCCTGCAGCTCACAATAGGTTTTCCAACATAACCAGGACCAAATTAGTAGTTTTTAGTATTTTTAGTATTGTTAGGGTGTGACACTATTAGTAGTGTCACACCCTAAGATTATTTTACAGAGCAAGAACTAACAGACAGCTTTCATTCAGCATTCAGACAGTTTATTCTTAGTAAATATGTAGATTAACAACCTGTGCCATTCAGGGGTAGGTTCAAACTAGGGCAGGGCAATATGGCCAAAAATATTTATCACTATATATATTTGAAAATTTGCGATAACGATATAACTGATGATATAATTGACTAATAATAATAATAATTATTCAAAAATTGATTGATAACTCCACAACGTTATTAGTACAAAAAAACCCAAAAAACCCACCAATGTATTTTCACTTAAACTGGCAGCTGTTTTTTATGTGCATTAAAGTTATGTAAAAATTTAACAGTGCAAATGCAAATTCCTCGCTGACAGTTTAACCAAAAGGGATTTCCAGTGGAAACCGGCCGACATATCCTCAGCATAACCATGTATAATATCCACAAAACTTAGAAAGAGGTTATACACACACAATACGGTAATATTATGTTGAAGCACAGTACGTATCACTCCACGAGGCTCCTGCCTCCGGTAGCCGTAATGCTCCGACAATCCATCAAGCAGTAGCTTCGTAGCTTACGAGAGTCGTACTAAAACATTTTTTGACAGATTTTCGAGCGCCATGTACCACATAAAATCGCTTTGAGGTGAGTAAGCACAACCAGAATTCATACATAAGGCGCACGATTTTTCAGAAAAATCAAAAGATTGATTTTAAGTGTGCCTTAATTTCTGAAAACGGTAATAACAACAGTATACCGGTATTACCGTGAACAGTATGATATGGCCCGGCCCTAGTTCAAACTTCTACAGTGAACTACTATGCCAAACAAACCAATCAAGTGTGGCCTAAAGATCTTCTGGCTCTGTGATGCACACATCCTTCTTTGCAAGATCTAGAATGGTTTCCTCAGTGAGACACACAGCTGAAGAAGAAGATTTTTTTCTTCTCCAATGTACCTCTTCCACAGTGTCTCCTGGGACACTATTGTGAGGACTCTACAATAGGACAAGGCAGAAATCCTTCGTCTGAAGAAGGCTTCTGAGTTCTGGGAGGTTTACAGCACAGTGTGCATTCAATGGCAGGCTTACCATAGTCAGCTATGTCAGAAAGAACGAAGTGGCTGTTGTACTCCTGAGAATGATGTATCACAAGAAAATAGTTGATGAAAATGCTAGAAAGGGGAAAACATAATTTATCACATTGTACAATAAGACCAAAGAAGGTGTAGATACTATGGTTCAGATGGTTCGCGCCTACTCTACACTCTGAAATTGTAAAACATATAGGTGGCCCATGGTGCTGTGGTACAACTTGACATTGCCACCGTGAGTGCCTACACTTTTTTTTACTGCTCAGCACCTTGAATTCAAGAATTGTATGACCACTGCATAACGGGTCCTCCTCACTGAGCTCTCAAAGGAGCTTGCTACACCACATATGAGAAGCTGACTGAAAGATTGCCCCAACTGCAAACCCCAATCACTGAAGAAATAGGAAGGTGTGGGGTGACAAAAGCCACAACTCAGCTACAGAAAAAAAAGCAAACAGGGCCAACCAAAGACGGCAAGACTTCAGATCCAACTAATGAAGATCGTAAAGTCAGCAGCCGGTGTGGGGAATGCAAAAAAAACCTCTGTGTAGCAACTACAGTCAGAAACAGGTGGTTTGTCACAACTGTGTGTATGTACTGTATGTAAGGGGGAGCAAGCCAAAAAAATGAAAGAGCAATTGTCTGAATAATTGTTGTTTTAAAAATCTTACAAAAAGTGAAAAATACAAAATGTTTCAAACATTAAATCATTCTTGACCAAAATGACAAAAGTGGGATAAAAACAAATCGATTTTAACACGGGTGGTTTTTGACCCACTTATGGAAGAGTGCAGGCTCCAGTCACTCATGCATCCGAGGGTTAAAGGACATCAGACAGAGGTCCTTTTTAGAGTAGCAGCTGAATGACATCAAAGACCTCCACAACAGCGAGCAAGTGGGTTGGGAAAACAAACCTTAAACCAGATTGGTGTAAGGACAAAAAGGGAAGAGTGTAACAGTAAAATAATATGCATCTGAAAAACAGAAGCCAAAAATAAGGAAACAGCGGCATGTGTGTCAGGGGAAAACTTGAAATTTTTGTTTTATTACGGCTGACCCATATGCGTCAAGGCTGAAAGTGTTTCCATGGTAATTATGACATAAGAAGCGGTAATCCTACAGTTTTTGTTATGCAACACATTAATTATAGAAGATTTTTTCCCAGACAAGGAAGTTTAATCCAGCACTGACACAGGTTACTGTAGCCACATGAAAGGCTTACAAGTTATAACTGCATTAAAAAGATGTTAATGAAGTCAAACATCTGGATACAGTCTAAGGTCATGGATAACTTTAAAGTGCCAAATATGACAAATCTGCAACACGTTTAGCAAATAACTGAAAACCATAGCTGTCTTGCAACATGTCACACTGCAAACCAAAATTTACAATAAAACAAAGTTTTTGTTATTTCAATTTTATACATTAACAATATGGCAGGAACCCTCCTTTAATACGTACAGCCTGTCTGCCAATGTATACTTTGTTTTATTTCCCATGCTGAAATTTTATTTCTTTAATTCTACAGGGTTTTAAGTATTTATGAGTTCTTGTACATTTCTTCAGATTTTTTTCAGCCTAAATAGCCAAATCTGGTGCTTTAACGTTATAGATTTGTAGAGCCTTTATTTTGAATAATAATTATTGGACAAATCCTGACATCCGATTTTAAATCCAAGACCAAACATCCATGATACCTGCCTCCCATTTTCTGGTGCAGGGACTACTTGGTTAAATTATGTTCGTTTAGTGAAAAGTATAATGTTAAAAGCAAATCAAAACTAAAAGTAGATGCAAAAAGACATTATAATGATTTTTTTTTTTTTTTTAAACTACCTTGTGTGCTTCAGTGTTTCAGTTTTTGTCAACACACCAAGTGTTTTTATTGAAACTGGCACATCTATGTGACAGGAAGTGTTGTGTTTGTTTTGTGAAAACCTATCATGAACTTCTTGTGTCTCATTCCTA
>NW_024582454.1:843259-946525 GCF_018398535.1 Haplochromis burtoni
AAAAAAATAATATAAGCTCTGGTGGACTTGGTTCTATAGTAGGTCTTAAAGGGTTAAATAAATATCGTCAAATAATCGTGATTATCATTTTTGCCATAATCGAGCAGCCCTACTCATTCCTAAACCAAAATGAAAAAACAAAAAACAAACAAAAAAACAAACAAAAAAAAAAAACAGGTCTTACATTTACAACACTTTAAGCTGAATTACTCTACAAGGACCACAACGTTTACTTAAAAACTGAAGATCAGTCTGGAAACACCTGTGGTATAAAATATCCATAGACCTCAAACTAGCACCAAATACCCGCATTGCACAACAACACAAAACAAGCGGACTTCCTTTTCTCTTAGTTCTTTGTTCACCTTTGTTAACTGCCACAGTCTAGACATTCATGCAAACGATACGCTGCTATACAATAAATCTTTTTTTCTTTCCTTGTGACTCTTGAACTCTCGAGTACTGAAGTTTCCCAGGATGATTAATCAAAGACGCTTTTTCACACCAGTTAATACTGCGCCTAGTTTACTCCAAGCTGTTCTGAACTCCTGTGCTCTTTCACCTGGCCACATAGATTTTTTCCTAAAGAAGATGGCATCCATCAGTATCAATGGATGATATCACATAATTTTAAAGTTGGATAAATGTGTGACAAAGAGCTCAAAAAGCAAAAGCATCTATAAGCTTAAATACAGACTGAATCTTTTTCCACTTGTAATATTAGTTGGAAAATAATATCACTTGTAAATTCTTTGATTATCTAATTATGTAAAAAAATTAGCTCCAAGCTTCCTGACACTGAAACAAAGACCCACGATCAACATGACATTAATGAGCATGCCCCACTACAGTTCATTTTATTAACCTTAAATGCCGTCTCTAATGATGTAAACATTTTTTAAAATGACTTCCCTAATTAGTACAAACAAACAAACAAACAACACTTGCAGTCATCGGTTTGTACAGTAAACATCACAAAGCTAAACTAAAGCAGCAAACTGCTGGCCAGCCACAAACTGCAGACTCACCTGTGAGGACGCGGTGGAGCATTTTATACATAGCAGGTATCAGTAGATCAGAAATAGAAAGGTGCAGACGAAAAAAAAAAAAAATAATAATAATAATAATAAAAGAAATTTTTTAAATTGCTCAACGGTAACAAAAAAAAATAAAAATCCACAGCAGTTTCCCACAATTAGTCTGAAGTGCTTCACTCAAAAAAAGCAACTGTAGCCTTACATCCGTTTGTGAGTCACTCAGTCTGACTTAGTTGGTTTGTTGTGGGAAGTGAGTGAGAGAAGTAATCAAAGCATTAGAAAAGTGAACAGTGCCAGTCACTTTAGTCATAAAGTGGGCAAAAAAGCTGAAGCTGCAGCACAACAGTTAGTACCTGCACCACAGAGTTTTCTGTTTAGCGCACATAAACAGAAAATGTTATGAAGAGTGGAAAGGGCTCCAATAGTGGGTGCATGTTAAAGCTGGAAAGGTACTGTTCATTTACAATCACATAAGAGGACGCCAATCGAACAGACTGTCTAACAGTAACCTCGCTGGTCCGGATTTCTTTGTAGATGAACAATAGATGAATAGATCCCTTCTAAACCCGCAGCATATGGCATGAAAATCGTGTTGAATAGAGATAGTAATACTCTTTCTTTTGCATTATCTATTAACTATTTTTATTATCTATTCTAAACAGTACAAGTTTGCTAAGCACAAGTAGAGCCCCACTTTGGTCATTTTACTCGCAGAAAGGGTTAAAGCATTTCTCAGCCTTGAGGCAAACCTAAGTCCTAACTTAAATTACCAAGTGAACTTCTTGATTAAAAACGTTTGGCAGTCTCTCAAAACAAGGCCATTTAAAACCCAGGCGCATGGACACCTTCATGCTTCACTTCACAAGAGGTGTTTAAACACCCATATGTTCATTACACACTGTTTGCTTCACATCTAAGGTGAGAAACCCGCAACTGTTAGGTGAATTACCAACGGGGTCCTCCAGACACGCTAACGTACCTGAGAAAAAAAGCTGCTCACTTTCTCTGCTTCCAGCATTGCCACTCAAACAGTTGTCATCAGAAAACACCAACTCGGATCCACTCAAATCAATCCACAAGGAAAAAACTGTTGGGTGACTCTTTTTATTGTAGCCTGACCTTGTCCAGAAAAACTGGGCCATTAGGGCTCGACTGTTAAATTGCTCGCCACTACTACTCTCGTCACTCTATTTTCTCACCTACACTATTAATTTCTTCCTGTATGTGCTCGGTTCCTTTCTCCTTCACTCCCTCCCACCCCTCAAATTCTCACTGTCTGCTGCTCAAGCCTCCCCCCCCTCAGGCGAGAATGTAGGCCATTGGTTTCTGTTTTAGCCACAGCAGCAGCTGAATACAGTACACATGTATGTATGTATGTACGTAGGTTTGTGCCTGTGTGTGTGTTGCCGCCTCACAATGACTCAGAGCGCCAGACTTCAGGGACAAACCACAGACTACACCAACAGCCCATCTGTTGCAGTTTTGCAGAAACGAAATCTCCTGCACGTCCCATTGCATAATTTGATAGATGATCTGAAACGTGCTCTGAAAAGAAGTTTATTTTATCCACAAGCTCTGTTGTGTAATAACAACAACCTGCATGGAGTATGTAAACCAAGGCTCTCATACTGCATGCTGAAACTTGACTGGAAATGTAGATCTCACACCTCAGTAAGCGATTAACGCCAACAATGCAGTACCTGAAATAAATAAACAAGAAACCTCAAGATGCGAACTGGAACTCTGCCAACAACATAATACATTTTTATCCACTGCTGCTTTCAAATGGATATGTACACATTTCTTAAGCACACAAAAGCAAGAACTGAGAAAGAACTGAAGCGCTATAATAGTTTTTTTTACTGCAACTGGCCGCAGGGAGAAGAGTTTAATGTCATGCAGTTATGTTTTGGGATGAGGGTTATTCAACATAAACTGAAGTTATAAATCTTAGGGGGGGGAAAAAAAAAAAAAGTTCTGACCCCCAAATATCCCTTTTTTCTTTTTTTTAGTTGCAGGTCATTAAAGTACACAAAGTTGTTCAGATTTGTTTTGTTTCCCTGTCAATTTTGAGCACTCATAACTTCATAATATTTACAGTTTTCAGAGATGAAAAACATTTAAGCAACCTGATCAAAGTTGTAGCCACTCCAAGTCACAATCTAAAGCTGGTTTAATGTCTGTGATGTAGAAGAACAGAAACAAGCATTAGTACCCTATAGGGGAGAGTTTTGATAATCAATTTTCAGACTAAAATCAATTTTAGCTTGAATAAAGCAATATCGATTCATTAAAATCCTGAATCGATTTTTAAATATAAATATATTTTGCCAGAAATGCCAGAATCTCGGGTTAAAGCTCAAAAAAACTATTTCAAACAACCAGTTAATCCTGATGCTTTTATTCAAGTTAGTTTGTGAATATTAAGCTGAAAGTGCTTAAGCATAGAACAATATACTGGCCACCTCCTGTGCTAGCCCTCAGCCTCCTAGTAGACACAAATACATTATCAATTTGAAAATCGTACATCACCACATTCTCGGGCTATGGGATTCACAAGAATTTCATAAAACTTGACCAATAACCTTGCAGTCAAGGTCACTGAGAGTCAAACTCACAAGAATTTTAGTAAATACACCTATGGTGTCAATTTCAAAGTCCTATGTTGCCTTGTTCTTGTGTCCATGCCGCTAACTCACTCGCCATCAGCCTTTTACGGCGGAGGAGGAAAAAGAGCACTTGTATGAAGGAGTGAATGACACCTGTAGTAAGAAAGCGCTTTGTGTGCTCAAATGGCTCAAAAGTATATTATAAGTACCAGCCCATCTTGTTGAATGAGAGCTCTCTGGAGGAAATCTAATCCCTGTAAAGAAAAAGGATGTGCTTGATTTGAAATAAACAAAAAAAGCAAGCTTTGTAGCAAAAATGAATGCAAAAGCCTGTAATGATTCAATTGCATCTGTAGTGTGCTGTTTATCGCTGAAGGCTCGCAAGCTTCCTGGTCAGTTAGGGTCTTTCTGTGTATGCGTGGGTTTCCGTGTATTCTGGCGTCCTCTCATAGTCCAAAAACATAAAAGCTGGGTTAATCTGTGACTCTAAATTGGTCGGGGATATGAAGGAGATAAAGGGTTTAAAGATACCCTGTAGTAGCAGTGACTTCCAAGTTTATCTTTTAACTGTGTGACTTAGTGCGGTGACTAAACAAGTCATCACAGAACTACACTGGCCTCCCATTCGCTACAGTGTAGTTCTGTGATGACTTGTTTAGTCACCGCACTAAGTCACACAGTAGAAAGATAAACTGGTTACAGAAAAGTAACCAGTACAATCTACAGCAAGATTTTACTGGTTACTTTTAAATTGCTCTACTTTGACCAGGAGTCTATATAAAGCTTTTGGGGTTCTGTGAAAGCACAGTCGTACTTTGATGAAATGCAAACATCCCATTCTCACAATGAAAATGCTGTCAGAAATAATTGATGTTGGCAGCTACAGTGTCAAGCTGGTTTAATATCGTGTTATTAAATTATCATGTATGTCATGGGTGTGTTGGCATTTGGTAATTAGCTCTTACCACAAAGCACAGTGGTTGATGGGAATGCCAGTACAGTTAAATTTAAAAATCCAATTCAATGATGGTGCTAGACAGAGGACGTTATTACAATGCCTCCTCAGGAACACATGAACACCTTCACTAAAATCCAGCAGCCCACTACCACCTGGGTCTGTCTTAACTGCTGCATGCACCTACAGACATTTGCTGTACTTTAAAAATACATTTTAAAATTCAGTAACTGTGTGGTTACTATGTAGAAAAACTACAATACTGAGTTTTGCTTTACTAAAAGATGTCCGAGTGCCTCATAGCAAGAAGGCCCTGGGTTTTAAACCAGCCTGAGGCCTTTCAGTTTAAGGGAGTTTGCATGTTCTCCCCTGTGACTGTGCGGGTTCTCTGAGTACTCTGGCTTCCTCCCACAGTTCAAAGACATGCATGGGGTAGGTTAGTTGGTGATTCTAAATTAGCCATTGGTGTGGTTGTCTGTCTGTGTATTAGTCCAGATTGGTGACCTGTTTACCGTGTACCCTGCCCCTTGCACCATCACAGCTGGGATCGACTCCGGCCCCAACGTGACCCTGAATCAAATCTATTACATAAATCTTACAGAAAAGGAAATGGACGGATGGAAAACATGAAATTTACTCTACTACTTAACATAGGTTCAGTAAATTAATATTTTTGTTTGTAATTAATTCTCACTTTTATTTATCAAAGTTAGGAAAGTTTTCCCAGTTCGCCCAAGTCTCTTCCTGACAGCGAGGAATACAATTTATTAACTAAACACTGGTATCAGATTGACACTCTGACAGGTACTCAAAGCCAAGGCTGAATAGGAACAGGAGTATACCTAATTAAATGTCAGTACTCTCTGTCTGATTTTGTGTTAAACACAAAGACGGACAAAGTAAAGAAGACTGAACTGAATCATCCATTAAACTACACATTATTCATCAAAGCAGCTAAATATGGTTTATGTGCAAATTTTATGGAAATGCACAAACAAGATTCAGTCAGAGACTTCTGTTCCAATCTGCAGCTTTATGACACCACTAAACACTGACTAATGTACACGCTGAGCCATAAGATCAGTGTGGCAGTCAGGTGACCCTCACTGATCTCTCTCAACAGAGACCAATCATCATCAGGCATTGTTTTCTATGTGACCCAAAGTGAAAGCACACTGTGGCATTTTCTCAGGTTGGCTGCAGGTATCCTGGGGGCTTCAAAACAAACAGCATTAATTAGAGGAAGAAAGCTGTGACAGTGGCAGGCAGGCTGCAGCACTGCTGAGTGCTAAAATGGCTGCTTGTTCTCCATACAGACGCAGAGCTGAGTGTGGAGGAGGAGGAGGGATCCCACTCCCAACAATATGCCTCAAACGTAGCTCATCCTTAGGTAGGCTTCATTGCTTGTGCCATAACGTAATAATGGAACTGAAAAACGGTATTAAATGCATATGATTATCCTCTTGTAAAATCAGCTGCTTACACATCTACAGTTTACATTAAGTCTCTCTTTCAAACGTAATTACTGAGCTTTTGGTATATCACCACACGGCAGAGATCTAATAATTGTGTTTGTCCATGTTTTATTTACTTTTCATGTATTCTTTTCAGCTGAGTTCCAGTTCGCTTCTTTGGATGAGTTTTCTACTCTCAGTGCATGTGAAGAGCAGAGCGATATGACCAAAAATATTTATCACAATATAACTTTATTAGTGCAAAAAACCCCAAAAAAAACCCCATCAATGTATTTTCACTTAAACTAGCAGCTGTTTTTTATGTGCATTAAAGTTATATACAAAATTAACAGTGCAAATGCAAACTCCTTGCTGAAGGTTTAACCAAAAGGCATTTCTAGTGGAAATTGGCCGACATATCCTCAGCATAACCATGTATGATATCCACAAAACTTAAAAAGAGGTTATACACACACAATACGGTAATGTTATGTTGAAGCACAGTACGTATCACTCCGCGAGGCTCCTGCCTACGATAGCTGTAATGCTCCCACAATCCATCAAGCGGTGCGGCTTCATAGCTTAGCAAAGTCGTACTAAAACATTTGACAGATTTTCGAGTGCCGTGTACGACATAAAATCGTTTTGAGGTCAGTAAACACAACCAGAATTCATACATAAGGCACACGGGATTATAAGGGGCACTGTCGATTTTCAGAAAAATCAAAGGATTGATTTTAAGTGTGCCGTATTTTCCAAAAAAACGGTAATAACGACAGTCCGCTAGCATGCTCTACCAGAAATAGTGCTTGTTGTGTATCTGACGGACGAAAGCCAAACCAGTTCCACACCACTGAAGTTGCAGCATTTTTACAAACCAATTCTGGTTCATCAGTTTCATTCAACAATTCGCCCTTCTCATTCTGCGTCGCCGCCATGTGCGTATGAAAACAAAGGCACTGCGCATGTGCGTTTTAGCCATATTCTATCGCCATATTTCATTTTCTTATCGTTGCCCAACATTACACCGGTATTACCGTGAACGGTATGATATGGCCCAGCCCTATGCATGTGTTTATTAGTTTCAGTTTGTTTTTAATTAACAGAATATGGAGTGTATGTGTAGACCAGATTTAAGAAGTTCAGACCAGGTAATACAATACAACTGCATGACTCACAGGCATCCCAGTATCAATAAACACATGCACTCACGAACACATAGGCAAAATACGCCCCAATGGACCATTTCAACCTGATCCCTGACACTCTGAAAGTAAAACAAAGCAACCCTCAAAAAAGTCAACAAATTGCAGTATTATGATAATAAATCTCCAGTCAAATAGCTCAAAACTGCAAAGAAACATTTTCTCTTATGAACTACCACATCTTACAGACTTCAGGGCATTTGTACTTTGTATTTTAACATCTGACCTGATGCCATGCTTTGGCATGTCACCTGGCTCAAACAGGCTCTCCTCCACACCGTTCATATTAAGTGCTTTAAAAACCCCAACATAGCTAGATTTTCCCATTTAAATGCAGCTAGCCAAACAGCCACTTACTGCTACAGAGACAGACAGAACAGTGGACAGTACATAAAACTCATTGCTGCAGTCTGGGGCGGCACAAATGCGATCCCCTTAAACTGATTTTTAATTTTAGTGTCGTTATTTTCCTCTTCAGTATCAATGCTGTCTCTAGGTAGCTATAATAAACTAATCTAAGTCTATTAGCTGCAACCAACCAAGCACATGACACATGTTCCATACTGACAGAAGGTGGCACGAAACATGTTTTTAAAACAGTTTTTAAGAGCAGAGCTCAATGGTGTAAATTAGCCTTTATATGTATAGCGTTTCATGTCCCCTATAAAGGTGTGGATGACTGGGCTGTTTATCTAATGGGCAGGAAAATCCATAGACTTCTGTTAAACAAGTAACTCTCATCGATTGCCTTTACTGTACGTTTACTGTATGACCAACTGAGCTTATATGTCACCAAAAAGAGGTTCTCTTTAAACCAGGAAAAACAGTGGTTATTATCCATATCTTTTCGCTGCCTCTAAGCTGTAAACAAAGTCTATCCATTATTTAAATATTAGTTTTGATGTTTTTTGTTTGTTTTTCTTAAATGCTGCAAAACAATAATAGTGAAATTCGCTACTTCCAGCCTCGTTTTGTTTTGACAATCTTGTTGGGCTTAATGTGCTGCCATGCTGGTGCCACACTCAGAGACCTCGAGCTGAATAACTGAGGCCTACGCTGAACTCCGTATACTTATGTGGGCTACATCTCGGTCAAATGAAGCACAGTTACAATGCTTTCACTTAGAACAAGACAAAGTCTGCAGCAGCAATACTACACGTACTACACAAACAGATTAGCAGCTATCACTGAGCACACTCAAGCAAAAACAAAGTAGTCAATTGCTCCATGCATGATAAGAAAAATCAAATGATTTTCCCCTAAAAATACCTGCAAAAGCTTACAAAGATATTATTTTAGGATTTGGAGAAAAGTAATCTGACAAATACACCTTGGTAAGCATAAGATCTCAGGCTACAAGAAAAAAAAAAACAGCTTAATTCTTAAAGCCTATGCATAATAAGCCCTTGAGTCACCGCAGCTGCTTTGCATTTTCTTGCATTTTGTGTCTGAAAACAGTCAACTGGAAAACTTTAACTTGTTAACTTGGGATCTATGGAAATATCCATTGCCTCCCCTGCATGTAAAACAGATTTACACTCAAGGAGCAAAGCCCAATTCAGCCCTCTTATCACAGACTTCTGTTTACATATCAAAGACAGAACTCTTAAGGCACAATTTAGATGACTGTTTAAACACCATTTGTCAGTTACCATTGCAATAAAAGGTCAAATTTCAAAGTATTAATAAAGCTCAAATAGAATTTATGAGCAGCCTATTGTAATCCTAATATTTAAGGTAATCAGTAAATGATCAGCAACATCAGCTTAGCCTTAAGGTTTATTCACCGTAAGAATATCCATTTGAAAATAAATAACTATCAAACAAGCTGCCTTCAGTTTTTTACTAGGGGTGTTAACAACATCCAAACAGATTAAACACGATATAAATGCAGCATCATATCACAGCTCCCCGTGTGAAACTGTGAATGCCTAGAAATGGGTGAAACTTTGGTGAAAATTGGAATAATCAGAGACAATTCTGGGAAGAAGTTTAGTGGAAATACATCACAATAATTAACTCTTTGTATTTTGATCATAATTAAATTTCAAGCAAGTGTGAAGCTGTGCCCATGAAGACAAACCTGCAGCATCCCAAGGATCAGTTTGAATTAGAGTTCAATGTACAGCTGACCCCTTGTAGAATATATCAACTTGGCAGTATTTCCCCCCATTAAGCATCATATTATGTTTGAAGCTACTTAAAATCTATATTTTTAGCTGAAATGTTTTTGCTTTGTAGTCAAGTGTATGGAAGTCAAAGACTGCCAATTCAATTTTCAAATGCGCACCTCTGCTCACAATGGTGCACATAACCCTAAATAGGGCTGCACGATTAATGGTTGGAAAATCGCGATCTCGATTCATACTTATGTGCGATCTCATTTCCAAATAACAACAATTAAAAAAAGACGACGACGATTGTACCCCATTTTGATCCGGGACGTACTCTGCATGAAAACAAGCGCTCACTCTTCCTGCTCAACAAATGATAAGGGCGGAGCCTTATACCACGTGATACAGAAGCTGTGCCGTGTGATGCTAAAATTAGCAGGGAAAAAACAACGGAGAGCACGTCAGGGATGACGAGAAAGGCTACGTTCACACTGCAGGCGAAAGCGCATCAAATCAGATTTTTTGACCCTATGCGACCCATATCCGATCATGGTGTGACAGTGTGAACGGCACAAATGCGATATTTTCAAATCCGATCTGGGTCACTTTCGTATGTGGTACTGAATCCGATACATATCCGATGTTTCAGAAAGCGACTGCTGTTTGAATGGTCATGTCGCATTAAATCCGTCTTTTAAGTCACTGACACAAGACAGACGCCAATTATCAGCACCAGAGAAGCGCCCGAGAAGACATCGCGAACGCTTCCTGGCCATCCGGTGAGACTCCTGGGAAGACAACGTTGGAGAAACGTGAACATTTTATTTGTACTGCATAACCTGCAGATTCTGACAGAAATCTGCAGCTATCCTTTGAAGCACCGCTCCTCTAAAACAGCAATAAGGATAATTATTAGGTTATTTACATTATTATGTAAATAACAAAATAACTTAAAGCAAAAATTGGGAAACATGAAGTCCGAAGTCTTTATATTAAGGGCCATCAGTCAAATATAGTTTGCTCTGGGTCTAAACAGAGCGCGTTGTGTGTGACATCTTCTTTTGCGCATGCGGGCCGCTTTGAGCGTTCACACTAGAGCGCGTTTGCTGTCGCATTTTATTTGTAGTGTGAACAAGCAGACAAAAAAATCGGATTTGATCAAAAAATCGGAATTGAGCATTAAGACCTGCAGTGTGAACGTAGCCAAAGTGACAGGAGAAAATCCGTCCCGGTCAACCACCCAAACATCAATAACGGGAACCTTATACAGCGCTTCCCTATACCCGTCGAACTCCCGCAGGCACAAAGAAATTAGAGGCTATTACTTATCATCTGACTCCCATCAACACTGTGCAAAACGAGGGATTTAGGAAAATGATCAACACCCTAGACAAACGCTACACAGTGCCGTCCCGCAACTATTTTTCTATTGTTGCACTACCTGCTCTATACACGCAGTGTCGAGCAACGGTGGAGACGGAATTTCAAGCAGTACAACATTTTGCGGCAACAACAAAATGTGAGACATTTGTTGTTTTTATGTTTATTTATTGTTTTTATGTTCAGTCTCAACTGTTACGAAGTTGATGTGCAGTTAATAAGTGCAATAAATATTTATACTGGAAAAGAGAATCGTGAGAGAATCGTGATCTCAATTCTAAGCCAAAAATTCGTGATTCTCATTTTATGCAAAATCGTGCAGCCCTAACCCTAACCCTATGCAAAATTACCATCCACTATCCCTAAGCATTTTCCAATGTTTCAAACAGCCTTATGGAGAGGACAAGCAAGAAGTGCCATTCCCATTATCATTCCAATCCCATTAATTAATAAGTACAGAAACTGGCTTCAGTTCAGCTGGAGGCACAGCAGGGATCATCTTGCAAGAAGTATAAGGAGCTAAATAGGTAAACTAATCATTTACACGTGCTTCTAGAAAAAAAACACCCCCACAGAGTACTGATAATGTGTCCAACCCAAAATAAAACAACACTTATGACCTTTGTTTTTTCCCGAAAAACACTAGAATTGATTATATGCATGATGACTGGTCAGTTAAGGATTTACGACAGGACACACTCCTTCAATGGCACCATTGTCCAAACAATAACTAAAAGCCAGAATTAGTTAAAGCCAGTTAAACTACAACAGACCATGTGTGTATAGAAAGCAGCTGGTTGAAGGGGAAATTCTCTGCTTCTCACTTCATGTCTGAAACCAAAATACTGGATGCTGTGAAGCAGCTCATGGTGTTGTGACATCCCTAGTATTTAAGGAAAGTATTTCACAAAAAATGTTTGCTTCATTAAATTTACATTTTTTGGACTACAGCTCCATAGGACCCTATTCATCCTCATGATCTCACAAGAGCTCCACATGAAACCGAACTCCAAAGAGTTTAAGTTCTCAGCCTTGTGCCACATAATATTGGGTTAAGCTGTACTCTGAAGTGGAATTATAGTGCATGTCTATTTGCATGTTGTAACAATAAGCACAGGTAAGACGCTGACTGGCGAAAAAGTTGACGGAGTTTACAATGAAGGGGAAGAACAACATCAATGATTTAAAACTACATATGAAAAGCACATCAAACAGCTGAAGAGAACAGTTTTCACTGCTAGTCTTTTGACTTAAACACTTGGTTTAACACAAAGGACCAACTACAACACAAATACATGCAAGAGTAACCTAAATTACTAGCTGTTACACACATTTTTGAAATTGCACCTGATGACACCACACAGCTATAACCGACATTATAGACACTTTGAGGTTCTGCACAAGATTCAAGGCACAAGTTACAGGTAAACAAAGGCTTCAGGCTTCAGTGCTCATTTAGTTAAACTTTTCAAGTACTGGCACATGTTTCAGGCAATCAAAATGAATGAGAAGTCGATCAAGCATAGAAATAAGCGTAACAAGCATTGAAAGTATAAATATGGGCCCATCCACAGGTTAGTGAAATCCTATGATGAATGGCATGTCGACACGTTGATATTTTGAAACCTGACATGAACAGCAAGGGGTGGATATGACTGTGATGCACTCGCCACTGAGAATACAATCCTATTTTCTGACTCTTTATTTGACTATAAAGTATAAAATTAACTTATTTTAGTCAATATGAAACAAGCAACTGAACCAAGGAAGTTTACCAGTAAAGTGCTTACTGAGGTCACAGAGCAAGGGAACTCAAGGCATTTAAACTTCTATATAAACATTAACATTTATAAGTCATTTGGAAACCAGTCACTCCCCTGTTGAAACCTTGAAACCTGACACTGGCACAAGCCAGTGTACTCCTACTGCTGGTCCCAAGGCCAGATTAATGAGGAGGAATATATCAGGAAAAGCCTCTGGTGTAAAATTATTTCTCAATTAAACACATGGACCATCAAGAATAAGATTGTCATGACGGATCGGTTGGGTCCCAGGGTTAACAACAACCACCTCCGGTGCTGTTGGCCAACGCAATGCCAGTGAAAACTGTGCTGCTGTTGGCTAAAAACAAAGGGAGAATAGAGGGGGAAGGCATGTTAGGAGGCAGCGAGAGAGAAGGAAAAGCAGGAGTGTGGAAGTAAGAGTAGGGACTGTATCAGTCACAGTCCTTACACTTAAAGGGTGAGACCTGGCTGATATGATGGATAGCAGGAATATTGTGCATGCAGTAGACCAGGTAAAACGGAAGCAAACTGTTCTACCACAGTGTAGACAGAGTTTTGGACAAGAGCAAAGAGAAGATTCATAGATGTACAGAAGGAGGACATGCAGATATATGGCATACAAGAAAAGAAGTCATCCCCTGTTGGTCATCGGAAAGAATGCAAGCTAAATAGTGAGAAAAAGTTTCCTCATATTCAATCACACAAATTTGCACATTTGCTCATGTCTGCAGCATGTATAACTTCCACATTCACCCCTGAAAACAGAGCAATAGCTGCGTTATAATTGAAAATTATTATAATTTACCTAACAGTACAGTTCACAGTACCACATTTCATTTGGCACAACTTTAAACAGACTGCTTTTCCTGACACAATCCATTTGTGTCCACAGCTGGAATTCAACCACCAACCTCTGTTTGCAAAGCAAATGTGTAAACAGAGATCAAGTATAAGGCCAAAATGATCAACTCCACCACCAACCCTCTTCCTACAGCCACTATATGTGGACTTATTCCCTCTGGAAAACGTGGATTTCGTGCTCACTAACGTGACACGAGTCCAAGGAAAGTTCACAGCCAGAAACAAAAAGTCAGTGGATTAAAGGGCTGTGACTATTTCACGACCTGCCGTGACAGGCAGACATGTTTATATTGTCTATGCTAACACGCAGCTAGCCTGGCTAAGTGCTGCTGCTATGACAATGGATACCGCCAATTGTCGGACACGCCCACCATCAAAGCCTGTAAGCCACGCTGATTTGTGAATCCGGCCTGAATGAACCATAGCGACACCTTGAGGCCGGCTCTACCATATTACATAAGACCTGCCTGATCTCGTTTCTTTGCAGGTGGCGGGGGAGTGGGGGAGTGAAGGAGGAGGAGGGGAAAAGGAGTGAAAGAAAAAGCTCCGCGGAGCCTTGCACGTTATAAATCCCGCTGAGAAGATGGTGTCTGTGAAATTTAGTAACGTTATGTGGAAAAACCAAAAATGAGTCAGGCAAGTTTGGAGGCCCTGAGCGCACCCTGCGCTGCTGCAGCCACTTGAGTCAGGGTTTGTAGGGATGACATGTCATGCATTCACGGCGATGCTTACCTGTTCAGCCGTCCGTTCAGCTTGCAAACACTGAGACCTTGCTTCACGCTGGCTGATTAATTCCCAGGCAAACAAAAGAGTCAGTTTAGACTGTGTGCAAAGCAAGCCAGTTAGCTAACTTGGCTGACCAGCTTAACTTGCAGCTTGCTGGCGACCAGGATGGTCAGATGTCTGACTTTTTTATCCACTCTCACTTTGCACAGATAAATCTGCGCTTAACTGTGGCCACCATGTTATAAACACACTCAGGTTAAGATGGGTGACCGGGGGAGTTGTATGTTAGCTGGCTCGCTATCAATTTAAGGTCAGCTTATGTTGACAAACAAGCCTGCGTGCTTAAAATCACACACACACCACTCTGAGCCAGCTAACGCCAGGTTGCTAGCACGGTTAGCTTAGCCAGCTAAGTAGCTCCGCTAAATCCAAACCTCGCTCCGAAAATCCGCTCACCTCGCGTGCGACTTGTGTCCCGTCAGCAGCAGCAAACCGTAAGTAACTCCGAGAACCACTTGCGAAAGGTTTCTGCGTTTCAATGACGGCGCACTTGCTTTTGCTAGCCCGAGTTATCGCTTTGGTCTCTGCTCTCCGCCATTTCCAATCGCTCAACACAAACAAACAGGGCTGCTCGTGCGCGCGGAGCGTCGAGGCGCGCTCACGCCGAGGGCAGCGGGCAGACGCTTCCACAGTGCTGACAGAGGGGAGACCCGACTGTTGATTACATGTGATTAATGTGTCGCATGTGTCAGGGTGAATGTGCAGACATACAGCGTGTATTTAGCCACACCGCACCGAGTGACTGGAGGAGGGTGAGCACTGATGCTTTCTGGAAACTATTAGGCCTCCTAAATCCAGATGCCGTACACGCACTGTGCAAAATCCCTGATGTGTCATATATCTCGCCGGGGCGTTTTCAAGAAAACATGGTTTGGGAAGGGCAGGTAGAAAACATTGGGTCTCCTACAGAAAGCTGCACCAAGGCGAGAGAGTTCAAGCGTCATGGAATCTGGGAGTCACAAGTGATGGAAAGCTGGAGTGTGAGATAGATCTGCAGATTGGTACCTGTCAGGATTCTCAAGCAGTCATCATGGCAAAGAGATGAGTCGGATCTGGTTCGATGGACTGACTGATGGATGTCATTGATTTTCAGGTTCATGTACAGCTCTGTGCTGTGTTTACAGAAAGTAGTACATTAAATACTTTGTACGTACACCAGTATAACTCTCCAGGTTAAGGAGGTGACCACTATGCTGCAAGCTGGGAATTTTGCCCTTCCCCTGCTCTCTCCCACCTTTCCTGATAACTCTCAAAGGTGAAAAAAAAATTGGTGAAAATGCTAAAGTTTTATCATCAAAATGTAGTTAAAGTTTAACAGTCTTTATTCAGATTCATACATGCAATTTTAGTGAATCCTATATTTTGATTTATCGGTATGTACATCACTCTAATTGTTTTGAAATTAATTATGAATTTCTTATATACCGATATACGGTTTTATTTTAATAATATAACTTCACCAATTCAGTGTATTAGTGGAGTTATACAAATAATAGGTAACTAAAGTTGGTATGTACGGTATACAGTACCAAGAACCATATCTGCATCCAAAATCGGGTGTAGTTGAAGTAGAAAGGTGTCAAATTACTTAAAATACAGGTACATTAAAACTGTACTCAACAGTTTACTCATAAAGCACCGTTTCAGCAAAAGAAAAAGTAATCTGAAGGTGTTTCATACTGTACAGAGAAAGACCCAATGAACAGACAGAGAAAGACCCAATGAACAGACAGTCCCCTCAGCAAGCATTTGGCAATGATGGGAGGAAGAAAAAAAATCTGCAAACAGATTTACTATAAAAAAATGTCTGTTTTAGAAAAGAATAAATAAATAAATTAGGCAGTTAAATTTATCATAAGAAAAAAAACTTTACAAATTGACAGTATTTTTCACACATTTACAGGAAAAAAAAACAGGCAAATGTATGAAAAAATGGCAAATTTAAGAGATATATGTAAAGGGTAAAATCAGGTCAATTTCTTAAAAAAAATTACCAAAAGAAATACTGAGATAAAAGCTGACAGTCAAAAAGAAATAAACACTATGTGACAAAAAACTCTCAAATATATAAATGAAAAGTTAGAAAACAGCATTTTAGTGAAGGAGCCATACAAAGTTAATCACTTATTTGAGCTCCACTAATCAATAACTGATCGTAAATGTTGCTGGAAAACAGCGACACGTTTTCTTTGTTATCATTGAGCTTATCAGCAAACTGCATTTCCAATCTGGACTCCACTGGTCACGTACACGTTCAGTAATATGTATGGGTCGATGCCACCCCAACCCCCCTTCAGCACTGCTTCTGTTTTTGGTTCATTTGAACCAGATGACGGAGTTGCCCAACAAGTGAAAAATCACTGTAAGCATCTGCAGAAGCAGATCTGATTTGTCATTTGGCATCTTTAACTTAATTTTATATAAATGCTGATCATTATTTTGCTTTCGTTTCCACTCGCATGAAAACACTGTCACAGAGACGTGCACGGACTTTGCTCTGTCAGAGCTCGCAGTTCATCTTCTGCTGTTTTCTGGCAAGTTTTGGAAACCACTGAGGCCAAATTTATAAATATAGCGTATATCCTCATCTCTATAAACTAACGCAGCAGCACAACACTCATCTGTTAAGTGTGCCTGTCATCCTGCCGCTCCTTTGAACTCTGGATGTTATGATAAAATTACAGTAGCGTGTTTAAGGCAGCATATTCTGGGAAATACACTGAAGTAATTACATTGTGTGTAATATGTTGATTGGTCACTCGCATACTTCAGAGTGCTTTTACTTCAGAGTTCAAGGTTATGAGTTATGAAAGCAGGCGTTTGGACACATGGAGTTCTAGACGTGGGATTTATTGTTGTTTATCTGTCTTTTATTGCCTTTTTCAAATTTAATAATGCCTGTTAAATGCCTCTTTACAGCGTGCCTGAAAGTAGTGGTGAAATCTGAAGATGAGTCACGCCTGGATTAAAACCATTTTTGTTATGCATTTACAGCCCAAGTTTATAATGTAAATGATCTACAGTTAATTTACTACTGCTGTGCTCGCAGTCGGCTCGATTCCAAGTTATTCTTCCTTTTTTTTAACGTCATGGCTGAGATCCCTGTTAGGAAAGAAAACAGGTTCCTAAAATATCCAGTGTCAAGCTTGATAGCCTCTCAGTGAAGCATAAATAAAAACAACTGACAGTGCGGCGCTAGCATGAATTATTTCTGAGTCTTTTTGGATAAAACTGCACGCAGAGAGAAAGCGTATGTTTATGAACATCACAAACATCTGAAGTTTGTGTTAACACAACAGCAAAAAGAGCAGCTGAGAGGCTCTACAGCAACTTTTGGTTTCTCTCAGACCTCTAGTTTATTGTCAGAGTGACTCAGTTAAGAGTTATTCTTCTGACCACTTCTACATGTACTTTATGAGTGAAAACGCTAAGTTTGAACTGTACATTGTGTATAGGGTCAGAGGTGGACGGTTAGCTGTAGCTATTAACTGTCCTGCAGCTGCTCAGTTTCTGCATTGCCTGTATCAGATAAAAAAAATTTTAATCACTTTTTAAAAATGGTTGAAGTTCATTTTCTAATGATGTTCTATTGATGTTATTATGGGGATGTTATTAGGTCCATCGTCTACTTCTGCAGGTTGGAAAAACAGTAAACAGACGTGGGATAAGAAACAGGAGCGTATTCAAAATGAGAAATTACTTGATGTAAATATAATTTTTTTTACATTTTAATTTCTGCAGTTTTCAGGTGAGGAGTCTACAGTGTCCAAGGCTCAAGTGTTCTTTTTCTCTTTTGTCATCCATGAGGTTTGGCTCTTATTCGTCACCAGAGATGGGCAGTAACACATAATCTGATTACTTTTTTGAAGTAATGAGTAAAGTAATTGGATTACTGTTACTTTCCTGTAAGCACGCTGTGTTACTGCGTTACTAAACCGTGATTTTATTTGCGAGAGTGTCTCAAATGATGTATGAGTGTGCGACGTCTGTGGCAGCAACAGACACCTGTGCAGATCAACGATGCATAATATGGAGTGCAGGAGAGAGTACGACCGCGCAGCATTTTAAGTGTGTACTGACATTACTTTGAGTTTGATTCGGTAAACAGTTACAAAAACATTAGCATCCACTGTACACTCTGGAAGGGAAGAAACTAAGTAATAAAGTAATTAATTACTTTTGAAAATTGACCATCCCAGCCTTGCCATAATGGTCAATTTGATTCACCTTTTATTGTTTATTTTATTTTCACTTACTGAATATGGGACAGACTTGACTGGGGGAAAGAAGGGGAGAAAGAAAGAGGGAAAGAGAAACAGCTGAGAAGAGGGACGGGGGAGAAGGGCAAAAACAAAAACCAACAGAGTGAGCAGAAAAAGAAAAGAAAAAAAATGCATATATCATCACCTGGTCACCTGCTGAGAAAGAAAAAAGAAAACAAGCAGAAGAGAACAAGAGTAATAGAATAAACAACATCACAATGATATATGGGAATATGACAGTAAATACTAAATATTAAACATTATTGTGCAGCACATAAGATCAACAGAACACAGTGTGCTTTGAGGTAGGAGCCAAAAAGGGTGTAGTTTGTGGGTGTGACACCCGTGTGTACACCTGTGAGCATGGACGCGCTTGTTTTTTAAAAGGTTCCTTCATGTAATGATCTGCTAGAGGGTGTGGGGGGGCCACAGCCCCGTCCTCCAGGGCATGAAGCAGGTATGGAGGAGATCAAAACTCCAGACATCCAGAGGCCCCCAGAACACAAGAGACCAAGGAAGACCAACAGAGGGGCAGCCGCGCCACTGTCCCAGAAAGAGCTGAGGAGAGTCCCAGATGAGGGCTCACTCAGCAGCCGCGGAGCAGAAGCCAGGGGGAGTTGCAGTGACGCGCCCGTGAGCTCCGCCGGCAGCCAGCCGTGCCTGAGTGACCGAGCCCCAGGCCGAGAGGCCGGGGGCACCCCACCTCCGAAGTGGCCCGAGCAAGCCCCAGGCTCCAGGCCCCGATAAGCGGCCGCCAAGGAGTGAGCCGGTGTGTACCTGGACGCCCATCCCCGGACACAAAGAACCACCAACGCACCGATGTCTGAGGGAGTCCGCCACTGGCAGGGGAAGTGGTGGTAGGGGGAGATAGGCCTCCAAACCTTGGAGGGCCTAAGATGTCCCCAGAGAGGTGGCGCTGAACCCAACCTGACATATAGACACAGACATACAGGCACACACAGACACAAACATCCATTCCCACCCTCATGCTCTCATATGCACTTACTCCACACTCAACCAACGTGGAGACAGACATAAAGAGACGCTGTACACACGATCACACTCCCCAAGCGTACTCTAAGCCCCGGGTCTAGGTACCCTTGCCCCTGGAGGGGGGGAACTGCACCCAGACCCAGGTGGTGTTACCCTTTTCCCTGCGGTGGGGGGAGGCAGACCGCCCCGACTCCGCAGCAGCAGGGAGGCCCCACACTCCAGACCGCAGTCGGACGGCCAACTCCTCCTCCTAGCCCCCCCGCTCCAGCAGGTCGCAGAGAATGGGGGTGAGAGAAGACTCCAAACCTCCCTCCACCCGCTCATTGTAGTGTTGATGCATGTGTGTTCTAAGGTGCATTTAAAACCCAGGAGGGCATGGAGCTACCTGCCAGAGAGCAGCAGGTAAGCGCATGGTCCCTCCTGTTGGCCCTCAATGTCTACGTGTATTTAACATTGAGAGGTGGGCAACGACGCCAGGGTGGGGTGTACACCCTGATGGTACTTTGGGTTCCGTGTATCGTGCCCACCCCCAAGATCCTATATGTATGTGTAATGAGAGTGTGAGTAATGTGAATGTCTAAGTTGTGGGATAAAATTGAGGCAGAGGCAGCCAGAAGGGGACGGGGGGGGTGGCCTCCTCTGCACCCTGGTGACATACCCCTACTCCAAGGCCCTGCATGTGTGGGTGGTTGTGGTGGAGCGGGAAGAGGGAGGCAGCTGGAGATGGGGAGGGAAGGAAGGGAGGGGCAAGTGACCCCTCCCTGGGGCCAGCTCCCCCGCTGACCCCAGTAGGCACCCCCATACTCCGCGACCCGCCAGGGAAAGGGGGCCCAGGCCCATCCAGACCGGGGCCCAGTGCAGCAGCGCCTCCCGGCCCCACAGAGCCCAGGACAGTCCACCCAACCCCACCACAGAGAAAACTGCACCCACCCCACCATCCACTCTTCTTCCAGACTACATAAGACAATAAACACCCAGGCTGAGATCTTCCTCCACCTCTCCTGTATCTCCCCCTCCTGCAGAGAGAGCCCCTGAGGAGAGGAAAGCTCCTGCAAGATGTGACAATCTTCCCCACCAGTTGAAGAGCCCCCCAGGTGGCTCGATGCACCGGCGGCACCCTGCTCCAGGGCTGGGCCCCCATGCACCCACCCGCCCACAACATTTCTGAGAAAAAAAATCTCAAATTCAGTGGTAAAATATTACAAATTTACAAGAAAAAAGGGCAAATTTCTGAGAGTCCTTTTTAAAGCTTCAGCTTTGTGTGTCAAGATTTGCTGGATCTCATTTGTGATTTCCAGTAATAATAATAATCATTTTAAAAGAAGCCAGGCTTTGTGGGACAATTTTATAGAGAAAATTTATATTAATTTCTTTTAAAAAAAAACAACCTTTATGGTCATTTTTATTTAGTTTCATACGGTTTTGTTTCTGGTATCCATTAGACTGAAATAAACAGATTAAAACTCAGGCCAGAAAGAAACAGGCTTTCAGGTCGTTTTTAAACGATTAAAGGAAATTCTATGATATTATGAGACGCCTCCAGGAAATTATGAAAGCACTTGTTGCTACTTTCTCATATTTAATCAATCAAATAACTGCAAGAGAAATAAACTGACCTGCAGTGTGTACAGAGAGGTTGATTCAGAGTTGCTTAATCTTGCTACAATGACTCATTAACAATGAACAGGTAGTGCAGGGCCTCATAGAAGTAAAGTGTGATTGGACACACACTCTGAACCTTATCGGCTCACTGAATGTGAGCTGATAACTTGGCCAGCTGTTAGGTCAGTTTATAGATTAAGCAGATGAGATAAATTTAAATTCTTGGATTCTTTCTTCTTCCGTTTCTTTTTTAAATCCCAGGCTCTTCGGTGACTTGAGGACTCTGACTTTTACCCGGTAACATCTGGGATGGGCTCCAGTTGTGACATGAATTTAGATAAAAGAGTGTAAAACAGATAAATATTGTTCAAATCTTCCGGTGAAACATCAGCTGGCAAGAGCTCCAGTTATAAAACAGTGCAGGCATGTAAATCCACACTCATCAGTATAGCCGCATAAATTTCATCTTCAAACAGAGGATTCACAATATGATAACATACACCTGAGTTACACTGCATTAAACAGGAATGGTTTATTTAGATGAGCAATGAGAACCAGCTGGGGGTGAGATAAGGGACTTTTGTTGGCGTCTCATTTTGCTTTTACATCACAAACGAATGAACACAGCTTTTGTATTTTGTAAAACATCAGAACAAATAAACCCAGATTAGCAGACAGTATTTCAGATTTTAATTCTGGACAGAAAAGGGTGCAGTGCCCACTGTCCATTTTGCAGACTGCAATTTAAAATAAAAACGAGTGTCCGGATGGAGAGTGTCTCAGCGAGGCGGCGGTGTTTGGAGGGGAAGTCATTTGAAGAGTTTGAACTTGCGCATCAGTGGCTGGACAGTCTCTTTTGGATACGGCTTCAGGGCTAAACATGTGGGGATGTTCTCAGGCTGTTCGATCCAAAGCTTGTGGGAGACACCAGCCTGCGTCAGAGACTCAGACAGACCAGAGAGGGCAGCCTCGTCTGGAGCCTGGAGACAAAAAAAAGCATACTCTCACTGACGACTGCAACAGATTCCTGCAATGAAGGACAGAGTTCTGGGAACAAAACACTGCAGGTCTGTCCAAACAAGAGGCTGAGACAGTACATCTATTTCTATATGCACCACTTTGTTTGTCCTAACAGGCTTTGGTGGGTTTAATAAAGCAGCCCAGTAAAAACAATAGACAACAGCTGTTAAGAGTAATACACCAGCACAATGCTTTCCTTTTAAATGTAAAGGGGAACATCTTGAAAGCTGAAAACAGGCAAAATGAAAGACACCCCTTGCCAGTCTCTTAAAAATGTAATATCATATTATGTTTATAGGGAATAAATCAGCACTCTGACACTTCTTTTAAAAGTGAAGTGCAATTTAAAAATATATATATTTTAATTGAAAAACTGGGAGAAGTTAATAATAACACAACACACTGTAAAGCCTCCTATTGGGCCGAAGTGGACCTTTAACTGGCTTTGGCCTCTGTATTTGACAGCCCTGCTTCTGAGGAGAAAAATCTCTTATTGCGAACTTCTACTTGAAATTACAGACTTTAAAAGTCTAATGAATTACAGGGAAAATGTATCTGCTAGCGCATAATTTATCACCGTATCGTAATGTGTAGGACTGGTCTTTTAATTCGGCGCTCAGCTTGATCACTCTGATATTATTATTTGTTAAAATGAAGGGTTTTAAATGCTGCTAGAGAAGCAATGACTGTGAATAATAGCCATAAATCGATATTATATAGAAATTTACTGCTGGTGCTGATTTCAAATAAGAATGTCGACTTATAACATCTCCGTATTTAATCTGTATCGGGCGATGAACCCGCATTATGCTCCAAGAAGCTAAAGTAGCGAATTTCTGAACAGAGTTTGGCACGGCTGTCTTACCCCCAGCACCACCTTGTGCATGGAGTCCAGCTCGGACAGGTAGCACTGTGTGTCCGGATCTCCGTAGTGCAGGTGGATGGCGGCGGTAGCGGCGTGGCAGGCCTGAGTTATCACGGCCCCCAGGGGCCAGGACAGTTTATGAACCAGATCCGAGCGGACCACTACGTACTGGACCAGCCGGCCGGGAGACCCGGCTCCTGACGCCGCCATTTTTAGCCCGGACAGGAACTCAGGCTCTGTTTATTTTCCGGGTCAAACTGTTAATAACGTGTTATGAGCAGCACTACCGCCCTCTAGCGGTCACTGTTAAGACTCCATAGTGTAGCAGCCTGTTCGTTTGGTATATGTAAGATTTTATGGTATTTATGATTGCGTTAACAAGGAAACAGCTGGGTAAACACCACAGATTTTTCCCCTTTTCTACCACACCTTATATTTCTTATTTTTCCACTTTATTTTCACCTTCTTTCTTCTATCTAAACATAAATCATAATCCTACTCATCATAAATATATATTTATAAAAACACTACAAACCATTTTATCTGTATACATATAAGAATGTGTTCTTCCTTCACCTTATCCCATTTATTTGTCCATCAAATTTCAAATGCATATACAACTGTCTGCAGATGAGCTCACCTAAATTGTGTCAATTACTTCTGTAAATAGTAAAGCCTCCTGTGATTTGATCAATTTAGCAGAAATTCAAGCTGCCAAAAACAAAATTCATAGAAACATGTTTAAGTAATAAATGATTTTAAATAACTAAGTAAATTTGAGAGCACAGGAGGACAGTAGCTACTTCTACTGCCTGTTGGGATGTTTTTGATGAACAGCCTCATTTTAAAGCGATGTTTGGCACAGCTGCATCATAAAGCCCATAAAGCTGCTCTGCTGATGATGTGATCTCATATCTCCAGTGAGCACAACAGTGTTCAAGACAACCTTTACGTCTACTTTTAATTTCTACTGAAAAGTATTTGTCTGTAGAGTCCTGCCCCCAGCATGAGGGAGTGTGTTGTGTTGTTAGACCAAACAACGCAATGCATACATGTTAGGATAAATCTGTGTCTAGGCTTTGGAGCACAGTGTAAGGGTGTGAGGGTGGGCTCCAGGAGGAGCAGGATAAACACTCGCGGGTGTGTTGTTGATAGCTGTGTTGTTCATAGTGAGTTATTTAAGATGCGCAAACCTTCTGCCCCAGTGCAGCACAAGCTCTTAATGAAGCAGTCGTTCCACACGTCACATTGAACTGACATGTCGTTAAAATGAAGCTCTGAACTGAGGATGTCTCATTCGCTTTATAACTCGTTGCCTCGACTCCTCGCCTCTCTTCCTTTCACCCCAATCAGCCCTGTGTATTTAGAGTACCGTCTCTTCCTCTGCTTTTCCATCTGTTTCCCCTCACTCCTGTATTAATTCAACAAAAACTAAAAGCTTTTGTTTTATTTTTTTATACCTCATAACAAAATAAGTTAACTTCAATAATGGAAAAAAACAAATCACCAGTTCATTAAAAAAAGACAAGCAAACGCCAGTAAATGTCACAATAATAATTTATTAAGCATACACATTATAATATAAATATAAAATATGCTATTTTTGATTTTAAAATTGGTGAGACATCATTATATCTGTGTTGAGACAGACGACCATACAAACAGGTTTTAATATTCTACCAAAATCGGCTGAAACTTCTATGCAGCTGTAACAAACTCGCCATGATGGTGCCGTCCTAAAATCAGAGCCTGTATTCACGGAGCACGCCAGAGAAGTGTAACTGATCTAGGATCAGGTCCGAAGTTAATGTCACCATAAATGAGGAGGCGAACTGGTCTTAGATCAGCCCTCCTAGTCTAAGATGCTGTATGCAGTGGGGCCCACGTACAAAGAGAGCACAATTACCTACCGTATAATTCTTTATATATAGTTCTTACTGTAGTCCAACAATGGCAATTAGCAGCATGAAAATGCACCACTCATATTTTATTCTAGTTCCAAGAAACTGCAAAATAAGTCGAAGAGTAAAGGAATGAAATAAACATCAAACATACGGATGATCATTGTCACTGTACTACGAGAGAAACTCCTCCACAGTGAAACAATCAGAGAGAATCAAACAATCAAATCAGATCGGAGCGATGACATTTGATGTCGCGGTCGGGTTCAATTCACTTTGGTCTCGGTCAACGGCAGGAAGTGGAAAATCATGGCGTTTCTCCCAGAAGTGGAAATCAGCGACATCAGGTTCTGTGCGTTTGATCGACACGTCGAGGAGAAGCGATTCTCAAACCAGGATTTACAGTTTCGGTCGACTGATTCCAAAGTGGATTGATCCCCGAACCGATCAATGACGATAAATAACAAATAGTTTGAAGATTTTTTCCAGTTTTTTGTTTGTTTTTTTTCATCAGTTTTTTCTTTTTCTTTTTTTCTTTTTTTTAAAAGTTCGGTTGACATGCTGAATCGTTGTGTTTGCAGGTCTGTGGTCGATCAAAAGGAAAAGTATTGGGCGAACCACTCCTGGCGCTGAGCGTCCGGGGAGTCGATGGCAGAGTCCTTTGTTTCAGGAGGGCTTCAGGACGGACACACACAAACAGAAAGTTAAGGAAAGAGAAGTGAGAGGCTGATCGCTCAGCTCGTTTAGTCTTAAACATAAAGGGGTGAAAAGCACAAGCTTCACTTTAACGCTCTCAGATTTTTTCACACCGAAGAATCTTAAAAGTCGATGTGTTTTTATAATAATCCAACTTTAGCCTCAAATGATGACTTTCTGATTGAAAAGAAAATGATGCTCTAATGCTTTCATCTCTCAGGAAAATATAGGTTCAGCTGAGCGGCCTTCCTCCAGTGAAGCTCCACAATCTGATCCAAAGCTAAAAACCTTTTTCCTTTTTTGCCTCCAAAATCAAAAACAAACATTCACACTCTGTTGATATTAACATGCAGAAAGAGCGGGGGACACACATTAACAACTGTGTGGAAGATGTTTGTTTTAGTACTTCGTCCGGTCTAAATACTGAAATAAATCAAACTGAGCTCTGCATCTAACTAAAACATCAGTGACTGTGTGGTTTTGTGGAGGTTCATGCGAGACACGGTGTAGATGTTAATTTTGGACGTATTTTCCTAACTATTAAAATAAATAGCCCAAAGCAGCCTCTGTGTTAGTTTGTGAACATGAGCTAGTGACGGAGCATTACCAAAGCCGATCTAACCCTACATGTAACGGGATGCCCACCTGTGCACATGTCTTCATTGTAACCAGTGATGTAACAGATGAGTTCAGCCAGTTCTTTAGTTACCACATTCCCTCCTTCCTATTGGTTGTTGTGTCGCCTGATCCTGACTTCTCCTGCTGTGTCCAATACTACGTTTGTTTTTATGTGTGTTATTTTGACTGCAGTGGCAGATTGTCGTTTACATGTTTGTTTTTAGAAAATAAAATTATTTAGACAGAAAGATAAGGGGAAATTCTGTTTCTCCTCAGACAGACCAGCTAAACTTTTTTTACTATCATGAATCAATAATCATTAATATTACTTTTAATTTAGCTGTTTGTGTCTACCTCTGATGCTTTGAGAAAATGTAACTGGGGTTTTGACCTTTTTCCACACTCCACTGGTGTTTTTGTGTGATTTAAGTTTGAAATCTGAGCGTTTGAATGTGTAATTTTCTTTTCTGTCCACAGGGGGCAGCATAACCACAAGATTCAAGATGAACCACGCCAGTGTTTGTCCTTCTCCACTCTCCATTACAGCTGATTGAATGACTACTCTCCTGTGCAGCCTTTGGAAAGTAACCACGCGCAATGTTTTATCTCTAAGTAAAGGTTTAGTGAAGTTCACACAGTCCTTTGAAGTGAATAGATCTTTTAAAGAGTATTCCCCGTTTAGCAAAACTGTTAAAAACACATGGCTGTAGCAGCGCCGTCCCTCATCACCATGAGAACGGTTTAATTTGACTCCTCAAAAAAATCATATCACGATGCTGCTGCAGTAAATCATCACTAGAGCCTCAAAACAGCTGAAAATAGTTACAAAAATGGAACAATTTCATCCTGTCTGAATAAGATTTTCTGATAGACCTTAAAAGCTATTTTTTTGGATGTTATTTGCCTTTAGATGCTTCAATAATGTAGAGATCTGGGCTCAGGGGAGGCCAGTCCATGACCGATAGAGTTTATTATGTTGTTCTATCCAGGATTGCTTTGACTGCAGTGGGATCACTGTCATGCTTAAAACTGAAGCTGTTGCCAATCAGAAGCTTAGTAGCAGGACCAGGTGGTACTGAATGGTGGATAAAAATCTGATGGTACGTTTCTGTGTTATAATTCTATCACTTTTGAAAAGATCTCCAAACCACCACGGAGCTTCCATGTTTTACGGATGGCTGTAGACACTCACTGTTCTACCTCTGACTCGTTACCTCTGATCAGTCCAGCTCCGTGTAATTTGGCATACACCCCAGGCTTTTTTCTCAGTTTCCCTTCCTCAGGAATAGCTTCATCTCGGCCACACTTCCACTGCTTTGAAAAGCAGTAGATGGATAAATGCAGAGCCAGGTTCATCTGTTAGATCCTGTGTCAGGTCTCTGTTGTATTTTTTCCCTCTATTTTTAAGAAGATGATATTTAGATCCCGTGCATCTGCAGTAAACAAATGTTAAAGCTTGCCACATCTACTATTTGAACTTTTCTAAGGTCACACTGCACATTATGCTGAAAAATGCCAAGTTTTTAGCTCACAACTTTTCAAGAATCACCTTGTTGGTGCAAAAGGAAATTTTGTAATGTTTGGCAAACTGTTATTTTTTGGGCATTTTATAGATTCATTAAAAGAAATATAAAGAAAGGGAACAATTATGTATTTTAGTGACAGGCTACTAGTAACAAAGTGTCTAAAGACACAATTTAAAATGGGTTCTTAGCTTGTCATGTGCACACACTGGTTTATCTCTTGAGTTTTTTTTATTTATTTATTGAATTTTATTGTTTTATTTATATTTTGATATTGCTAGGGATGATGCAATGATCGGGGACCATTCTTAATTTCGTTGTTCTCGTGACAATGACAATAAAGTTTCTGATTCTGAGTTGATGGTTTTTTATGCTTGAATGATTCATAGGTCAGTAACAAACAAAAATCTTTTTTTGAAAATGTTTAAAGAAAACTTTGAAAAACCTTCAGAAAGTCTGGAGAAGGAGTCAGAAGTCACCGGAAGCAAATAACGAGAAATGAAAATGGCTTTTGCATCTTTTTTTTTACACATACACACGCGTCTCGAGAAAAAAAAAAACCATAGAACAAAACCTCTGAGATATCGCTCTGCACATTTCACTCTCATCACATATCCTCACAAATTTTGGAGGTTTGAGTTAACTGTAAAATTTCAGAGCCTTTCCTTTGACGTTTAGGTAAGTGGGCTGCTTTTTCACGTGATGCTTCCCCACTTCACTGCCTGTTATTGTATGGCTACTACACCATATTTGAAAACTAGGCACCAAAGTTAAAACTACATTCTGAAACTGTAATACTTTTAAACTTCAAACAGCTATTGGACTGAATTGGAGGTTTTTGTGTGTCTCTGTTTTCTTCCGCATCTTAAAGGGAAGTACAGATTCAGTTGAGCAGCCTCTCTTCAGTGAAGCTGAAAAATCAGATTCAAAGCTCTGAAGCCTTTGTTTTTTAAAAGATACATTTTTTTTGTCTTGAAATCAAAGTTTCACACAGGAGTTTGGACACAGCTCTGCATCTATAATATTAGTAATTGTGTGGATGAGTGTTTATGCAAGATATGGTGTAGACGTTAAATTCTGAATTCTTTGGAAGTATTTGAGTTTAACAAAAAATAAAAAGCCCAAACTTTGTGTTGCTTTGTGAACACGAGATTGTGATGGACCATTAAGAAGGAAAATCTAACCCTAGAAGTGACAGGGTAACTGTCTGTGAAACGCACAAACTGTCATGTAATGCACTTTCTATGAAAATGTCACAACATTTGCTTCTTCCTATTTTTGTGCCTCTGAAGCACTTCCAATGTTTCTACCGCCCTGCGATGCATTTTAATCCTACGGCTGTGTTCACATTAGGATGGGTGTAGCCACTGTGGCATCACCCATTGGCTAGTAAAGTCCTATTAAAGAAGCCTAAAGTTGTTTACGCTAATGCTTATTAATCATTGTGATTAAAAAGCCTCCTCTCTGACTCTAATATTGACCACAGTTCACAAAACAAGGTTAACATCCTTTCCAGTATGACCTTAACATTGAATTATTCTTTATACTATTTATTTTTTGTTACTCTCTCACTGATAAATTCAAAACTGCTGCAAAACAGTAGCCAGAAATGCACAAAATGAACCGATGGGACTGAACAGGCCAATCACAAGCTGTGGGTTGCGTCGATTCGATGTTTAATAGCTTTTTTTAAATGAGGGGCAGGTTTTGGTGTAGGATTCCCGCTGAAGCACAACTTGGGGATTAAGCTCAACTTTTCAGATTCTTAAGCTTTGTGCATCTTTTATATTGTCTTTGTCACATTTTAAAAGAGCACTGATGGGCTGAGCTTGGTGAGTATATGTGTGTTAAAATACTTTAAGAGGTTAGTTTCCTCAGCAGGTAACTCTATAACACTAAATTACTTTAAATTGGCATTATCCAATGATTTAAAGTCTATTCTTTTCCAGGAGAATGCCGATCGCGGCTGGAATTTATATGATCTAATCAAGCTGCAGTTCCTTCCTGACTCACGTCCTCAGAGGGGAAACACACCGTTCCCCAAAGTTTGAACTAATTAGTGTGTGCATCTATTAAAAACAAACACCTATCGGAGCCACTTCTGTTTCTTAATGGGCTACTTCTTAAACAAACAGTCCCATAACCCCGGGGCGATGCTAAAATCTTACGAGGGTATTTTTTTGTTATTTTACTTTCTCCCAAAAAGACCTCCCTTATATTTGCTTAGCCTAATGAATCTTGTTTATGCTGCGCACAGTCACAGTGCAGACTCAAGGCGTTCTGTTTTACCACAAATTCATAAAATATTCATGTTAATGTATAATTTGTGCTCACGGTCATCTCATATTAAACACCCTCAGAGTCTGTATTCTCAGTGTGTGCACTGACTGACAGAATCACGAGGCGATCAGAGGATTTTAAAGATAATTTTCAGGAAGCTTTGATGCAGGAAGTGCAGCTTTCTGTTCGCAAGAAGAAAAGGAGAAAAGAGAGGTGAAATGTGGTGGCATGAAACCGTGAGCAGAGAAGCTGGATGACTTGCAGGAGCAGGGCAGGAAATACGATGGAGAGGAGATGAAAAGAGATTGGCAGAGCATGAGAAGATGAATCAAGGTCAGAGGAAGAAGTAAGAAGAGCGAGAGGAGCGTATCAGATTGAAGGAGGGAGTCTATCCATTATACGTGACAGCAGAGAGAGGATGTGGCCTCTCTTTGCATTTGCACAAATACTGGACATTGAGGGGGAAACAGAGGGCTAGAAACTCAGCAGGCTTTTACAAATGTGTGCACTTCACCTGCCTACCTTATTTTTTAAGGGATCAAGGTGCAGTCATATCATCTGCAGCTCAAGTGTTTAAGATTTGGTCTTTCAGTTGTACATTTCAATCATGTAGATCAGCGGTCCCCAACCTCTGGGCCTCGGACCGGTACCGGTCCGTGAGTCGTTTGGTACCGGGCCGCGAGAGTTGAGGCTCAGGTGTGAAATGTATGGTTTTCAGGGTTTTTATCAGTTTTCAGCGTTATTTTGTTATCGTTTTTATCGTTTACTCGGTTTTCCTGGGTCTTTTCACTAGTTTTATTTTGTTGTATTTATCCGCGACACCTTAAAGGCCGGTCCGTGAAAATATTGTCGGGCATAAACCGGTCCGTGGCGCAAAAAAGGTTGGGGACCGCTGATGTAGATTACTTCAATTTGCATTGTTTGCACTTTGTTTACTTATCTATATGTTTATATCAAAACTATTTAATTTAAAATATAATTTTTTTTACTACACTTTTTACGATCCATCCATCCATTTTGTTCCACTTATCCAGTTCAGGGTCTTGCTGTAAGGTGACATTGCTGGCCATGACCTTTTAATATACTATGATATTTTAGGCCTTTTAAACAGCTTTAAAGAATCCCAGGACTGTATGAGTAAATGCACACGTTAGAACAGCTACCTGAAGACAGCTTATCTTTATTTTTATAAAGATAATAAGATCAGCTTATGTGAGAGCCAAAAGCTGAGACTTCAGTCTGCTCTAAAGGTTCATTCAGCTATTTTTTTTTTTCTATTCTTGAATCTGTATGATGTCAACAGATTACTAATATGGTCAAATCTGGCTGTGAGCACAGAAGCTGCACCCACGTTCTGTTTAAACTTTCTGTTTTTGAGGGGCAGCCAGTGAGAAGAAAGCGGGCCTTGAAGGGGGAGGGGTCTAAAATGCCTTGTTTTAGAGAGTCATTGAACTGGCTTGGCGTTTCGTTGGCTCTGGTAAATGAGGATTATTATTGTTGCAGAGTTTTGTATTTCAGATTTTGATTTATATTATTGTGTTTTTGGTGCATGATACTTGATATTTTGTTTTTTCTTCTGGTGTTTTTCTCTTTAGTTCCTGTCGACATGATTGTCTTGATTCCTTTCAGCTGTTTCTTATTCCTCAACTGTTTCTAATCCCTCTAATTCTCCTACATTTATATGCAGCTTACTCCTGACTTTCTTGTTGTCTGTCTGATACGCGTCTATGAAGCTTGTTTTTATTTTATTTGTTTGGGGTTTTTGCTGTCCATACCCCAAAATTTGGGGTCATTAACCTAAAACACGTAACTTTGAGTTAGTCATCTTGAATTTAGGATTAGATTAGGATTAGTCTGGGACTTAAACATACCCAATTTAACACCATTAACAGGCTGTTATACATATTGCGTTCTATATTTTCCTATTAAACAGATCTATGTTATGAATGTTCTGGATGTTTGTAGGCACAAAGATATCTCCTTCAGCCAAAACGGGTGCAAGCTGCAGTCTAATAACTACTCTTTACTGCTGTGATGTCTGACTTACTTCTTCTATACAAACTGAAGTCTATTTGAATAACGTTTATCAGGGTTAAACACGTAACGACTTATTGATTTAAAGAGGCCAGCATAGCAAATCGCTCAAGTGTAAGGAAAATGTTTACCATCACTCAAACTGTTTGTTAAGAACAAAGAGTGTGAAGAGTGAGAGCAGAGATAAATTGTACTATAGTCTGAAAACATTTCAAAGCCTCTAACACCTGACCTCATACTGTCATCGCCTTACTTTGTTGTGCATGTTAGAATGTGTGTTAGGGTACAGCTCTGGCAATGAGGAATAATAATGCGTGTGTGTGTGTGTGTGTGTGCTTGTGCAAGCATTTTAAATCAACAGAGGTTTGTCCCAAGCTTTTGCAAAGCAGCCACTGCGTCTTACTCGGCAGTACAACATGCAGCACAAAGGAAAGAAACCACTCACTCACACACATGCTGTAAACCTACATGCAACTAAACCCCCCCCCTCATCCCGCCACCCCTCACACGCATACACACTGCATGTATTCATGTGAGAAGCATGTTGCATAATTTATCATCATATCAGTTCACACAGTTCGTCACAGCCACCAAAGCAGCGTTTACTGGAGCGTAGAGTAGAGCAGGATCAAAATAAGACACCACCACACACAGAGGGAGACGGTCCATAATAGCAAAAGACAATATCTACTTCAATACAAGTCTGCATTAAAAAAAACGTTTATTTACTTTTTACAAAAACGGTCGAGCCCATTTCGAGTCGAGTAAAAGTGCAACATGCTGAAATTTAGATGATGGTGAGGATGAAGAAAGAAACGTCACAGTGTGACACAAAACAACGACAAAAAAGACACAGTGGATAATAACAACAGGTAGTGTAAACGTCCTGAACTGAAAAGAAGAGAAAACAAAACCAAAAAAAAAAAAGAACATTCAGCATGCACACAGTTCAGACAGCAACATGTTCGGACTGATGGGAAAGAAAAGAAATCAAAAGTAAAAACATGCCCCTTTTGCATTCCAAGGCCATTCTTTGAAGCTTCAGTCGCACACGGGACTCTTGTGTTTATGTTGCCCTTTCCATATTATTCACTTCTATTTAAAGAGCTGCCAATGCCTCTGAGTTCAAACGTGCTGCAGCAGAAAGTAGTCGTGTCCTTTAATGTCGACTCAGGGTCAGCTGGTTTGTGATATAAACAGTAAAAACCTCAGGCCCTGAAAGGAGGCAGAAAATCATCTACAAGTCTTTTTGATTAACTGTTCGCCAAACCCTAACCCCGAGGAGAGAGGCTGTTATCAAAAACTATTAACTGTTATTATCACCAAAAAGTATGAAAGGACCAAACTGTCGTCATAGCTTAGCATTTATATGACTTGGGGTACTCCAGACGTTTAGGCTCTAGATGTCTTTGATGTAAAACTATCTACAATCCATAGTTAAATAGTTTGGACATTATTTCCACTTAAAAATCTAAATCAAGAAAAACAAAGTGGTGAGGATTTGATTGAACCTGGTTTGCTCTACTGTAAGCTGCAAACAGTAGCATGTCTGTTAGCTTATTAGCTTAAAATTAGCTTTTAAAAAGTAGCCCTGGTTACTTTAAAAGCCAAAAACATTACATCAACCATGCATTAAACAGTTTTTTCTATTGTTTTTTTCCCCAGTGGTTTAAAGTAGTAGGATTAAACTTGGTTTTCAAAAAAAATAGCCCTTGCCTGACTCTCTCAGTTGTCTCTAACAGTCCTTTTTCTATTTGGGATGAATTTATCGCAGAAAAGTGTAAGAGCTTTATGCTAGCTTCCAACCTGCAGTATAACATAAATCTCACACAAGCACTCCATCAGGACGATAAAACCTGATGTGGCTCTAGATAGTACTTTGCTAGGGACAGCATTAGTGAAACAAGATTTGGGTTAAAACACCCCCTTGGTTGGAGTTGGGAGTGACCGCTTAATGTAACACCATAACACCTTGAATGCAACGAGCCATGCAGCAGTTTTTATCTCATCAGTTAATACTATGTACTATAATGCCAGTTCACCCTGAATGTCTGAAACATGTATACGATGCCTGGTTCTACTTCCTAATGATTTTTTATAGTATGGGACTGTCTCATTGTTGAGGATTTCAATTTAATATTTTAGGGCCTTTGCCTTGGAATATAAAGCACCTCCTCAAGGTTATACAGCTGTTGTGAATAGAAAGGTTTTATTCATTTCCAAGGAAAAAATTATAATATGTTGAGTTTGTTTTTCTGTGTCACCTTTAATGTCTTTGCATTTAAACAATCTAACATCACTGTATCTGGAGAATACCATAGTATCCAACAATCACCTAACGCCAAATCTTTAAAATAACTGCCTGATTATGTGATGACTAATTTTGTTGCAGCTCTAGCACCTGCTAAATACATATATTTTAATCTTGTTCCAAACAGAGTCAAGTGGAAGCAACACCTGGCAGTTTAACCAGTGTGTTATCTTGATTAAACTAATAACAAAAACTGAGAAAATCAAGTAGCAACAGCTGATATTTAAGCCAAAAAACCAAAGTAATGACCTAAAAACAAGCAGCGTTTTTCTGCCTTTTTTGTCTTAAACTCAGGTTCCACATCTTGCTTCTACAACTGTCAACAAACTGCAGAGGGGAAAGCTCAACATGGCACCAGCAATCAACAAGGTTGGGAATCAGCGAACAGTTGATCACAGCACAGAGCTTCTGAAAGCTTCTTTTTTTAGAATCTGCAGCTATAGCTGACAATGATTTCATGCTTCTTATGGTTTATGAAAGTGCCACACTTGGCAAGAAAGAATGAGTATAATAAAACAAAACATCTGTAGAGAAGAAGAATCAAGTTCTGTTGTTTGTTTTAAAATCTAAAATAAAGATATTATATATTTGAATGTTTACCTCTGGCCACGACTCACTTCAGTAAAAGTGCTTCTGAGGCCTGTGATTGGATAATTAATGCGCTGCTGTTAGTCGGGGCTGAAAAGGTCTCACCTCATGAATTTCTTGGGTTCGGTGGGAGGGGTCAGCGGGGCAAGAGGTTTGTTGGAGTTGAGCTCAAGGTGATGGAGGGGGGAGTTGGGGATAGGCTCTAGGCGACTGGGCGGGGTTGGGGGCGGGGGTGGTGGTTGTGGGGGCTGGCCGCTCCCTGTACCCACCAAGCCCATGCCCATACCTGCTCCCTCCAGAGCCCTGACATTAGGAGAGCTGCTCAATCTGCTGGCTGCTGTTTTCTCATTCTTTCTCTTTTGCTACACAGGAGAAAAAAAAAAGAAAAAAAAAGAAAAAGGAGGGGCACGGGGGTCAAAAAGGAGCAAAAGGGAAGTTTAAAACAAAATAATAATAAAAACTTAGGAAGTAATGAAAGGATAAAAAGGGCAAATGGAGTACAGGGAGAGCTCTGGAAGCTGTAACAGTCCAGCCAATGAGAGACAGGAAAGAGCAGCGTGCTAACTTAATAATATTCAAATGCTGATCGAAGCAGAGTGAATGGATCAGTCTGAAGACCGGCATTGCTCAGTCACAGTCTTAAAGCACCAGTCACTCTGAGCAGAATGAAAGTTCAGATGAGAAGAGATGTGTAAAAGCGGGAAACATCTCACACTAACAAATGGCTTTGAAAGCAAAGGAAGGCTGAAGAAAAGAAGACCAGTCAAATCGGGTGGCACATTTATACACACAAAGACATGATCAGAGAAAGGGTTTGCAAAGAAAACAACGCGTCACAGGTCAAAGTTGTACCTGAGATCGTGTCAACAGTTAAATCATGCAGTGGGAACCATTCAGCTCAGACACACATGACAATGAGACATTCTGTTAACCAGAAACATCTTCTGAACCTGTTTCCTGCTACGAGCTATGAAGTCCTGCATGAGAATGTCAATCTTGTTCTAAACCTTTTAATTTTCTGCTCTTTTGTACTTTTTTGCCACAAAAGGAAAAGGTCGGCACACTATTTACTTTAAAATATCAATTTAATTCTTAATGCAATGTAACAAAGAAAAGAGAGTATTAATTTCAAAGGAGCTTCTTTAGACATCGGTCAAAGAGAAAAATGAGCTGCTATTCTTATTGTAGAAGCACTAATTGATTTAAATCACCACGGCAACCACCATATGTCTGGGAGTGTTATCACATGGGACACCAAGAACAAAGAACAAAGGGCCCACAGAAAATCAGAATATTTGATCTGAAATATATTCAGTATACAGTCTGGATTAGAAAACACTAGGAGTGATTTTTGGCATCATCATAAAGATGCATTACTGAAGCAGATGTAGTACATTAAGCTGAATATTCTAAAAATGTTTTCTAAAAGGGAACGGGGATACAATTTGAGGGGGGAATTAAATTTAAAACATCCTCGTATCCGTACAACATTAAAAAGTTTTTGCATCTCTGTGTGTGGAGTGAAGCTGTGGAACAGACTAAGTAAAGATATGAAGCAATGTCCAAGCATGGCGCAGTTTAAAAAGCGGTTTAAGGATATGGTTTTTACAGGGTACAGGGAAAAGGTAGAGATTTGATAGGGTGTTCTTGTCTAATATTTTCATGTGTGTGCGGGTGCACGGGTATGTTGGTATGGGTATATATATTATATATATATATATATTTGTAGGTTGTGTATCCTTGAGGTGTTAATGGGGTTATTGAAAATGTGTATATGTGCGTATGTGAATACACTCAACAAAAATATAAACGCAACACCTTTGTTACTGCTCCCATTCCCCATGGGATGGACGTAGAGACCTAAAATTCATTCCAGATACACAATATAACCATCCCTCCCAAACAGTGGTCACAAATCAGTCCAAATGTGTGGTAGTGGGCACATCTGCTATATTGAGATAATCCATCCCACCTCACAGGTGTGCCACATCAGGATGCTGATCTGACATCATGAGTAGTGCACAGGTGTACCTCAGACTGCCCACAACAAAAGGCCACCCTGGAATGTGCAGTTTTGTCTCACAGCAAAATGCCACAGATGCCACAAGCAATGAGGGAGCGTGCAATTGGCATGCTGACAGCAGGAATGTCAACCAGATCTGTCGCCCGTGCATTGAATGTTCATTTCTCAACCATAAGCCGTCTCCACAGGCGTTTCAGAGAATATGGCAGCACATCCAACCGGCCTCACAACCGCAGACCTCGTGTAACCACACCAGCCCAGGACCTCCACATCCAGCAGGTTCACCTCCAAGATCGTCTGAGACCAGCCACCCAGACAGCTGCTGGAACAATTGGTTTGCACAACCAAACAATTTCTGCACAAACTGTCAGAAACCGTCTCAGGGACGCTCAACTGCATGCCCGTCGTCCTCATCGGGGTCTTGACCTGACTCCAGCTCGTCGCCGTAACAGACTTGTGTGGGCAAATGCTCACATTCGATGGCGTCTGGCACGTTGGAGAGGTGTGCGCTTCACGGATGAATCATGGTTCACATTGTTCAGGGCAGATGGCAGCTGAGAATGTCCCAGTTCTTGCATGGCCAGCATACTCACCGGACATGTCACCCATTGAGCATGTTCGGGATGTGCTTGACCGGCGTATACGACAGCGTGTACCAGTTCCCACGAATATCCAACAACCTCGCACAGCCATTGAAGTGGAGTGGACCAACATTCCACAGGCCACAATTGACAATCTGATAGACTCCATGCGACGATGTGTTGCACTGCATGAGGCAAATGGTGGTCACACCAGATACTGACCGGTTCTGGGTCCCCAGACCCCCAATAGCGCAAAAAAACTGCACATTCCAGGGTGGCCTTTTGTTGTGGGCAGTCTGAGGTACACCTGTGCACTACTCATGATGTCAGATCAGCATCCTGATGTGGCACACTGTGAGGTGGGATGGAATTATCTCCAATATGCAGATGTGCCCACACACACATTTGGTACTGATTTGTGACCACTGTTTGGAGGGATGGTTTGTTGTATTTCCTGGAATGAATTTAGAGTGCTCTAATCGCTCCCATCCATGGGTGAATTGACGAGCAAGTATACAAAGGTGTTGCGTTGTATATTTTGTTGAGTGTACGTCATGTATGGATTAGATAGATAACCAATATTCCTATGTGTATATATATAAACTAGAAAAAAAATATAAAATTTACACATAACATATTAATGGAGTAATTATGCAACGGAGGTATCTGTAGTCTATTGACTACTAGATAGTGGAAAGAGGTGGATTCTTCGGTTGCTGTGGCACTTTATTCAAATATAAATGCTTATGCTTCTTCCTGCTCCTTTTTGAACATGAACGTTATTTGGAGTTGTGGTTGCTCGTTTTCCTTTTGTTTTGCTTTGTTCATTTGTCTCTTTTAATTCTATTTTGTTGTACTTTTTCAACATGTTCAAAATAAAGATTCAATCAATCAATCAAACTTCAGTACAGTGCTTGAGTAAATGCACTATGCTATATTTGAACCACTGGTCCCATCCATACTTTCATCCAGTGGAGTTAATTGTATTTTTAGTGGGGCCTGTGCCACCCCATGCCCCCCCTCTGACCACACCCTTGACAACTACAAGATGGTCGTCATAAATCCAGTAAAAAGAGAAAATACGATGCCGGTGTGACAGGAAGGAAAGAAAAACCAAGTCTCTAATAAACAATTGATTTTAAGGTATTTATTGAACCTTTTTTACACAAGCTGAGGGAAAGGTCTAAATTAAATTGTTTCAATTATCAAATATTAAAATAGAAATAAATGTTATTTATATGATTTCTAAAAATGTGCCATTTAATTATCCTTATATAGTATACAGAGCTTTTCCTTTTGTTGCAATATATTGTGTAACATTGGGGGCGGGGGAGTCTGGTATCTAAATTAATGCTTGCTTTTGCTTATCTGGTTATTTCGCTAAATCAACATCCTATATACAGATTTTTTGAGAAGTGCTTTAAAGAACAGAAATGTTTGTTTTCAGCAGCTTTAAACAGATCACAAAATCAATGCTTCAGAAAAGCACCATTGTCCTTTTGGCTTTAGGTTTAAATTATCTAGTTATATAATTACATTGAGCCACAGCGACTAACAGGAAACAGCATTTATTTAATTAAAGGTAATAAGAGAAAATAATTTTATTGCAGTCAAACTTCCTGATTTTATTTGACTGCATTCATTAAAACCAAAGGCCCTTTCCTTTTGTGGTGTTTTTATGGTGCATTGAAATCTATATGAACTGTGACACTTTGGTTCAGCTGCTGCAAACAAACAAGATCTTGGTATGTAGACCTTGGACAGCCTCCCCCTCACTCCTCAGTCTGTGCTATTATCTAGAAATGAAAGAAACACCACAGTTCCTGTTCCTCATGCCGTTTCCTGTCCGTTTCTCCATCCTTGACGACCTTCATTTTACAGAAAAGAATAAATGTGATAAAATTGATTTTTTTCTCCCCTTGTCCTTCTGCTGTCTCTCATAAACTCTGAAAGTTTTACTGGAACATCGTGATCCTTTCTTTGCTGTAAAACAACTTCATGTCTTGCTCTGTAAACTTTGCTAAAGGACGACGGTCACCTCAAAAATGGTGTAATTCTTAACAGGTATTACTTAAAATGATTTACTGTGGTACCTTTTTAAAACCTCAGCACTGATGGTGTTGGTTGATCAGCACGGATGTACATGAAATGACTTGGAGTGGATATCATCTTTGCTATGTAGTAAAATAATGGAGCAGGCTTATCAGAGTGCCCCTGTGTGTGGCGTGTTACAGGATATTAGGGCCTACCTTAATGAGCGGGTTGATAACTCCCACATTAGGACTGGCGGTGAACACTTTGTTGAAGTTGGTCTCCCTGTTGACGAGTTCCAGCTGGTAGAACTTTTTATCGTCCTGGAGGAGAAAATCGTGTTAGCTGACAGCCAGTTAGGCTGCGGAGGACTCAGGGGAGTGTAGAGTGACTGAAAATCACACATTTAATGAGCTCTGTCTGGCAACATTTCCGAGTGGCACACAAACTTGACACTACAGTTTCATGTCTTTGTGAAAACTGCTTAAAAACAGCAATTCTCACAACCAAACTCTTCTGCCCATCAGAATTTTGCACCTGTGAGGTACCTTTTATGCACTTTAGCATAAACTTTTCACCTCCCAAGCGCTCCAAACTGTCAGAGACAACTCCACAGCTGACTCAGACAGCAATAGTGCCTCAGCATGAAAAATGTAACCTGATTAATAAAAATCACCACCTCAGTACCACTGAGTGTCAGACAAAAACAATGAATCTCACAATGTTAATGAACTGAAGTAGATTAGGTCTCAAACTGTCCGAAAGAGAGAAACTAAGCCTGACAATGGTGCTGAAAATTGTGATGCAGCGTTTAAATGAAGACTAATTCCAACATATTTCTGAGGGTAGCAGTTCTGAATGCCAACATGTGAATATATTTAGCATGTTTCCAAGTTTGGAAAAGTTGAAATCTTTTATTTTATTTTTAAACATTTAAATTGTCACATGAGGTTTCGGACTCTTCTTGAGAAACAACTTTGTGGTGTTCCTCAGGATTCTGTCTTGGGTCCTGCACTATTCTAATTAGCACCTTCTCTTTAAGTCAAATATTTACCGACTGTTCATTTTATGAAGGACTCCTCACCCATACATTATTTTTAACATGTCAAACTCTGTGAGTAATGAGTTATTAAGCTGTATGTGTGTGTATGACTAGTCGAATACATGTTGCTGCCCTCGACAGTCATGAGTGCAAATACTGCTTGATTAAACTACTTACTCATAATTAATTTCATATTCAAAGGCAATTAACTGTTAGATTTTATAAGATGTTAAACACCCAGCCACAGTCACTACATGGTATAACTACTCGACCACAGCAAAATGTACCCAGATTCTGCACAGGCATGTCAACGGTAACCTGCAAGACGCTGGTGTTAGCACTGCTAATGTTAGCCACCCTTTACTAAATTAATCTGACGCTGTGTGTCTGAACTACTGACTGAAAAGGTCAAAGCTAAGTGTGAAACCATTTAGAATTGGACGAACCAAGTGCTTTTTTTATTGATTGTAAGACAAGTTCTTTGCTAAATGCTTGCTTTCAATTCTCCTCACACTCTGGCTTGTTTTTCTCTTTTGGTGTTCTCTTGGTTCTTTGATGAGGCTCATTAGCTAGCCTGTGGCCAGAAGTGACAGACAGATGATTAGTGCAATGGACGTCATTTAATTATTATTTAAAATGCGCTGGCCGTTTCCAAACAGCTTCAAAAGATGACTTCAAAGCTGGTTCTGTAGTAAAACCATGTGGTGTTTCACTTTAGTCTCGAATATAAGATAAAATATAGTAATATAGTATAAAAACGAGTATAAAATCAGTGTTGTTAGAAAAGTAACTTGTGAAAATCAGCACAACCTGAGCGATTTTTAATTGTACAGCAAACATTTTTTTTTGTTGGGTTTATTCAAATGTTTAGCCTAGAGTTTTCAGGAGAGTTAAACATATATTTTGTGGGTCTGGACAACACTATCCATGCTTTCTCTATAAATCAGATAAGATCTGGAAAGCATTACTCATCATTTTTGTTCAGTGTGCAAACAAATAAGGGAGGATGCATTTTCCTCTTCATGTTTATAGCTATAGCTTCTTATGGTTGGGACTTTACCTCAATACCTACCACCAGTTTTTTGACTAGAGTTTCTCTCTCAGAAACCATATCTTTGAGCTCGGCGATGAGCTGCAGATCCTCAGGACGACTCTCTCTGTTCCTGAACTTATCCTCTGTTCCTTCCAACCTGTGAGATAAAGAAAAAAAAAAAGACATAAGACCATAAATATCCTCCCACAGTCTAGGCTAAAACAAAATTATACATATCTAAAAATCAAGCAACACGTCAATGCACAGTTTGATCCAACAAACTGTGTGAGTTTCTTCCACATATTAAATATGTGACATCAAACATTAGCAGGGAAAGATTCAAAGCAGGAACATTTGATCTGGCACTTTATAGTGTATGTTTACAAGATGGAAGCATTTAAGAGTTGAGAAAATTAAAAGTGTGTATCAAAAGGCGATTTCCTTTTTCATTACACTTTAATCAATAAAACAGTAATTGTCCTTCCTTTCTTCCCCGCCCTCGCCTCTTCTCATCACAAAAACCATTATGTCAGCAGCTGTGCAGTCCCTGTGGAGAATGTTTTGATTCTGTAACTTAGGAGAACTTTCAAAAACGTTATAATGGATTTATTTTCACACTGGCCTTTAGAGAAATCAACACATTGTGTAAAAGCTCTGATTAATTTAACGTCTGGTGACGTTTTCCCTTCTGCACGCAAGTAAGCGAGTGACTCAAGCAAGCAGTCATATGTTGTACTGTTGGCTTAAATTAGTTATTTTTTTAAGCTGTGATAAACTAAAATTTTATTTTGTGCACAAAACTCAAGTAAACATAAAAGAAACATGCCGTGATACAAGTCATTATGCCAGTCTCATAATTAAACAGCGATGCACTCAGTTGCAGTTACTGTGTACTGGGTTGCTAATAAATCAAAGTATTTTCAGAATATGTTTTTTTTTCTGGTCACAAGAATTATGACATGACACTAGGGCTGCTCGATTATGGCAAAAATGATAATCACGATTATTTTCACTGAAATTGAGATCTTGATTATTTGACGATATTTAACAATAACAATGTATTGAATAATGACTTTAAAGATTGTCAAAAAATAATATAAAATAGTGTGCAAATACTGATAACAGTGCAAATGTTTGCAATATAAAAAATAAATGAAAAATGTAAACATCTATGTTTAGTGAACTTTGCAGTGTTGCTCTGTGGTGCAGCTACAACACTGTAGCAAAGTTTACACACGTCTGACTCCGCGAACCCATAATGTTTCCACACCACTGAAGTTTTTTTTTTACCTCTCTTTTCAACCAACAGCAGTCACTCTCCTCTCCAAATAACTTCTGCTTAGCTTTCCGAGCTTCCCTCTGGTAATTGTTGTGACACGTGCTCGAAATGCAGAGAGGTGCGCTCGATTTGCCACACGGAGCAGCGCGAGAGTAAAGCACGAGGGAGGGGCTAATAGTCGGCTCAGTCATTTTTAATGATCGTTGAAAACCCAGATCGTAATCGAGATTAAAATTCGATTAATTGAGCAGCCCTACATGACACCCTCATAAATTTAAATTAGGAAAGAAAGAAAAAAGAACTTAAGCAAAAGAAACAATAACAGGAAAATGAAACCATCAAAGCTCAGTTACAGAAACTTTTATGTGAGGCGTTTTAGGAAATGAAAACAGGTCTTTTTGATCAAACACGACTTCTTTTCATGTTTAGCTGCAAGCATGTTTCTAGTTTTGGTAATACTTTTTATTATTATTTGACAGTGAACTTAAAAACTTGTTACACTAACACAGTACAAATTTCCCTGGATTTTTCTCCTGTATCTTGTTTATAGTTCTTAAAATTTTGTATTTCAGATTATTTTTTAGGGTCTTTAGTCTTTTTTTTTTATTGTGTTTACATGCTGAGTACCAAATATACTTAATTGGTTTTAGACTCCCCCATGTCCTTTTCTTTCTTGTTAAGTCTACATCTCTGTCCCCCCCGTGCGCTACCTCCAGTTTCATTTTAGTACTCTGTTGTCTCTTGTTTTTTGTCTTTTATTTTCGTTGTTTATTGTTCTTGATCAGTTTCAGCAGTCCTTGTTTCCCAGGTGTTTTCCCTCCTCCTAATTGCCTCTTTTCTATACAGTCAGTGGCGTCTTCCCATTGTTTATAGTTCTTAAATTAGTCTTTGTCCCAGCGTCTGTCTTATACCCTCATATATTCAGACTCAGGTCTGTTGTGTTGTGGCTTTTGCATTTTGGACTGTTTCAAGAACCTCATGAGGTGTCTTCTGAGTTAACTCAGGTTATGAGTCTCTTCAGTCCATTTTTCATAACATGATTTTTTTCATTTTAGTAAGCTTCACATTTTATATATTGATGGGTTGGAGGAAAATAAATCAAGCACCCATCTTTTAAGAGCTAAATTTGAGCTTTTAAGTATTTAACATAACAAAAAAATAAAAAAATAAAATGGCAGTAGTGACTGCTTTCTTTAGGCCAGCTTCTCTTCTAGATAAATTGCAGTCACTCCAAAGAAAATCTGGCATTGGAGTGGAACAGCCAGTGGAGCTCATCCAAGTGATGCTGATAAAAGCTGATCTGCACTTTCGTCAGATATTAGCTCTGCTGTTGTGCTGGTACTTTTGAGTTTATCAGACAGGCGATTCATCATTTTTTTTCCTGTTTGCCAAACATTTTCTGCTGCTCAAGTAGGAGAATATCTACAGTATGAACCAAACTAAATTCTGGTTGCTGCTTTGTATTGTTCAAGTGCTTAGTGCAATAATCACTTTAGGGATCTAGAGTAAATTCTGAACACGAAAGTAAAAATATGAAGGAAAGGAGCTTGAGGCTGTTGCAGTCTTTGTGTTTTGAAACTGGATGCTACGAGCAAGGGGCAGAGAAAGGACATAACCTCACCCTACAGCACACCCATTATCTTCTTTTTTTGGCTTCAATAGCAATTATCATTTAAAAAATTAAAGTCAAGTTGTATTCAATGAGATATGAAACGTGCTTTGCTTTAGCTAATTAACAACGTCTTTAGAGATATGTGGGCCTCATAGGGTCACGTCTATGCTCGCCTTTTTCTATTTTGTTAGGCAAAATATAGCTGATGTTATTGTGCTAATCTTTATTTAAGAAAAATTCAAGTTGGATCCTTTTTTACTGTTAATAACTGATTATCTATCTATCTATCTATCTATCTATATATATATATATATATATATACACATATCTGTGTTCAAGCAGACTGAGTTGGTACTAAAACAGCTCTTCCTCTGAGCAGGAGCACACTGAGGCCAAGTGTTTAGTGACCAGCTATTTTGTGCCTGAGTACCACAGCATCAGCAACCCTTCGCTGAGCAGAAGGACCCTCAGTCACACCCACAGGAAAAGCAAGGGAGCGCTGTGCCACCAGTGGCATTTATCTCATTTTCAGATTTGTTTCAGATCACACGGACAGACGGTTTCCAGCTTACGGACAAACACACACACACAAAACATCATGACAACCTGCAGGGAGAAAATCCGCTGCATGGTTAAGCTGATAAGAGACGCTGGACAGCCACGACTGCTCCAATATGTCACCAGCAAACCTGCAACACTGTGTTCATGTGGATTTTCTGGAGGTGCTTCATCTTCTTGGTGAAGGTGAAGTCTGTGATAAGATGATGACTTAGAATCTCTCAGCAAGAGTCTGAGGTTTCAGGATTTCAAATGTCCCAAAAACAGAAATGAGAAATGGTCAGGAGGGTTTCTGTTATCTTTGCCACCTTCTTATCATGTCTTGACCTTTTCTCTCATAGCCGCTGTTGACACACCACATTCATGCTACTCACACCACATCAGCAGCTGAACGAACAAATGCATGACCCACTCATGTTGTTGCACTGGTCCATGTGCACAGTGTTAACTCTGAATAGTTTCAGCTGTGTGTTTGCAGACACAAACTACTCATTAAGTGAACATTTTTCCCTAGTTGGTTTAAACTTTGTAAGTACAATAATATACACCAAGACATACAAATACAAAAATGTCGTGAGAAAAATGAATGAGAAACTGAAGAGTCATTTCGAAAACTCACTGTGCATTTATGATAGAATATGGAGATATAAAGAAGCACTCATCAAAGAAAACATTAAAAATAGAAAAGAAGGCTAAAAGAGAAATGAAGGAAAGATCCAAAAGGTCACATTAAGCAGCTTTCTTACTGTATGCTTGATATTTTCTCTATAAAGACTTTATAGGAGGCAGAGTTTTATCTACGGCAGCCAGAGACAGCTTGATCTTTAAAGGAGCAGTTTGATTTGTTTGGTCGTGCAGCAACAAAATTTGTTTTCTCTTTGAGAAGAAATTGGTGTTTTGAGACTTGCAGGGGGTTTTCTGCAGGATCCTTGGAGTCCTTTTCAATATTGCATTGCTAATGTTGCAGAAAGCAAAACCTCTGTGATATTTACATACAGTTTAATATGTGTTAATTTGAGAACTGGTGTTGAAGTGTTAGACAGTAATTATGCTTATGGTGCCGCTATCATGGTTCTGGACTCTTTTGGTCTCATTTTTATTTAGTAATCTTTTCTTTCTTTCTTTTTTTTTAATACACTACCTGTGTTTATTTAACAAGTCAGTCCCCAGTATATACAGTATGTGGACAAAAGTGCAGGGCCACTTACATATTACATCTACAGGATCTGCTCATCCATGGAAACCATGCCATGAAGCTCCTGGCATACAGTTTTTATGCTGATGTTAATCCCAGAGAAGATTTGGAGCGCTGCAGTGTTTGAGTCAGCAGAGTGTTGGCAACTTTTACACATTATGCATCTCAGCAGATAACACTCTGTAACTTTACATAGTCTTTGCAATACTACTACTTTGGACCTAAGTTTTGGACTAAAGATCTAGATTGTACTCTTCTTCCTGGTGTCTTGGAATTGAGTCCCCTCCCTTTGTGAATTTTTCCAGTCATGATGTACGGCCTCAGCTGGAAGGCTGCTAATACGACTGCAGACATGACTACAAACTGAAAAATCCTAACTTCATAAAAACAAAAACCCCGCAGGCGAGCTTTTAAACTCCCAGAGGACCGAGCAACAAGGCGCACAGGCAGAGAGCAAAACACTGAAATATTCATGAAATCTAAACAGTGCAGCAATTTCAGGGGATATTTAGAGGGAGGGTAAAGCTGTCGCGTCATCACAGTGATTAATTAGGAAGGGACACAGCTTGTTAAGATAAATCTATGCTGTACTTAATTAGATGACAGAAAGTGGATTATCTAAGAGGAAAGCCCTAGAAATGCATCTTTAGGGACTTGAGTGAAGACAGCAAATCAGGAAGTTTTCCTGACTTTATTAAAGTAAAATTCTTACCATAATAACAAAAAACAAAAAACAGCCTAGAATACATCTGTAACCTAAATTTCCTGCATGGACTACAAACCTTGTGCCCTGATAATGATGTAGATGGTTTCATGTTTTTTCTCTTTGGTAAGGGTTCATTAAGAAGCAAGGCTGGGTCTGATTTCAGATAGATTTAAATGGACTAAAATGAGTGTAATTCAGAAAGAAAAAAAAATCTAAAAAGTTTATTTGAACTCAACACACAACCACTGATCACAAATTTCAACACATTAATCTCTAGGATCAGAAAAAACAACAGGCAGAAACCACAAAAAAACTGACACTGAAATGTGATGCAACTAAAGTCAAGCCTTGAGATGGGATTATTTTCTAAAACACTTTTGTGGCATCATTTTTAAGTTTTTGATTAACTATTATTTAATCTTAAATAAAAGAGAAACTAAGAAGATCTTAACTTCTTGTTTTAATTTTTGCCACATGAGACTGTGGCAGGTTTAGTTCATGGAAACACTTAATTCGTAAGACATGTTTTTTTTTGAATGAATGCACTTTTCCCCCCAAAGTTTTTGAATTATATTGTTAAATAATTGTGATCTCAATACTGACAAAAAAAATGTGGGAAAACTTGATTTTCAGAATTGTTGTACACTCACTGGCCACTTTGTTACACCTGCAGACCTGTTCAATTGCTTGTTAACAAAAACATCAAATCAGCCAATCACATGGCAGCAACTCAATGCATTTTCAGTTCAACCTAAAGTTCAAACTGAGCATCATAATGACGAAGAAAGGTGATTTGAGTTTGTGGCATGGTTGTTGGTATTTCAGAAAGCGCTGATCTGCTGGGATTTTCCCATACAACCATCTCTAGGGTTTGCAGTGAATGGTCTGAAAAAGACAAAATATCCAGTGAGCGGCAGTTCTTTGGATGAAGATGCCTTGTTGGTGTCAGAGGTCAGAAGACAATGAGCAGAATGCTTCTAGCTTGATAGGAAGGTAAAAGTAACTAGGGCTGCTCAATTAATCGAATTTTAATCACGATTACGATCTGGGCTTTCAACGATCATTAAAAATGACTGAGCCGATTATTAGCCCCTCCCTCATTTATCCGCGACACCTTAAAGGCCGGTCCGTGAAAATATTGTCGGGCATAAACCGTCTGTGGCGCAAAAAAGGTTGGAGACCGCTGATTAAGAGGACCCGAGGGAAGCTCGGAAAGCTAAGCAGAAGTTATTTGGAGAGTGACTGCCGTTGGTTGAAAAGAGAGTTTAAAAAAAAAAAAAACTTCAGTGGTGTTGCACACTATTTTATATTATTTTTTAAAGTCATTGTTAACCCTTTAAAGCCGGTCAGAGCAGCACGCTCCGTTTTGCGTAACTATTTTTAAATCCCTGTAGAACCTGAACCGTGTAAGCTAGCGCAATAATTTGTTTTGCATATGAAACCGGAGGAGTTGTACTTACATCTGATGCCATCAGCTTGTCCTCGGTCACGGTTTCGTTCCACATATAGCTTTGCAAAAATTGCATAAAAAGCGCTTGCAGGAACAAAAACATAATATTCCAGAAACACGCTTTGCCGTTCCTATCAGCTGTTCGTAACACTTCCCACAGTGAAATGATGCACCTGCTGTTTTCTTTGCAAATTTGCATCATAGGATTGTTTTTTGTTTTTCCTGCAGTATATAAAAATTGCTGTATCTCCAAAATAAAACTATGAAGACACTCAAAATAAATTTCCTGTTGTTGTAAACTATTTTTTGCAACTTTATTGTATTTAAAGTTTTGAGGGATAAACCTCTTAAATTTCTCCAAGTAGAAATATATGTAAACAAAACAAAAGCGATTTTCAATTTTTTTTGTAGTTTATTGCACTTTTTTGCAATTTATGTAATTACTATGCACTTAATGCATACATATTATTAAAATATGGGCTATAACAGTTGTATTGATGTATAGCAACTTGAAATGCTCCCACAAATGGCACTACAGCATGTAAAAAAATAATATAAGCTCTGGTGGACTTGGTTCTATAGTAGGTCTTAAAGGGTTAAATAAATATCGTCAAATAATCGTGATCTCAATTTCAGTGAAAATAATCGTGATTATCATTTTTGCCATAATCGAGCAGCCCTAAAAGTAACTCAAACAACCACTCGTTACACCCAGACTGGGTGGCACTCCTGTCAGCTAAGAACAGAAAACTTGCCTGGTCTGTTGAGTCTCGATTTCTGCTACAACATTTGGATGGCATAAACAATATGAAAGCATTGATCCTGCCTGCCTTCTATCAATGAATACCAAGTGAACATTGTTTAAATTTCACAGCTTAACGGGAATATTTGGTCATCCCACTATAACCATAGTGTACCCATCTTCTGATGGCTGCTTCCAACAGGATAACACACCATGTCACAAATCATCTCAAACTGTTTTTTTCCCCTGATTTCTTCAGCAGACAAACCAGCAGCAACTGTACAATCCAATCATGTCAATATGGACTCAGATCTCTCAGGACTGTTTTCAGCATCCTGCTGGATCTATGCCATGAAGCACTGAGGCAATTCTGAAGGCACAAAGGGGGTCTGTGAAAGAGCCTGAAATGCCAACCTTATTTTTTCCTCATGTTGTTGCTGTGCAGGTCAAAGCAATCATTTCTTTTACTATCTTATATGTGCCTATCTGTCAATGTGACATCATGCATTCAGACTTGCGCTGTAACAAAAGAGATAAATGTCAGACAGCCGCTGTAACGCTTCACATGCGTTCAGATACTGTTGGATTACAGGAAAAGGGTGCAGTGTGTTATGTAAGATAATGTTGAAGGGTGGATGCAAGAACTGCCCATTCAGGGTGATTCGGGTGAATTCACACTGTTCATCTGTGACCCAGCAGGTGGCGCTGTGCTCTCAGCAGAATCTGAGTAAAAGGAGGTCAACTCTAAAGGGTAGAGCTAGCTCGCTACATGTTTCCTGATGGTCTCTGGACACACACACACACACACACACACACACACCCCACGTCTCCGTATGAATTTTCATTTTTCATCTCCCTGTTTTTTATCAGTGTTGCTTTCTCTTCACAGATTCGGTTTCATCTCTTTCCTTCATGCTTTGACATCACAGATCGCCCACCAACAGGAAGATTACCTTAAAATTCACCTTATTTCTACACCCACTCTTCTAAACATCTTCTCCAGTTTTCTCTTTTAGCTTTTATACCACATGTCAGTCTCTGTTATCTATCTTCCTCACATCCCCTCAGCCTCCTTTTTTATTTTCCTCCTATACATACATTCATCACTTACAATTCACCCAACATCTCACTTGACCTCTCTTGCCTACAGTATCTTCACTGCATGTCATCAGTAATACAACTCTCCCTCTTCATCTGCAGTAATAAAAAAAAAACCCCACACGCATACATTTCCTACCACTAATGAGGTCCTTTAACCCCTTTCATCAATTCTTGGCGGTCTAAATGTCTTTGATCCACATCTATACATCAACTCTGATCTGTGCTCAGAGTTCTTCGACTTAGTAACTTCTAATTTACAGCATACTTAAGGACTCAGAGGACTTATGCTTTAAAGGAGGCAATAATTTATATTTCTTTTTGTTTTATCACCATGCTTGAATTCTCAACTTTATTCAGTGTATAAAGAGTTTAGCTGAATGCCTCATGTTATGAGACTTCAATTGGATGAAGTTGCAGTTTTTCAGGGTTGAATCTGGTGGTGAATCACCCTCTGAAGTTCTTCAGTTTCACATTGGAGAACAGAAAAGCTGCAGCAGTGTGATGTTAACCCTTGACACTCACCATACAATATAATTTATAGATTAGAAATGATTACAAGTTGTATTTTATTACAGGAATGATTCACTGTAGGACTAAAATTGCTTTTGGGTTAATTTGCTCATGTCAGGTTTAAAGGACTTCCTCCAGTGGAGTTAATTCCCATAGACTCGTGTGTTAAAAGTCCCATGGGGGTGGGGTGGGGGGGGTGGGGGGGTACTTATTAAGCTCACTGATCTTAACCTTTTGACTGTTTGTGGTGTTGGAGCCTTTTGGAACATTTTTCATACAATTAATAGTGTCTGAGAAATAATATGGTCTACTTAGCTTGTCTCTTACTTAGCACTAAGTAGCTGTGTTTTGAATGCTCAATTTAAGCAGAATACCTAATGTACCAGTCTCTTTAACATTTAAAGGTGCAAATATGGTCACGACTCCAAAACCACTGAAAAAGGAGAGTCAAAACACCACTTGATTGAGTCAAGGTGAACAGGTCTAGATCTGATTTGCTGTGGATGATATCGTGGCAAAGTTCAGCTGGTGAATTAAAACAGCCAATGTTAGCATGGAAGACCAGGATCTGAGACACGGCCTGGAGCTTTTCATGAATAGATTTCACATTGATTGGACTGGCTAAGTGCATATGTAGGTCCACATGGGTGGCACTTCAAGACCCAGATGATGTACTCTTTATGTTCATAAAATATAGTAGGAAACATCTTCTTTTTTGTACAAAAATCTTTCATGCCTACTAAATTGATGGAATTTAATATAATTTAATATCAGGGGCACTAGCAACACACAGACCATGCTGAGTATACGTAAAGGATTCAATATATTTGGGATTTACAGTTCGGAAGTGGTTTTTTTGGATGTTTGAAATAGTACATTTGATGGCGTTGACATGTCATGATTTTTTTGTAAAAAAAAAAAAGTTTGTTTGTGTAGTTGGACTTCAGCCTTAAACTGCAGGTAGGATACTGGTGACACTGGAGATATATAGAAGGTTTCTATTTTTGGACTGAACAGCTCATGTACAGTGATGTTTAGATGAAGAGAGCAGACTTTACATTTACTGTCTGTGTGAAGAAGACGTGCTGATGGTGCAGGCAGCACAGATCCATTGTTATATGAGAGTTTCATTAATTTAGAATCAGTTGTCTCATACTTCCAAGACAGGTCTGGGCGTTGTTCCTTAATTAAATTGATTCCATATACAGATGTGAGAGTGTGAGAGTGTGGATAAAGGCACATTACAGCTTCTACACGTGTAATCCGGAGCGCTATACTGTGCTGGCGTTTGTGTTTCTATTTTGCCAGCCTTTGATTCATGGATTATCATTTCTTTTTGTGATCTGTTTGTGTTTTGGAGACTGAATACATTATTTCCAGATGACTGCAGCACAGGTAAATATTGCAGGTGCACTCATTGCTTGAAGCTTGCAGTAAATCTCTCATGGTGCCGCCGCTTACGGTTAGGCAGTTTCGTTACGCACTGTTGTGCTCAGCGCAGTGATTTAAAATTTATGACACGCACAATGTGATTGGCTGGGAAGAAAAAAACTCGTTGCACTTTATACTCCATTCCACCTGGCCAAAAAGGAATAAAGGAAGTCTATGCTTTAAGTGTCTCATTATGAAGTAGTGACTGCACTGCATGAACAAACAGGAAACCCACATTTTTTTTTAAAGACTCCCCAAATGTGAAAAAGAGCATTTGTCTAAAAAACAAAGTTAAATCTGTAGAAGAGATCTGACTGTTGCCTCTACTGTTATTTTCCCCAGAGACACCCAGTCTGTTTATTAGGATATAGTGGGATATACTTTAATGCTCGCACTTGACCCTGGCAACGCAGAATGACATCATCTACGATGAATAGGCTGACCTGCACTCAGAATCTGTTAAGTGTTACTCGTCCGCAGCTGTACAGCTGTTTAAAGGCATATAGTTTTTAAAATGTGTACATACAGTATCTGAAGGGCGGAGATCTTGTCTTTGAGCAGTTCCTGGGCTTTGTTGAAATCTGACAGCATGTTCTGCGTCTCCCTGCTGTGGACGGCGCTCAGCTCGGCTAGCTCCCGCTCGTGTCTCTTTGTCAGCTCCTGCTCATGAGCCCTGAGGAACGAGAAGAAGAGTCAGCCGACAATTTGAAATAGCATTTAAGATTTTTTTGCATGCAGTGTCCAACTCACTAAAATACTGCCATCACACCAAATGTGAGATGAAGTTTTCACACTGCCTTCGTACACACAGAGTCTATGCAATGAGACAAACTGACACAAATTTGCACCGGGCGATGTGAACGGAGCCAAATCTGCATTTGTACTATTTAAAATATAAAACCCATCAGCCGGGATTCTCCTGAAGCTACAGACAATCAGAAATGAAGGACAATCTTGCTGATGCCATTAAGGAGCAGCTGGAGCCGCTTCAGCTTTGCAGGACTTTCTGGCAACTTCTGAAATTATTTTACCTTAACTTAATTCCCACTATCAGTTGTGTTCCATGGATTCGATTTTAATAGAGAGTATTTTCTGGTGTATGAAAACTTGCCAGTAGTAGAAACAGCAAACAGTGAATCAACAGTCGACCTTTGAATCATAAGAGCCAACATCCTGTGGCCACAGCAGAGGTTCAAGACAAGTTTAGCTGTTTGCTGGCAGACATAGGATGTGGATAAGTGCACTTGTGGTTTTCTTGTCTCTCAGTATTGATAACTTGGGTTTGCACTGGCTATGTTTAGTGTCCGGGTGGGATGTGCCAGAGATACTGTGACTCGAGAGTGCTAACCACTGGCCCACCATCCCCATAGACATCAAATAACCATGACCTAAATAGGAGGAATAGGAGGACTCTGCCAATGCTGACTGGGTGGCAGGTGTTAAACTCATACACAGTTCTGGTTTCTGGTCTACAGGGATACAGCACACTGAGGAAGTAACTGTCTCTTCCTGTTTTTGTAGGTTTTTTTGGCATATTTGTCAACACTTACATGTCTCAGATCATCAAACAAGTCTTAATATTAGACAAAGATAACCCGAACAAACAGACATTTTCTTTGATGATCTGAAGCATGAAAACGTGCCAAGAAGGGTAGAGCGCAGATACTTTTTAAATGGTATTATAGATGCTTAGTCTCACCAACGGTGATGAAAAACACAGAATTACTTGCAATATTTTAGCTCCGTCTAACGTGATTCCGCTTTTTGACTCAAACCCAACCCAAATATCAGATCGGTGCGCCCCTACAGCACCTCAGAGCTGTTGCCAATTAAAAGAATCATGATAATGACCGAAAAAACAATTAATTATAATTGCATTACATCGCACTGTTCACTTTTAATTAACAAAAATATTAAGTATATCCCATGTTTCACATCACATCATGTTTCACTTTGCTTGATCACAATTTAAGCTCTGGGATAAAGTGCTGTTTGCTGTAACTCAGAGGTAATAGATTTATTTTTACTCTTTAATATGTGAGGTTGCACTTTAAGACTTAATCAGGTCCTGCAGACTCTCTCTCTCGCTTTGTATTTTTCTCCCAGGACGGGCAAAACATAATGGATTGCTCCAGGGAAATGTTAGTGAGATAAGAAAATCCAGAGACGGATGCACGGAATGAATTCCTAGAACATAATTTCATGACAAACACATAATTAATTTAAAATCATAATGAAACTGACATGTATGAATATTTAATAAAAAAAATACTGCAAAACATGCGCACAGCAATATTTGAAGACCTGGACAAGGGGCAGGATGATAAAAGAGGATAATGAAATGAGGGGAATAAAAAAACAAAACAAAACGAGTTGATGAAAGCGAGGAGGACGATGGAGGCAGAAACATGGATGCCCGTCTGCCTCTCATTCTGACTGGGCCAACTCTCCCCGAGGGGCGCACGTCTCATCTCCCGCTCTCTGCTTCCTCTTTATTTATTTATCAGTCTATTTTTATCCCCGTGACCAGGATTCAGACGGGGCGTTACGTAACAGGAGAAGAAATGTGCTGCGCATGGGTCTGACAGCAGAGAGCGATGACGTGCATATATAAAGGCAAGCGGCACACAAATTAACAGATAATAATAATGCACCACGGGCGCATTTAAAAATACAGTGTGATGGATGCTAATGAGTAGCCGGACCACATTACTCATATAGCACTTTAAAAATTCATGCCATGCCGCAGGGACAACACGATTATAGCCCACATTTTGCATTACCCAAAATAATCTTCATGTCTTCTAATCAATGGGCTCCTGACACTGGTCGAGAGACAGAGGCAGACTAAAGAGACGGATTTGCTTCTTTCGGGCTTTTCTTTCCTCCCTTTTATCTTTTGGTGTATTTTCATCACTCAGGCTCGGACAGAGAGGGATTGCAGAAACTATCGTCATCCAAATATAATAAGAGAATTCAAATTCAGACACATGTGCCGATGACAGGCCCACTGCGGGCGTTTTTGTGTGTTCTAGGCGACAGCGTGTACACGCCAAAGCTATCCTGAAATGTCACTGACAGTGTGGTGCTAATGTTTTTAAAGGAATAGTGTGACATTTTCAGGAAGGCAGCTTTTCTTCTTTTTTTTTTTTTGCTTTAAATGCCACATTCAGCATCATCTGTTTTTTTTTTTGCATGGATTAAAGAAATAAGATGTGACGTTTGTAGTTTTTTCCCCAAGAAACAAACTGTTTAATGTTGCTGTTTACTGCTCTGAGCTAAAAGTCTAGATCAGCATTTTAGGAAATATGCTTATTTACTTCTTTAATATGTATATTAGGACATTCTATTGCTTACTTATGAAGTTGAAAATTGCAGTTAGTTCAGATTAGCATGAAGAAAGCAACATCTAGCTTGGCTTTCCCCAAACTTCAAAAACTGGTATTGCCCTCAAATAAAGCAGATTTAACCAAAAGATGTATTCATTACGAAATGTGCAGAATGTGCAAACACATCATAACAGAAAACATTAATAGGCAGGATGGCGGTTCAGGTCTACCCTGGACATTTCCCTTTCCAGCATGTTCTCCCTGTACTTGCAGGGTTTCCTGTGTGCTCTAACTTTCTGTCATAGAGCAAAACCAAACATGTTAGGTCAGGATCCAGCCACACATGCCTAGAGACTAGGGCTGCCACAAACGATTATTTTGATAGTCGACTAGTCACCGATTATTTTTGCAATTAGTCGACTAATCAGATCATGCATCCATTGGACGTAAAACGTACAGCTTATTGCACCAGCATGCAACTGCTCTTATATAACTATCATTAGCTTACAGCTTTAAGTGTTTAAGGTATGTGCTAACTAAAAATGAAGACAAGATGATAGTTTATTAAATGTAAATGAAATTTGCAGATTGTTTCCATGGAATTTAATAAACTCAGCCGTCTGCTCCTTGCTATCTAAAATATAACGGGACACCGGAGTAAATTCTCGAGCATCTCACACTTCTGATAATCAGCTGTCTGCTTGACGTTTATTCAGCTGTGTAAAAACTATAACTTTAATCTCAGCCAAACCGATTTACTCAGGAACAAATAAAATACTAAAAAAAGCCAAACAATAACATTTTGAAGTTATCTAAGTGACTTATATATGTTTAACCTGAGTAGCGAAAGACGACGGTGAGTTTGAAAACGATTTGCCGGGAGTCCGGTGTTCTCGCCGGCTCTAGTAAGCCTTGAACCCCGGCTCGCTATCAAGCTGGTGGGTAACAGACGTCTCCGAAAGCGTCGGAGCGCTTTTGAAAATATGCGGTTTCTTGATAAACTGAGCAGATATTTCAAGTTTACACAGCTACATACTCGCCCGAAAATATGTTAAACGTTTATTTTGTGACCCAGAAAATAAACGTTTGCCACCACTGTTGGAAACTGAGCAGGGCCGTGCTATGAATTCTGGGATAGGTTGGGCCCCGAAGCAACCAATCCTTCAAATCTGGGGAAGGGCACATTTGTTGGCCGCATTTGTCGGAGTCTTAGAATTTGGACAGTCTTCGTCGTGTTGTTGTAACATAATCGGCCTACAAATCCAGGCACAGAAGGATGCGCTTCCAGAATTTGGACATAGCTGCGATACCGGACACTGCCTCTTCTTCTTCGGGGTTTAACGGCAACTGTCACATGTCAGTTGCGGTGGTAAGATCTAACTTTCTTCGAAGGTAAACCTAACTTTCTGCTAGTAGTTGGCATCCATGCTAACCACCAGTAACCACAGCAGACAGCTAATGACCAAATCAACTGCAAGGAGGTTTTTGAAGCAGAACTGTCTTTGTGATTAATTTCACATTACAACATCCAGCAAACACTCGACTGGTCTCTAGGTCTGTGCGTCTGAGGTATGTTATATGTGGGTGTATTAATGAATGTGCCTGAAGTGGTTTGAGTACTAAGAAAGACTAGAAAACCACAATATGAATAAATGCCAACCCACATAACATAAATGTCAAGCTTCTAAGACTGATTATGAATATTGTGAACACATGCCAGCTTTGCTTTCACGCTGAGCTCTGCAGATTGTGCTTCAACCAAAACCTAAATTCCTCATTTTTAAAAGTCAAACTCAAAATTGATTCAACAGAAGATTCTAAATGGAATCTGAACCATGCACTGTAACTGCTTACTGCCAAAAACGGACACAAAAAGAAAGAAAAATAAGGCACTCAAACAACCATCGCTCTAAAATATTCAGCAGTTTGGTTGCTAGGTTACAGTAAAGGATAAGCTTCACTGTGAAGATGCAGTTTTGTTTTTTTTCTTTTCTGTGTTTTTGAGATATTTGGACGTGCAGGTGTGTGAGAACTGTTCAAAGTGCAAGTTTAACGATTCATTCTTCGGCCACACAGAAACATGATACAAAAGAAAAAAGAGGCATATTCAGAGGAGATCAGTCACAAAGGTAGAGGATTAAGCAGTCTAATGTAAATGCAGCAAACAGTAACTTAATGTTGACAAAAAGAAAACAATGTTTAGTTAGACTCTGGAACGGTAGACGAAACCAATTTGCTGTGAACGTGTTGAGAAAACGCGTTTTTCCTCCCTGTGAAGTAAAGTTTGACCGCAGGTTTTCACTTCAGTGCTACACAATGAACACTGAGTCATACCGGATCTGCTGATTGGCTTCACTGCGGATCTTGAGCACCTCCTTGCCCTTCAGCTCCAGCTCTTTAGTCAGGGTGCTGATGTTCTCGTTGAGCGTGTGGATTTGGTGGTCCAGCTGAGCAATGTGGTTCTTCCTCCTCGTCACCTCCTCCTGCAACTCGGAGATCCGGCCCAACAGCTCGCGTTCCTGTGAAAAGAGAAACAATAAAAATCAGCTCTGAAGAGATGAAGGACATAAAGGTTTAGCTATAAGGCTTGTAATGTTGATTTTAAAGCTTATCTATATGGTAGAATATTTTGGAAACTAAACTTTAGAAATTTTTAAAGTTGGTTATTTCGAACATGTTTAACACCTTGAGAATATTTTTTAAATCCACCATTAGGGTGAAACTTTTCAGATGAATAGGTGAATGCTGAACACAGCTGAATGAACAAAAATGGCTTTACCACGATGAAGCAATCATCCATCAGTGCACACAACGCAGATAGCAACAAAGCCTCTTAACGAATATAGTGAACAGCATTTTATCTTAAGTCCTAAATTTATGCAGGACTTTAAATAATCTGGCTTATGTGTCTTGATTCAATTGTCAAAACCCTTTTCAATGTGTCCATAATTTCACATCCTTAAGAAGCTCACAGAGCCGAATTACAGCTTTTATCAAAAACTGAACATATGTTTTGACATAAGTCTGTTGTATTTACTGTATTTTCTCAAAAAGCAACAGAGACTATTTATCTCAAAAACAGAAGACTTGCAGCATCTTGTATTAGAGGCAGGTTTGGTATTTCTCACAAACTGTTCAAACCTTCTGTTTGCAGACAAAAGTTGGCTTAAAGGGAGAGAAGCTGTTTATTTCAGACAGTGGATTAATCGAAAGGTTGCAGCACTATAAGATTAATAGGGGTTATTTTGAAGTGGGAATCGCACAAAGCCACTTTCGCAGAGTTCAGGAAAAAAAACAGAGGTGGAAAGGAGCATATTAGGTCCTCTTTAAGTAAATTTACTTGTTTCCTCAGGTAAAGTCACTGCATGATACTGTTAAGGCAGTATTAAGCTGTGACCCTTCTTAAAATAGATCAGAAATAAATGTTAGATTGCCAAATTCTTTGAACAACAAGCAGCACACCAGTGCCAAAAGTATTCGCTCAACTTTCCCACACATATGAACTTGACTAAAATCCCATTCTTAATGTCGGCCAACCATTTGCAGCTATGACAGCTCCAACTCTTCTGGGAAGGCTTTCCAGAAAGTTTAAGATGACCAGTCTTTTAGAAGTGCATTTATGAGATCAGATGCTGATGTTCACTGAGATGGCCTGGTCCACATTCTCTGGTCTGATTGATAGTAAATGGTAAATGGACTGGTTCTTATATAGCACTTTTCTACTCTGAGTACTCAAAGCGCTTTATACAACTTGTTCATTCACCACACCCATTCACTTTTCTAAGTTTTTTAGTGCTATCTAACTACCATTCATACATACACATTCACACTCCGATGGCTGCATCGGAGAGCAACCTGGGGTTAGTATCTTGCCTAAGGATATTTGGCATGCAGACTGGGATTGAACCACCAACCTTCCAGTTAGTAGGTGACCTGCTCTACCACCTGAGCTGCACAAAGTTGCGAGCATGAAGTTGTACAAAGTTTCTTGGTAGCTGAAGTATTAACAGTTCCTTTAACTGGAACTAAAGGGCAGAGCAAAACTCCTGAATAACAAGCCCAGACCATAAACCCCCTCCGCCAAACTTTACACAGATTTTCCATTGGCCTTCCATTTATTTGGGCTCAGGACACAACTTAACACTTCCTGTAACTCTTTCAAATTAAAAGCCTTAGTGTTTCTTCTTACCACAGCTTTGCAGGCATATACAACAAACACTGGAGAGGACTGTTCCTTTAGCTTGCACATTATAGGCAGCCCTTATTTGGTCACTTTGTCCACAGAGACATCTAAATCCTCTACTGGTTTTCATTTAAGGATACACAGTGATTTCCAACTGTGCCACAATAAGCTGAGTCTGTGTAAGGTTCTTATTTTGTCAACTTACTTGCATTTTGCAGCCAGTGTACTTGGGGAAACAATGATCTATTAGTTCTTTTGGGCCATAACAGTTTGTTTATGACTGATAAAAGCAACTTAATAAAATCAACTTAATAAAACTTAATAAAATCCAGTAGAGAACTCAAGCTGTTGAACCAGGTAATTTAACTGACGAGTATGGCAAAAACAAGATTTCAGTCATTATGGGAGAGACGAGATTCATCTGAGCTCTGATAATACAACAGTGCTGTAAACTACTGAATGACTTCATGTAAACATGACCAACAACTGAAATTACTCACGACCGCCTGCCGAGCTGCTCTTTTCTTCTGAGCTCCACACTGACACAAGAGGCAGCTCGATTCTGTCGCATTTTGAAAGTGAGAAAATGAGCAAGTGATTTTCCCAGCAGGGGTGCGGTGAACGACGCGTAGGTTCAACCAAACAGTGGCATAAAAAAAACAAAAAGAACAACGCAGCCTGTCTGCATTTACGAGTCCATTATTGGAACATGTGACTCACAGCTTCGCAAACTTTAAGAAGTATTCCACTTTCTGTTGTTTGTTAATAGGGAGCTTAAATTTCTTTTGTATACAGTGCATGAACTGAGGGGGTGCATTGAGGTCTGGTATAAGATAGAAAAGGATTATTTTGAATAGTGCATAGCTACTCTGATAAAGTCATAAGGTCAGTTGCTGCGATTTATCCTCTTTGTAGCTCTGAATATCATCTCAGATTTTCCTGAAAATGGTAAATTGATCTGTGCCTGTAAACGGTGAACTTTAAAGAAACAATGACACCTTATTATGTTACTTATTTCACTGTTTTATATATATATACATATATATACATATATATACATATACATACATACATACATATACATATATATATTAATTGTCATCTCTCATTTGGGTGTTTCTATTTTAGTAACTTTCAGTTTTATGTTGACTGTCATTTGTCTCTGATGTGTTTTAGACACAAGAGACTGCTTCCTTTCTCTCATTGTCCTTGATTAGTTTTGGCTGTTCCTTGTTTCCCAGGTGTTTCCACTCCTCTGATTAGTCCTCATTGGTCTCCTTGGTGTTTGATCTTAGAACCTTGGCATCTCATCTAATAAAAGGTTGATTTTAAAGATTACAGAAAAGTTTATTTGTCATCATGGAGCATTTTGTGTTGACTGATGAGGAGAAAAAATGAGCTGAATCCATTTTCAGAGGAGCCTGAAACACTGAAAGAGATCTGAAACCTTTCTCAAGTCATTGTCATTAACATACTCAACTCTGAAATTCCCGGGAGGTGAAATGGGCCTCACGTGCCAAACATTTCATTACGTTTGGTGACTTAAATGAAGAAGCAAGATGTGATCTGAAGACACTCAGTTGAGTGCCACTTAACACCATCAGAATTAGATTAAACACTGTCACGTTATCATCTACTAATGATTCCTCTCCCTGTGAAAAATCTAATTTAACTTGGCACTATAACAATTTGTGCCAAGGACTGTGTTCACATATCCAGAAGCCATAATCTTGTATAATAGCTTCATATTCACAAACTACTGTCTATTTGCATTGCCATCTGCATTTTCACTTAATGTAATTGGCTGTTTTTTTTTTAAGTCCAAAACCTTCAGTACAATCAAGCACAATGGTGATCGGCCAGATGAGTCTTTAATGACCAATTTACTCATTTTACTCTTCATCTCATCCAAATCTTGGCTGGCGTTGGAGCAGGAGATGAAGGGAAATTAGGAAAGAAAGCTGGCAGAATTAAAGAAAGAAACAAAGGCTAATTGGAAGAGCATTTATCGAATGATATGGGACATTATAACTTAATATACTCTTTCAATTACAGCAGATATCAGCCTTTGATTTCACAACTGCGGAAGACGAGATAAAATTCCCAGTGTTGGGCTCGTTTGGGGGAGAGATTTATTTACTTTTGCATCTTGTCTGAGTTGATCTATCATCTTTTTTTTTGTCTGCTTATCTGCTGTCTCTCTCTTTATAATCTAATTTTATCCTCTCTTTCAAACACCTCAGATATAATATGTGAACAGCGCCGTAAAGGAGATCGCTTTGTCATTCTCTGTTTTGCCTAGTTCTTCTTTATCCTTCTTTTCCTTAAAAAATAAACTTTTCAAATAATAATCAAAAAGGACATTACAGTAAATTAGAGTGTGATTTCCTGAGCTACTTTATTTTTCAATGGGTATTAGTAGTTAGCCAATGAAATCCCATGAACTGCTGCCATGAATACATATTTTTATTCTCAGGGGAACAATGCTGTGCCCCAGTTTCTAAACAGTGTGTGAGTTATTTGCTTTGTTATTCCTTTAAATGTGCTTTTTTGTTAGTTTTGAGTTCTTTACTGTCTTATTCATAAGTGTATCTGTGAATTTTAACAGTAAAGCCTTCACTTTTAATTCCTCCTTTCAGCGGGACAAAGGTGGTTCTTACTGTTGCTGTAAAATATGCTGGCTGTCATCATGTTTATCCAGGGCTGCCAACACTAATATGGGAAATATGCCACTTTTCTGCCTGTCACAATCTCAGTTAACCACTTCATATACAATTCTACCAAACTGTTAAGAACACATTGCTCCAAAAACCCATGGCTCCATGAGAACAGAACCATAGCGGGGAGAAAAATAATACGAGCGATAAAAGGAAACAACGGTTCTCTGAAGATGCTTTAAATCTAACAATGAGGAAGAAAACAAATGTTCTCATGTGTGCTAGAGCATCATCATGACCACAACAATACAATCAAAGTGGACCGGAATAGTTATTAAAAGTCAAGAGATACTGATGGCAGGGTAATTCTTCAGACAAGACTGTTAGATCAAACATGATAAATATCTAGACAAGGATAGATGACACTGTGCACACAAAGACCTGCACACACCTCTGCACTCCATCAGCCTCTCCCTCCCCATCTGTTAAGTAATTGGAGGTACAAAAGCATTATTTAACACAGCGTGACGCCCGTCTGCCACTGAGCTCCTCCGCTCTATTGACTCAACTCAGGAAGTTTTAGTTTATGTTCCATTAATGCCTCAGCAAAGTAAACAAGGAATTATTGTAAACACAGACTCCCACTGATGTTGAATTTAAATGTAAAACAAAATGTTTAAAGGCAGACTTTTAACATTATTAAATCCCAAGACCTACAGCATGGACAGAAATGTCCATTACTAAAGCCCCATTCAAGCAGGCCCAGAGAACCCCTAGCAACCAACAGTAACCCAGTCACCAGAGAAAAGTGTTATTTCCTGACAGGTTGGTGAGTGGTGGAAGTCGATATCTTCCATGGAAATTATAGATCTACTAGTAACTAAAGCTGCTTCTTTCCACATGACTTTACATGGTTAACAGGTAGCAACAGCTTGCTAACTGTAAAAACATACTTGTGTGGCTCGATGCTCCCGCAGTAATCAAGTCTCTGGGTTTAAATCTGATGATTGTTTAAAGAGTTTGCAGAGGTGATAAAGAGGAAGAGGTCTTTCTCTTTTCAAAGGCCTGCAAAAATGGCTTTTTACTTTTTTCTTGTTAAACAGTTACCAATGTAAATTAGATTATTATCCTACTACAATGTAGGAAAGTATGAATGTCAGACTTTGTGTCTAATTGTGATTTATATTCAGGAATGGGCATTCTCTGGCATTATTAATTTCATTGCTCAGTTCATCTGCAAAACAAAAACACTAGAGAGATGACTTGCAGGGAGTTGGTAACGCATTCGACATAAAACAAGAAAAATATCAAGAAAAAAATGAGCCGACAAAAATTTATTTGCCCCCTGTGGATCCAACCTTCCATCCAATGAAACTCGTCCAGTGGGTGTTTCCTCAGGAAAAGAAAATATTGAGCAGCTATGTACATCGCTTTGTGAGCAGCACATCAACTTCTTCGTCTGAGCGCGTAACTTGGATGTCTTTATGGATCTCAGAGGACCAAATAATAAATAAATAAATCTTCAGATGCAAGAAAAAAGGCAGAACACAGTGATGTAGAAATCTACGAGAAACTGACCCTTGTCTCCTGTAATCCATGACATCAGAAAACATGCTACTTTTTCAGTCATTCATTTTGAATCTTTTTAAATAAAATATGATGATAATTTTGCAAATCATGGTCCACATTGTGGTCAAAAACAAGAATAAAGGAGGGTTTGCTTTACCTCATAGCTGACTGCTAGTTGACCACCCCTCGCTTGTCACATTCAGTTTCAAGTTACCAGAGTGAAAACAGTTTGAGGCTTTAAGACAGATCCTCACTAACAGGTTGATGATGTCATAGTGGCTGTGTTGACTGAACACGTAGTTACATTTCTTGGGAGGTGTGTATCAGGTTAGATGGGAGGTTACGGCACAGGTTTAAGAGGGGGTCTCGCTTATCTCTGAAGTCATGCCATACATTTCCAGCTGAAGCATAATTCAAACATCACTGCTTGACTGGCAGGTAGTTGAGACTGTAACGTGTGCCTATTAGCTTTAATTGCCCTCCTGTTCTCTTTGTGACTAAAGAGGGAGTAAAGGTGGGGTGTGTGCACGTGTGCATTTAGGGGGTGCATAGTGGCAGTATTAAAGAGAACCAGCTGTGTGTATCTGCTAGAACATCTGTATCATAAGGTGATGAGAATGGAACTCACTGTGCTGGGGGTAATTAGAAAGATTTACAAGTGGTGCTCAGAGGGCTGCCTGCAGTGTGGTGTGTGTGCTTGTGAGCAGGTGGTATATGATGCTGGTAGCATCATTTAACACTGACTCCATCCCACTGAATTTCTTTGATTTTGATTTCTTTGAAAGTAATTTTGTTTTTAGAGGACTGTGCGACCTAGATTACTGCATTAGTGTCTGAATGTTTTATCACTTATTTTGTATTTGAGCATGAGCTGTATACTGAAGATAGATGGTGGCTGATCAATCACGGCTTCACCAGCTGACTCTGATTGTTCTCTGGAATTAAATGGCTTCGGGGTTCCCATACGTTTGGATCGAGACCCCGGAGCTACCCAGAAATCGCAAGGAGGAGGAGTGTGTTTGTATATAAATCAGAAATGGTGTTAAAAACGTGACCGTTCGTAGACAAGTGTGTCTGCCTGACATTGAGCTCTTCTCTGTTTCTTTGAGGCCGTTTTATCTGCCGAGGGAATTCCCACAGATCAACGTCACCGTCGTTTACATCCACCCCAAAGCGAATCCTAAGAATGCGACTGACACCATCTCCAATGCTATCCACTCTCTACAATCTCTCTCTCCTGAAGCCCCTAATATTGTTCTTGGGGACTTTAATCGCTGCGACTTGAAGAAAACACTGAGCAGTTTTTATCAGTATGTGCACTGTCCCACTCGCTTCAATAAGACTCTGGATTTATGTTATGGCTCCATAAAAGGTGCGTATACATCTGTGGCTGGCCCCGCCCTCGGATCCTCGGATCACAACACGGTGCATCTTCTGCCAGTCTATAAGACTGTACTGAGAAGAGAGAAAGTGAGGAAACACCGCATAAAGGTTTGGAGTGATGATGCCTCTTTAGCCCTGCAGGGCTGCTTTGACTGTACAGACTGGTCGGTGTTTACTGAATCATGTAGAGACATTAATGAACTCACTGACGTTGTCTGCGGATATATATCCTTTTGTAGAGACATGATTATTCCCTCAAAGGTTGTGAATTCTTTCCCTAATAACAAACCATGGTCCTCTAAAGTTCTTACGAGGCTGATTTACGAAAGGAATAAAGCTTTTACTGAAGGGAATACCTTGAAAGTCAGAGAAATTAGGAAGGAGATTAGATCAGAAATTAAAAAAGCTAAAATAAAATACAAGGATAAGGTAGAGGCGGAGATGGGTAGCAATAACTTAAGGGTGGCTTGGGCTGGCATGAAACACATGACTGGTCACTGTCTCAGTGACTGTAATAAGATAAGTCTCCCTGGTTTTAGTTCAGATTTTCAGTTAGCCAATGAGCTGAACAGATTTTATTCGAGATTTAATGATAACTATATTCCAAGGAATACACTTGATTCCTTAATAGAGAGCACCAGAGGCCCCCCAGTTTTGTTCTTTGATGAAAGAAGGGTGGGAAATCTTTTTAAAATGAGTAAGACTAATAAAAGTCCAGGTCCTGATAATATATGTGGCCAGGTGCTTAGAACATGCGCTGAGCAATTATGTGGTATTTTTTATCACATCTTTCTTTTATCTCTTCAGCAACAGAAGGTTCCAGAGGTATGGAAAAAATCAATTATTTCTCCAGTTGCTAAGACCACAAAACCTACATCATTAAATGATTTTAGGCCTGTTGCTCTTACATCTTTAGTGATGAAGTCCTTCGAAAAACTTGTCAGGAAGGAGATCCTGCAGCAAGTAGAGAAGCTGATAGATCCACTACAATTTGCATACAGGCCTTGTAGAGGTGTGGACGATGCAGTGGTCACTCTGTTGAACTTCCTTTATCGCCATCTTGATGGCGCCAAAGCTCATGCTCGGCTTTTATTTATTGATTTTTCTTCTGCTTTTAATACTATCCAGCCACATCTTTTAGTGGACAAGCTTCTTAACCAATTTAAACTTAATTTTAATCTCGTTGGTTGGATCTTAGACTTCTTAACTGATAGATCACAGTGTGTGAGAATAAACGCCTGTTTTTCCAAACAGCTGAACTCTTCTACTGGCTCACCACAAGGTTGTTGTCTCTCTCCTCTTTTGTATATTTTGTACACTAATGACTGTCGCAGCACACAGGCCAATAGGCATTTCATCAAATACGCAGATGACACAGTCATTGTAAGCCTCCTTCATGGTGAAGAGGATTCCCATGGGCCTGTTGTGGAGGAGTTTGTTTCATGGTGTGATCAGTCCTTCTTAATGATCAACACCTTGAAAACCAAGGACATGGTTATTGATTTCAGGAAGTCATCCCCTCATCCTGCGCTTACAGTGGTAAATGGTGCAGCCATTGAAATGGTGGGCAAGATTTCAGGGAGGTCTCAGGTCCAGCTTGTGGACTTTTATAACAGGCAGGTGCTGAGGAAGGCAACTTCTGTCCTGTTGTGTTCAGATCATCCTCTCTTTAACGATTTTCAACTGCTTCCATCAGGTCGTCGTTATAAAATGACTGCAGTGAAGACAAAGCGACACAAATTGTCGTTTGTAAGCCCCGTGTCTTATTTAGTATTTTAAGCTCTGTTCTTAACCCTCCCCAATCCAACTGTATAGAAGCCTCTGCTGAAACCTGTGAAGCTTTTTTAAATTTCTTTGTGGAGAAGATTTTATCTATTAGAGCACATATTTTACCCCCTTCTTATGACCCTTCTGTTATTCTTACGCCCTTAGCAATTTTTAGCCATTTTGAACCAGTGTCTCTATTTAAACTGGGTAAAATTGTCACCCAAATCAAGTCTGGCTCTCCCAGTGATGTTCTTCCCCCTCGCTTTTTTAAAGAAGTTTGGGGCACTATTGGACCTTATATTCAAAGGCTTATAAACAGCAGCCTGACTTTAGGCCATGTACCTGTAATTTTTAAACAGGCAGTGGTCCAGCCTCTGCTGAAACGCCCTGGCTTGGATGCTTCTTTGTTGAGTAATTTTAGACCTATTTCAAAGCTTCCTTTTGTTTCTAAAATTTTAGAAAAAGAAGTGTGCTCACAGCTGCAGACTTTTTTAGAGAGTCAAAACATTTTTGAGGTATTTCAATCTGGTTTTAAAGCACTTCACAGCACAGAGACTGCACTTTTGAGAGTTTTTAATGATATCTTATTAACTGCTGACTCTGGGAAGTCTGTCTTACTTGTGCTTTTGGATCTCACAGCAGCTTTTGATACAGTCGATCACAATATTTTGATTTATCGTCTAGAACATCATGTTGGAATTAGAGGCACTGCCTTGGAGTGGTTTAAGTCATACCTCTCTGATAGAAGTTTTTCAGTCTCACTTGGTAAATTTCATTCATCTTCTGCCCCCCTCCCATGTGGTGTACCTCAAGGATCCATCCTTGGGCCCCTTCTTTTTAGTCTTTATTTACTTCCCCTTGGCCATATTATTAAAAAACATAAAGTCTCATTTCATTTTTATGCAGATGATTGTCAAATTTATCTACCGCTGAAACACAATGACCCTAACCCCCTCAGGCCTATTTTAGAATGTCTTAAGGATATCAGAGCATGGCTGGCTTTGAATTTTTTAAACTTTAATGAAAAGAAGACTGAGGTCATTATATTTGGGCCGAGTGGATCTGGTGTCCCTCCATCTGACTTGGGTCCTCTTACATCGTGTGTCAAATCAATTGTCACCAACCTTGGAGTAAAATTTGACACAGCTCTTAAAATGGACAAACAAGTAAATACAGTGGTGAGAAAAAGCTTTTTTCAGTTGAGGCAGCTCTCTAAAGTAAAACCTTTTATTTCTTTTTGTGACTTGGAGAGAGTTTTGCACGCATTTGTGACCACTCGCCTTGATTATTGTAATGGACTTTATATTGGTATTGATCAGGCTTCACTATCGCGCTTGCAAATGGTCCAGAATGCTGCTGCTCGCCTGTTGACAGGGACACGCAAACATGAGCACATTACCCCTGTTCTTGCCTCCTTACACTGGTTGCCTGTCCATTTTAGAATTCATTTTAAAATTTTATTGCTTGCTTTTAAAGTCTTAAATGGCCTGGCTCCGTCTTACCTGTCAGACCTTTTACACCAATACACTCCACAAAGATCTCTCAGATCATCTGACCAGTCACTCCTTACTGTCCCCATGTCGAGACTGAAACACCGAGGGGACCGAGCTTTCGCTGTTGTGGCCCCCAAACTATGGAACAAACTGCCCCTCCATATCAGGCTGGCCCCAACACTTGAAATGTTTAAATCACTTTTAAAGACACACTTTTTTTCAAAGGCTTTCTAGGAGTATTATCAGAGTCAGTTTGTAGTCAGTTTTTAGTCAGCTGTTGATCATTCTTAATCTTTCTACCTTGTTAATCTTATTCATTGTATATCTTATTGTTTATTCTACTCATGTTGTGATATTTATATATACACTGATTTATTTTTATCTTTTTTAATTATATATTTATTTTGTTTATTGATTTCATTGTATGCTTAAAGTATGGTTTTTAACTGCTATCTCTGTTTTATTATTGGAAAGCACTTTGGTCAACTTGTTGTTTTTAAAAGTGCTATATAAATAAAGTTGGATTGGATTGGATTGGTTTGTACCTAGTGCTATTATCTTAATTAACAACACTAAATTGTAAGTGTTGTTGCCATTGCACATTGCACTTTTTTCGATGGAAATCTAGGTTGTTTTATCAGGCTTATATTATATTATAGTATTTTTTTAATGAGTGTACGTGATGTGTTGGTTGTATGTTTGTTGTTTGTTTTGACATACTGCGAATCAATTTCCCATCAGGGACAATAAAGTTACCATTGACCATTGATTAATGAAGTCCTGTTCTGAAGCCTTGAGTTTTGCATTTTGGCCACCACCACGTTGGTGTGTTGGAAGAAGAAGCGTCCATATTTTGACATGATGGTGGATTACAGAGTTAACGATAACATGCTTCACACAGACATACAGATGTCTGCTAGTTAGTTAGGTCTAGTTAACAGACTCGATCCCTCTATGAAGTGGGAAATTAACAATCGAGACAAAAACCAGCCTATAAAACATGTTTTACTGCAATAAAATTTCCATAAAGGAGACTATAAAGACCCGTGTGTGAAGTGCTCATTTGAGGAAGTGCAACTTTTGGCACTTCTTTATGGCCCATTTATCCTCACCATGCAAACTGTGCCAGATGAAAAAAGCGACATCATATACAGAGGGCGATGTTGCAAAAGTCTGAAAAGAAAAAGACTTGCTACTTTTTTCTCCTCTTATACCAGCGCTGATGTGCACACTGTGTCTGAGTGGAGACACTTATCGTAATGTGGGGACTATTTCCTCCCTCAGTGCTGGTATAAGTGGTACGGAGCTGAGGCGACGTCACTGTTTGCAAACAGACCAATGTAGTGAGCTTAACCGAGGCTGAATTCTTCAGCGCTAACAGTATCTATTTGCTTTGGACATGAACACTTTCTTGGGCTGTAAAAATTTAGTATATACCAAAAAATAAAAATAAAAAGCTTCCACAAATCAAGGCAACACCTATAAATTGCTCATTTTTGAGTCAATAGGTAAAGCTGGAGCTGGTGCATAGTCAACATTTCCTCTTGAAAAGCTCCTTATTTTTTAAGCACTTTTAACATTGATCCAGCTTGTCCTCAATTATTTTTTTGTTGCTCAAGTAATCAATTATATGACTAATCACCTCGATGTAACCTCAGGCTAATTTAAAAACTTGGTGAAATAAAGAAAAATCCATAAAAATATCAGCAGCCTGTGGCTTTGATCCAAATTAAATGGCTCACCGGTGCACATAAGTCAAGCCGGGTGTGTATGACAGGAGAATGTAATACTGTGTGCGTCTAATCTTCACTGTGGAATGGAAGAGAGAGAATATGGTAAAGTGTTTTGAGGATTCATCCTTCACTGGATGCCCATTCATCACAAAGCTTTGTTGCTCGTGGTGCTGTGGTTGGAAATGCTGTTGTGATAAGCCACAGTACCTGTGTCCGGTTATTCTCGATCGTCTTCTCCAGCTCGGCCTTGGCGGCGGCTGACTCGTGCTGGTGGGTTTGTCTGAGGTGTTCGATGGCTGACGCGTGGATGTGGTTCAGCTCCGATCGCAGAGAGGCTGATGGAAAAATATGATCGAATACACAAATGTCAGGAGGTCACATTTCATTTGCACAGAGCATAACGCACATGATGAAGCAAAGCTAGTCTGCATATTTCAGATTCAGTGTCACCGGGCACGCAAGACTTACTCAGAAAGCTCCTTTCAGCCTTTTGTCTATTTGCAAAAAGAGCTCATTACATCCAAAGGCATTCTTACTACATTACTTTTTTTCCCCTAACTTTGCCCATAAAAAAAATGCCTCTGCTGCCTTTACCCGAGTGGCCTTTAATCCTCACTTCAATGAACACCTTTTATTGCAAACAGTCTAATGGCTTAGAGAAGCATGGTGAGGGAACACACTGCTATTAGCTTTGAAAGACAAAAGAAGAACAAAGTCACGAACTGCACTTGATTTCTCTCTGCAGTTCAAAACCAGTCAGAAGACGGGCAAACAGAAAGAAACAGAACATGCGAATACACACGTATGGGGATACGATAGAAAAAAAGGTAAGAGATATAAGGAGGAACAGGTAATAAAATAATATTATCGCTGGAGCCTGCCAGTGTCAGGACCATGACATAGAGGGTAATGGAAGACCATTTATCACAGCACAGTACTGGTTTGTCGGCACCAAATATTTGATGAGGTTGAGAATTTACTTCACTTATGTGCTTATATGATTTTGTTAGACTTTAGATCCTTGTTGATGTTTCATTTTACTCTGTTGTCCCTACACTGCATTATAATGAGAAAATAATAAAGACCAGATGTTTCTCCTGTCAAATAGCAACATTAACGTAAGACAGAGAAATGTAATAATGTAGTCTGTGATGAAAGAATGTCTGTCTACAGTCATGTAAAAAACATCCATATGTCTTGCGTTCTGAAATTACAGCTATTATTCACGGAAATGCCATTTCTATAGCACCGCGGTGCAAGACCAGCTATCTAAATGCGCTTTAATGTTGTTCTGCAGTGGGGAGGAAAGACTGTCTTTTGACAGAATGAGATCAGACCCGGGCTTGAGGAGGGGTGTTAACTGCCACAATCGATGGGGATGGTTAATTGAAAAGAGACGACAACCGACAAACAGGACAAAACACAAACTGTGAGCGAGCAGGCAAAAATGATCACCCATCATTCTACTGCAGGACTTTTCCTCGGACCCAATTCTGAGTGTTTTATTGAAACAGATATCTCCCACAGCCGTCCTTTTTCACTTCCGATGTGTTTCCACTAGTTGGAAAAACTCCATGAGGTTCGGGGGAATGAGCTGTCTGAACAGAGCGTGGAGCAGGCAGTAAACATGACCAAGACTCACTAATGGTGAACGGACCAGGTTACCAGCTGCTAAAGTCCAACACGTTCTGACATTAACAGAACGTTGCCAGGGAGCTGGAAAGTTACAGATTTGTGTCCTCACAAACAAAACTGGCTCAAATGTGTGATAATGTGACCTCATCTTTTCCAACTGTTCTCCGTCTGCACCAGCTGGGAAACCCTGAGCTGTGCTGATGTATCACAGAGAGGCCTGTACAAGTATATCTCACAAAACTAAAATACTGTGAAAATCTTCATTTTTTTTCACTTTTTAATTTAAACGGATAAACTTTTATATATTCTATACAGATTTATACATTTAAAATGAATAAATTAATACTTTCTTTGTTTTAATTTTGATTATTATGGCTTAGAGCTAATGAAAATCTTAAAATATCTTAAATTATTTCATTATTTCATTTGAAGTTTGAGTAAATAAAAATTTAAACAGTATAAATACTGCATGATTTTATGCTTCATCTGCTCACGTCCTTTACAGAGATGCTGATTTCTTTTTCCAGTTGGACTTGCTCACAGTGCTGTCTGTGCTCCATTCGTCAGCCAGCTCACTTTTCAGAAATTGGACAGTTTTGTATTTTGAATCTTTTTTTTGATAAAAATGAGAAAATGTTACGATAAAACTTGTGAGGGATTTGTGAGTTTTTTTCATGAGCTTTAAGCCAAAACCAAATCAAAATGTATAAATATTTAATAAATGGAGAATACATGAAAGTATAAATCCTGAAACAACTAACTTTTTCCTCGACCTTCATATTATTGTAGATGCACTAGTACAGATGGACCCTGTCGCACACTTTTGCCTGCAGACTGGGGTCAGGTTACAAAAATTGGGGGATGCCAAAACAACACTGTGTGGTCTGCGGCTGCAGAGGAGGCGTGGTGCAGTGGGTTCAGGGGCCAATGCCCGGGAGGCTGGGAGGGCAGCTGGGGCTGATTGGCTTATTAGGCTCTCCCGTTATCAGGAGGTCGCTGGGACCGGAGGAGAGAGTTGCACCGGGAGTTGGTAATCTCACTAGAGACACCGACCCTGTGACATTGTACACGTGTTGGGTCCTTTTGCCAAACTAAAGCTCACAATGCATTTACATTTCAGAGAAATCCAGTTTAAAATATATATTTTTTGAAAAATAATTGTGTTACATATTAGAGGATAAAATATTAGCCACAATAAATGTGGCAGCCCTAATTTTCCCTTTAAGTCCTTCACTGCCAGTATCTTCTTTCACTCAAGACTTTCTTCTGAAATACATGAATCTGTTTAGCCCCTGCTGCATTTTTTCCATTTGGATTTTTCTGAAATAACCACCAGGAATCCATATTCATAGGTGTGTGAAGTCTCCTTTATGTAGACACAAATCAGCTGCCACAGGGTGTGTTTGAGGGTTTCATAAATGACTTCCACTTAAGGCTGTATATAGTCTGGAATAGCACTTAATGTGGCAGTGTGAAAACAGAGCGAGACAGGGGGGAGGATCTCATGGCTGAATTGAAGTCCTGCCAATAGTCTCATATTCAACGTACAAGTTTAAACACAAATATGAATATATTTGTGTTTAAACTTGTCGGTTCTACTTAAACATTCTTCTGTTCTTTCTATAGTTTCAGCTCAAACTGAAAAATCACTGCAGACTCTGAATAAAAACTCTCCAATCAAGGCAAAATATACTTAAAATTCATGGGTGGGTTAATCTGTTTTTATGTATGCACCCACACACAAAGACAGAGCAACCAAACACACACACACACACACACACACACACACACACACACACACACACACACACACACACACACACACACTTACCTAACATGGCTTTGCCCTCATCCTCCAGTTCAAAGCGGAGCGTTTGAAGCTCCTGTTCTGACTGCTGTTTGAGCGTCTCGATGCTCTGGCGGTGAGCCTCTCTGAGAGACTGCAGCTCTGAATGGTGATGGTGGCGGAGACGCTCCTCCAGGTCCTGATGGAGAGATGAGACAGGTGGGTAAAAAAAGGAAACAGAGGAGGGTGAAAGAGAAACAAAAAGAGGTCAGGAAAACAATTAGAAAGAGGGAAATGGAGGAGTGGGAGGACCAGAGGGAGACCAGCGAGAGGAAAAATGCAAGAAAATGAACAGTATAGGAGGAAATGATGGAGTGGGAGGGAAAAGTAAGAGGCAAGAAGGATAAAAACAATGAAATGGAACAGTGAGCAAGAAAGAAAATAAAAGAAAACAATTTTATTTAAAATCCTCTATGAGCTAAAGGAGAAACTGACCACTGAAGCATCAAGAAACACACTATTTATGCTGCAGACTGCACAAATCGGGGTCACCTTCTATGTCTGAATGCATCATAGTGCACACGCTATTTTCTTACATTTCTTACATTTGAAATGTCAGAAAAAATTATAAGTCACTCTGCTCTGGAGATGTGATATTAAAGAACGCGCAGACAGTTTTCTCCGTCATATTTCAAGTCTCATAAACACTTTTCCTAGAAGGTTTGCCGTTCCTGTCCAGAAGTGCTTCATATTCATATTGCTGCATATTTCCATCTGCTTTGGATGCTGGAAGATCGTTCTGGTTGCCATTAGTTTGCAAGAAAAAAAACATCCTGTCTGCAAACACTTGCCAACTAGCTACTGAACTTGGAAAAGTGCGGCACACCAGAACTAAAGTGTTCACCGTCACTGAACGGCGTGCTTTATTGGTGCAACCAGCATGTTTCAAAACACCCAACTTTCACTTTGAAGGCAGACAGTCTTTGTTTTCTGTTTGTGTCACACTGCTTAGGTATTACATCACTATTTTAATGGCAGATACACAAAGCTAAGGTGTCCGTCGGGATATTAGGCATAAAAATGGATTGGCGCATCCCTGCTCTTCATCCTTCTGCATGCAAACATGGAAATCTGGAGATGGGATAGAGGTGGGTTTCTAAGAAGCTTGTGGATATATCCTGAAAGATCTGACAAATGGATGTTAAGAAGAGTATCAGGCAATTTCCCAGGATTGGAGCTCACATCATGTCCTGCTGGAATTAATTTATGGTAACCCTTCAAAAAACTTGTTTATATTGACACAGAGAGAAAAACTGAGTGATGTGCCATCAGATTCTTTTGATAATTTTGCTGTTGTCGTGCTATGAAGAAGGAACAGGCACAAAGACATTAATTAGTATTTAGGCTAAAGGCACCAGAGGCAGTCTTTGTGTACACTTCCAATTTTCAGCTTTTCTGGAAACGTTTTGTCACATTCAGCATCTGAAAGCAAGAGTCTCGACTATTTAATTAATAAAACAATAAATATGTTCATTTTGTTTCGTTCAGCTCTTTGATTTCCACTTTAGTTTCCAAACAAGAACTTAAACAGTTTAAACAGAAAAACATATTTGACTATTAGCAAAAACAACTGACAAGCATACACAGCATTAGCATCATGCATTAGCACTGTTTACTGGAGGGTTGCCACAAAACAAACACACACACACACACACACACACACACACACACACACACACACACACCGTAACATCAGTGAAGACCTACTAATGTTACGCTGCTGGCAGCTGAGTGTTTACTCTGGCAGGAAAAGGCTGTTTTTGATGTGTGAGTATCCACACTTTGTGCCTTTCTAGCAGCAGTTTATAGGAAACATGCTTTTACTTCTTTGAGAAATAGTCAGCGCTGCTGTTGCTGTCAGGATTTGACGTCTCTGTGTCAAACGGCCATTAAAGTGTTTCTGCAATCTATCAGGAGCCTCATTTCTGTTTCCAGAAAGCAGTCCTCTAAAGTTATCACTGAGATTACACACACAGGGTACTACTTAAGCGCTGTTTTTCAGCATGCAGGTATAAGTTGGTACAATATGACTTCTTTAGAGATTAACAGTAGTCATTGTCAAGGCTTTTCTAAGCTTACAAAGGTGTTTATGATGATGATACCTCTAATTTACAGAAAGTAGCCTCCACCTAAACTACCTCTTTTGGCTTTAACTGCAGGGATCACCATAGTGGACTGTCTGCCTCCATCTCACCCTATTCCTAGCATCCTGCTCTGTCACACCAACCCTCTGCATGTTCTCCTTCATGACATCCACAAACCTCCTCTGAGGTCTTCCTCTTTTCCTCCTGCCTGGCAGCTTCATCTTCAACATCCTTTGTCCAGTATATCCACTATCCCTCCTCTGTACATGTCCAAACTATCTTAGAGTCACCTCTAACTTTGTCTCCAAAACACTCAACCTGAGCTGTCCCTCTGATGCACTGATTTCTAATCTTGGTCAAAATCCTAACAATTTCAACTCTGCCTTCTATTTCCCTCCTTTACTATCCTTTTGTCATAAATCACCTCTGACACTCATCTCCACCCACTCCATCCTGCCTGGACTCTCTTCTTCACCTCTCTTGTGCACTGTCCGTTGCTTTTGATAATTGAATCCAGGGATTTAAACTCATTCACCTTCTACTCCATCCACTTTCAAACTGTCTCCCTCTTCATTCAGTATTTTGTCTTACTTTTACTGACTTCCATTCCTTTTCTTTCCAGAAAAGCCCTCCACCTCTTCAGGGTCTCTTCCACTGCTCCCTACATTCATTACCTATCACAGTGTCACGTACAACCATCACAGACCACATAGCCCTTAAGTGAAGTATAAAAAAGATGGACTACGTTGCTCGCTCAACTGTCCATCATCTAATCTGAGAAACTCCAGTGCGTCTCTCTAAAACCCAACTCTTGAACTTAATAAAACTTTTAAATGCTTAACTGTCTGATTAGATTTTTGGTTGCCAGATGCATTTGGTAACACTCTATGTTCAGAGTAGAATTTCAGTCTTGATGTCAAGCCCCAAGAAAATGCTCAAACCAATGAGGGCAAAAAATGTAAAATAAAGATGAGAACAATACAAATGACTTTTTAATTTATCAAGAACCTCGATATAAAGTGTTAAGTGTTCTTTCCAACTCTGGACAAACCACCTAATCATCTTTGTCTAAAATGGTATCAAGATAACTAACCCAGCATGACAATAAATAAGGAAAACGTTGATACTTTTTCTATCAGCAGTCGTGAAATATTGGATGACGTTCAGATCTCATTTGCATTGTTGCACAAAGCATTAAAGCACACCACGGTTCACACTGAGTTTAGCTCGTTTTTCTTTGTCAGTGAAATGTTCAGGTGCCATTTTGTAAATTTTAAACCACAATCCATCAGCAAGAATGATCTAAAATGATATTCAAATGAGGCTGACAGAAACATCTGCATTTTGATTCAGCAGTGTGTAATGCCTTTGGGAAATGATACATGGATTGAAGAGATGCTTGAATATTGAAATGAGGCTCGCTCTGAGTTGGCGGACAGCAGCCCTGGTTATTCAGTGTTCGACGGGGCTCCCATGCTGTTTTTATGGTAACCCTTCAAAAGCACCAAAAGCAGCAGAGTGCATTAATGACATCAGAAAGAAAAAAGAAAAGAAATAACTGCTATTTATAGTGGATTCAGTCATTTATCTGCTATAACAGGGCTCTCTGTTTTCTCACGATGAAAAGCTGCTTTATATTTTACATAATTTTCCTATTTGCACTTTAGAGCAGAAGAATCACATTAAGTCCTAAAAAGATAACGTAACAATCCTCAGCAACTTAATAAAAGGCAACATTATTCTGATTAATCTCAAACACAGTCAGTGTATCAATGATAAATGAAGCCAGTGTGATTTAATCCACTGCGTATGGAGTTCACATGTTGATGCCTAAAATTTGATGTTTTGGTTGCCACCACAGTTTCTTTTTTCTACCAAATCTACCAAACAGAAACCAACCACACAAACAAGGGACATAAAAGTCTGTATCCAGACTAGGGATGGGTACCGGTATCTGGTGCCATTCTGACATAAACGGTAGTAACCAGACCGAAAAGCAGCGCACATTTCGGTGCTTTGTTTTTCCTGAGCTGAGATACACTTTAGATTCTAGCCAATCATTTTACGTTTCCGAGGATAGCAGGCGGGCCCAGGTACGTACGTTCTTTTAGAGCAGAGCTACAGATTAAAAATGCCCAAGGTGAAGCGGTCAAAGTCTGGCTGTACTTCACAGCAAAAGATGCAAACTCAGCAGCCTGCAACAAGTGCTTTAAGGTGATACTGTGATACTGTGCAAAGGAGGTAACACCTCAAATCTGATGAAACACCTGGCGACACATAGCGGGTTTTTTTTTTTAAAGCCGAGAAATGCACCGTATTTGATAGCTTGCTGCGAGACCTCACACCGAGCACATCTACTGTGGGTGTGGTGGCTGTTATCGACCCGGAGTTAGCAACATCCCCCAAGAATCCGAATAGTGGAGTCCTGGCCCCTAGCCCTGCCAGTGTAGCAGGAATGATGAGGATGATGATGGCAGCAGCAGCCATTCTTCACTGCGTGAGTCGCTTAATGTTGTTCGTGTGTAATTTACGTTGAGTAGGCTAACCACGTTATTAAATTAATGTATGTAAGGTGAACTAGCAAACACCGTCATAGTTACATGCTGCGGCTGTCTTCTTGTTTGATGGCAGATGCTCCCTTCACCCTGGCCAAAAAGGCTAAAATGACCAAAGAAAAAGTGGAAAACGGCTAAACATGAGAGGTTTTTGGACAAAATTTGTTTTTTCCATTGTTTAAGCACTGCTTCCAGCCAAGAGTGATGCCATAAATCCCCTATAGCTGCAGAAAAGGCTAACATTGTTATCTTTTCACAAAAAAACAGCTGAACACGAGAGGTTTTTGGACAAAGTGTGTGTTCTCCATTCTTTAAGAACCGGTTCCGTTTCAAAAAGTACCGGTTTGGTACTGGTATCGAATAAAACCTAAACGATACCCATCCCTAATCCAGACCAATGAACTATAAAACAAATTGACTCGCTAAACAGCTGATGTCAAACTATCCACCGAAGCCAAAACCATTTTTGTACTAACTTGAAAACATGTTTGCTTCTGCTGTAAATTGGGGCATTTTAACATGTGAGTCTATGAGTGCTCATTCACTTTCTGAGCCTGCCTCAAGTGGCGACTGAAGGAACTGCCGTTTCCAGCACTTTTAACCCCTCAGTCATGATTTTCACATGTGATAAATTGAGAACGATGCAACATAACTTTTTCAAATTGATACCATTGGTGCATCTACTAAAAATCTATGACATGTTTGAATCTCAGCTACCTCAACCTCAAGGATCAAGGTCATGGATAAACTTTTCTGAAAATACTCTATGGTGTAAATTTGACTCTTTTTTTTCTTCAATTTTACCATACTGCAAGGATTATTATTTTGTTGTCTGGTTGTGTTTCGTCGACCTTTATGTAGCTAACCTGACGCCATGAGTGAAGTAAGCGGTTGGTATAATCTTGGCACAGATAAAAGAATAGACATGCAAAGTGACCTTCAAGATGTTGTAAGCTGAAATCTTCCAACACAAAAGTGGTGCACACTTTATGCTGCCAAAAAGTGTGCATCACTTTATGGCAACATAAAGTGGTGCAAATAAGCATTTCGATTGAAAAATGTACCCTATATATGCTCAGTGCCCGGCCCAAGAAGGAAAAGCAGCAAAGACCTCTTTCACTCAAATATAAAAGAGAAGCTAGGCCGGAGGAGGGTAACAAAGGGGCTTGCAGATAAATCATGGCAGCCTACTTTACTATCGTGTCCAACATGAGACACAACACTACACTCAATTTTATATTTCCAAATAATCCATTTAGGGCCTCATTCTTTCCCTGTCTTCCTTTTTAAGATTAGGTGTTGGTCCACTGGCCCTTACTTGAGACTTGAGCAAATCTTAAGGACTTGATTTAATCCATCTAATCCTTGCCTAAGTATTCTGTTTCTCTTGAACACATCACAAAACACAAGCTCTACAGTTTGACTTTGAAGTAGCACCACTGCAGTTTTTTAAGATCTGGGAGAACCTTTAATTATCATAGATATTCTTAATGTCCTTCACTGAGTTCATATGTGCAGCGAATCCTGTAAGAGTTTTAAAAGCCACTAATCTATCTTATTCATCAGTATTGATCATTGTTGCTTTTGTGCCCCGAGTCAGTTAAAAGCATACCTTTTATTCCTTTAATTAAAAGGAGAGCATTAGTTTCTCTTAACTGCAGTGAATCCTTTAATTACAAACTGACCGAACTGTTGTTACATTCACCTCCTCCCCGTCTTGTCTCTCTGTGCTGTTTGTGTGTGAAGGCCTGCTTCTTCAATCTTCTTTCCATTACCAAGCGGTCAATATTTGTTACTTTTCTGGTGGCTGAATCCATTTAACAAGTAAAAGTGGTGATACCGAAGAAGAAGAGCTTCAGGTAAACATACAAAGACATGAACTGAGAACATTGACCCTCAGGTTTTGTGGCAAACTGATTCAGCTGCTTTTAGTGCAATTCTGAATCCTGACCCCGAAGACCACTGAGAGTCCCCAGGTGGAGAAAGTGAGGCATCTGAAAGAGATGTGGCTTAAAAGCCTGTCTAATGTGCATTCAAGATCTTAGACTGTTGAGTAGAATCTTAATGCCTAAACTAACCTGCAGCCAACACAAGGGTTTTAAGACAGGTAACATGTTTGAACCCTGAAGCTGCTGTAATACAATAATGCTCACCTTATTCAAAGCTTTTTTGACCAGAGAACACCACCTGACTAGTAAAAACGTTTGACTGTGGGAAATGACTGCACTCTGCCGTTATTCCAGAGATGATTGAGGGGATTTGGTGATTTTTTTTTTTTTTAATGCAGGACTTGAAGGTCAGATCAGATCAGGAGAAAAGTAGCACAGGTGATGTCTGAACATGTGCACACTAACTTTCAGCATTCCTCATAGATAATTATTTCACTACATAAAGAATTATGGCAGAAAAAAGCAACTCTCGTGGCTGGAAAAAGAAATCTGATTGAATTGAAGCCAGAGAAAACGACCCCACTTGATGCGCTTGATGTATGAGAAGAGTTTATTGCCTTAAAAGTCAGTTTCTATGCTTCTTCAACACAGCATTATGTGTGTTCTGTAATTAATCATGACATTTAACATAAAATTGACAAAAGCAGGAACTGTTTGAGTGCATGATGACCTTATGATTAACAAAATGGTACCAGCGACATTTTTGTTGCTGACTGGGCTGCTGCTGTACAGGAAGGGAGGTGATCTATTAGTCAGATGGTCAGTGGTGTGATCCCTGGCTCATACACTCCATCTCTTGAAGTGTCCTTGGGAAAGACACAGAACTCCAAATTGCCCCTGGTGAATTCATTGGAGTGGGAATGTGTGTGTGATAAGAAAAAAAAAAAGAAGGTTAACAGCAGAATAAAGTGCTGTGTGGATGGGAGATGTCCAGAAGTACTTCTATTCTCTCAGAAAGAGTAGAAAAGCGCTACATAAGTACCACGAATCAGAAACATTCTACCGAGGCAACTCTGGATAAAAAATATGGGAGTAATACTGAGTGGTGCATGCTGTTTTCTGTTGTGGTGACCAGTAAAATTTAAAGTTCAAATAAGTCTAAAAAAAAATTTACTATCTAATTTAAGTGTCCATGGATGGTAACACTTGTATGGCACTAAACAAAACCACCACCACCAACAAAAAACCCCCCAGAGTGATGGTCAAATATCTGGTCAATCTCCAAGGTAATGCACAAATTAGAAGAAAATCTTGATTCACAGGCACGACAATTTACATTTTCACAGTACTCTTACAAGTCCTGTGTGAACTAAGTATACCCAATGAGCCAGTAAATTATAGAACCACTGTGGTCACTTGTTTATGCACAGCTGACCTAAGGTCCCACCACAGGATTTCAATTAGGTTGAGGTCTGGACTTAGTCTCAGTCAGTGTAGTAGATTTGCTGTTGTGCTTGGAATTATTGTCCTATGGTGTGACTCAATGTAGACCAAGCTTTAGCTGTTAGACAGATGGCCTCACATTTGGCTCTACAATACTTTGGTATAAAGAGGAGCTGGTTGGCTCAGCGACTACATGGTACCCAGGACCCATGGCTGCAAAACAAGCCCCGATCATCACTCCTCCATCACTGTCCTTGACAGCTGGTGTGAAGCATTTGTCTCCACCTTGGTCGTGTCTATCCAAAGAGCTTTGGTTCAGATGTCTTGTGGTTTATTCAGATACAAACCTAAGCCATACTGTCCAAGGCCTTCTGCCGGCAACCCTTTAAAACAAGTCATAGTTGATCAGACTTTTTCTAATGATACGCTTATTATGAACTTTAGTATTTAACACACCAGCTTAAGTCTGAGTCTGAGATGTAGCTTTAGGATTTTTTGCTATTTCTCTATGCACTACACGATCCAAACTTGGGCTGAAAGTGCTGGAAAGATTGTGACTGTCACAACCTCTGCTTTTACGGAGATGGTCACATTTGCTGATTATCAATCAATCAAGTGCATTTGATTAGAGACACATGACTAGTCCAATGAGGCTGTTTAACATGTAACCCTCTAAATTCCTATTGAAGCAGTTAGTGTTACTTTTCTCAGGACTTCATATCTTGTGTGAAAACCTTTTTACATGACTGCATCAACAGGAAGGATTTATGTCAGTAAAACGAATAACATCAATCCATCTGACAGTGATATTTCAGCCTGGATGGTGGGTGCCAGCAATTTTTTAAATATTTATTTGAATTAATATCTACACATCCTTTTAAAAAACACCACTGTTGAAGGTGAAATCATTCTTCCCCTTAGCGTGCAGACAAAAGAAGGCAAGTAAGTATCGGAGAAATAACTAAGACAAAAGATAGGAAATTCCATATACTGTCAATTGCCTCACGCTCATTCACTGCTTCTATTTGCAGCTTTTTGTTGCAGAGAGTCTGGGAGCAAACTTTGGTTATTTGAATGTGTGTGTATGTGCGTATACAGCAAGGATTTGGAACAAATGTATTACTCCCTGGATATAACTTCCTGTGAAGTGTGAAGAGATAACACCAGACAATATGAATGTACCTCTCATCACAACCCCCCCCCCCCACCCCGCCACCCACACACACAACACACAACACACACCACACACACACACACACACACACACACACACACACACAAATCACAAATCATCCTTCAAATGCCTCCACACGGGATAATTGAGTTTTCTCTCCCTGCGCTCCGACAGAAACATAAACACCCCGTCACCTTAAAAGCCCTCCATAAAGCTTTTAACACTTGGTTTCCCAGCTTATTAACTAAATCTGTGACAGAGGAAGATGTACTCTGAGCAACAAAAAAAGTGGTCAATTTTGTGGGTATAGTGAGCAAATATGTACCAGTGCTGTGTGCGTTTGCATCAGAGGAGAAACAAGTGGAGGAGGAGATGAAGATAACAGAGAGGAGCGTGTTTGTTACAGCAGTCAGTTCGGTTTACGGGGAAATAATGAAGACTGTCGATTTCATAAGAGCTGTGTGACTCACTGTTTTCTATTATTTACACACACACACACACACACACACACACACACACACACACACACACACACACACACACACACACACACACACACAGTCTCATACAAATGTGTACTGTGGGAAATGCCAGAAAGACATCATAAGGACGCTGCTTCCTGACCTCCATTCTACTTAAAGTATTAATACAATTACAGCGTCCAAGACGGAGACGGGATTTGGAATTGTGATGTAAAACTGATCCAAATCGACCTTGACTGTGAAATGGACGGATTAGTGCTGAAGAACATTTTCTTGGCACCTTGAGGAGAGGGTATGTTGTGTTTATACTTGCATGTTTTTGACATTATAAAGAGGAAACACAGAGCTGTCAGTAGAGCTACTTGATGCAGAGGCTGTCTGCTGTCAGTCAGGGCGAGTAATGATGGAGATAAGTCACTGCCACTCTACTCTTGACTCTGACAAGGCTCCACTGCATTCAAAAGTCAAGTAAGACTTCTCCTGAGGAGCATCTCTAACTGGCTGAGAGGATAACAGGAGTCTGTAAGCTCACAGTTCATGTAGTCGTTTAAACCATTTACATGAAACTTTTCAGGAATGCAACATTTTACATGTAAAAACTAAAAGTTCTTATTATGCTGAAATGCAGGACTACTGTCGGCCTGGGGGGGGGGGTAATGGCAAAACCCATCGGGTGTTTTTTTAAGGAGTAAAAATGATGTAGTCTTGGACTCCTGCTGCATATGGAGTTAATTAAACCACTCGTATCTATTTTCTACAACCTCTGTCTCTCTTCCACAGCGTGCTTTTGTTCCGTCTTCCTCTCCTCACCCACAACCGGTCGAGGCAGATGGCTGCCCCTCCCTGAGCCTGGTTCTGATGGAGATTTCTTCCTGTTAAAAGGGAGCTTTTCCTTTCCACTGTTGCCAAGTGTTTGCTCACATTTTGCAAATTTTTGTGTTCTTCTCTGTGTTATTGTAAGGTATTTACAAACCTTCGCTAGTCTGTGTCAGTGACTGCCATCAGTCTGGGTCTGACCATGACTGTTTAGAGCTATCCTACCACGTGACCTGTGCAAAGTGATCACCCAGAGATTGATGGTGTTGCATCCTCGGTCTCTTGTCTATGTCACCATCCTTTTTTTCTTTTTGCAATACCCTGTCTGGCATAGTGAAATCTACATAAACCTAGATAGTTTTGTAGCTATAATTGAGAGGTGTCACACAGAGGCAATCATAAAACGACTCTTTTATAAAGTGGTGAGCTGAAGGGATGCACTCACTGAACATGTGTGTGTGTAACAGTCCTATTAAAATGTGGCTGTGGAGAATGGGCAGATTGTTATTTGCTGTTTTGTTGAGAATTACTCATCCAAAGAACATGACTGAGTCACTAAAGTCATCTGCCACAGGAAAACAAAGACAGATAAATGAAAACATGTAGAACATCTTGACCAGCTCTCACTTTTTAGCACCCTTGTGTTAGTCTGTTTGAGTTAGGGTAAAAGTTAGAATTAAGTTTAAATTTAGGCTTAGATTTAGGTTAAAGGTTTAGCACTTAGAGCTAATAAACCAGATAATAAACCAACTAATTCAGAACTGAAGAAGGCCCAGTGGTCTTAGAAAACACACTTTTTGAACTAAATAGAAATAATAATGCACTGTATTCGGTGATTGGGGAACATTGAGTGCAGAGGACAGTGCTCACTGATGACTGCTGATTGATGCTCCATGCAGAGCAGAGAGACGTAGGGGTCCCGAGGGTCGCTGAGATGTATTATTATAATTACTGTTTTATTTCTCCGTATGTCACCCACATCCTTTGTTTTGATTAGCGAGAGCAGTACACGCTTCCCAACAACATTTTGTATGAAGTTCTGTATTTGTCTGCAGGCCTATTGATCTATTTGAGCTGGAAAGACTCTCTGTCAGGAGCAAAATCAATTTCAAATTCAGCTTTCAAACAGCAAACACAACAGCAGCGATTAAAAAGTTATTTGCTCTGCAGTGTGTTATCATTGGTCTCTTTGTCTTCACAGGGTTGTGCAAAGGGATTGTAATGTGGCAGGTCTAGCAGCTTGTCCATCCAAAAAGATTGAAATAGGACATAAACTATTATTTTCATGTAATTTGCAATGAACAAAATGTGTCTATTGGGCTGATCAGTCTACTGCTCATGGTACTGATTTGGCCCGAGTCTGTGTTGCAGTATAAATCTTGCCAGTCAGACTGCTTCATGACACATTTTTAGATTTATTTCCTTTCCATCGATAAAACTTTCAGGCATAGAAAAAGAATGTTTTCAGAGGACTCTATGTACTTGTTAAAAACTTAAGTACACTCTTACTGCTTTTATAAAAAAATAAAGATGGCAAGTAGTAGCCAGTAGCTGCTAATCAGAGGCACTTGATAAATTGATTATCAGCAAGTGTGAAAATCTCTAAAAGCAGAAAATGTTGCTCCTTGCTGTACTGGAGCTTCAGGTGCTGTGTAAACAAAATGCCACAATTGTTCAATCAGTGCTAAATTCACCCCAATGTCAGAGAAACAGCAAAAAACCCAAGAGCTACATCACAGACTCTACAGTACAATTAGAAAAAGACTGAACAAGTATGGCCTGTTTGGAGCCTCTTCTCTCTAAAAAGAACTTGGCAGCATGGCTTAAGCTTGGAAAGCTGTATTTAAACAAATTATAAGACTTCAGTGCTTTGGATAGACAAGACCAAAGTGGGGTGATGATATGGGCTTGTTTTGCAGCCACAGGACTTGGACACTTAGCATTGACTGAGACAACTCTGTATACGCTACCTGTGTGACAGCTCAAGCTTGGCCCAAACTCATGCAACAGGACAATTCAAGCACAGCAGAAAATCTATAACAGATTGGCTCAAAAAGTAAAGGAATCAAGGTGTTTCAATGGCCAGGTCAAGTGCGGGAGCTCAACCTGCAGCGGTGGGACCTTAAAAGAGCTGTGTATAAATGAAAGCGTGTAAACCTCAACACCTATAAACTTCTTGGAAAGAAGAATGGACCAAAGTTCTTCCACAACAATGGGAGAGACCGATAAAGTCACACAAAATGTATGTCTTCTCTATTCTGTTTTTGACCTATCTATCGATGATATAGATATAGATAGGAACTGAATGGGGATATGGCGAATAACACCGCGTCGCGCCAAGTTTAAGCCTATAGCACAAGACACCATCAACTGCAGGATCTACCAAGGAGATGCTTTGTCCCCACTGCTGTTCTGCACAGGCCTGAACCTCACTGACAAGACTGGCTACGGATACCAGCTACAGAATGGAGCCATCATCATCCACCTCCTCTACATGGATGAGATGTAGGAGTGAATGAGACACTGATTCACTGATCCACACCACGAGGATCTACAGCAACAACACTGGAATGTCAGTCGATCTGGGGAAGTGTGGTCGGATGGTAACAAAGAGAGGCAAGGTAGTCAGAACTAAGGGGATTGCACTACCAGAAGGCGATATTGCAGAAATTGAGGACAGCTACAAGTACTTGGGAATCCCACAGCAAATGGGAACCACAAAGACGCCACTAGGAAAGCTGCAACCAACCAAATGAACCTTTGACAAAAAAGCTCTATAGCAGCCTTTTTGGGTCACTTTAATGTTACCTTCAAATCACGTTGCCTGGTGTGCTCCATGTCCTGCATGGCGCAGCGGTGGGCCTCCTGCAGACGGTGCTGTCGCCTCTGATGCTCCGTCTGCAGCTCCTCCAGCTGCATCCTCAGGTGCTCCCTCTCCTGGCTGAACTGGTGCTGTAGCTGCTGCAGCGACGACTGCGACTGGGACAGCTGCATCTCCAGACTTTGCTTCAACAAGGATATCTGCACAATAATAAGAACAATACATATTGCAGTGATTGTCAGTGAGAAAGTTGAAGAAGCCGCTGCCTCTAGACCTCTGCATACATAATTAGTTGGATAGAAATCATGTAGGTGGTCCAGGAAGTGCAAGTTCAGGCTGTCTCAAGGGAACTGCATTTTTACATGGCAGAATAACAAAAAGGTAGAAGGTTGGGGTTGGCAATCAATTTGCCTTAAACAAAGGCCTCCAGCAAAAGAGCTTTTTGCTGTGAACATAGCACTAAAAGCAGGCAGCAGTGTGACTCACAAAATTAACCTGTCTAGACAGCTTAGGATTTTGAATTCAAGTGTTGAGATAAGTACGACCTTGCAAAAGCTGCTCTGGCAGCACTGTATGCAACTGCTGCCAGGTCAAAAAACACATTCTAATCAGAAATCCCGATGAAGAAGATCGACAGTAAACTTTAGGGGCATCAAACTCATTTAAGGTCACAGGCCCATAAGTTACTTACTACACAATTTAATGTCAAGTAGGCTGAGCCAATAAAATCACTTAAAATAACCCAGTTCTTAAAACAGAAGCAACCATCCATTCACAAAGCAGATGTTTGGAATGTGATCAGAAAATCTTTTAGAAAGGCTTTATAAATTCAAAAATGCTGATTGTAATTTAGCCAGTCTCACCCTTAAGATCGTCTTCTTATGCACTCACAGACAGCTTGTAGTGGGTCTGCGGTTTCTATATTACTCCCTGAAAGTTGTGCTCTGATGGTGTGCTTCTTGCACACACACAACTTCTCTTCCTCTTCTTGACCTAAATTTCATGTAGGGGGTCATTGTTGAATTTCTATTATTGTAGCTTTGGTGATAGTGAAATGAAAATCAGTTAAGACTTCTGACTTTCATGGACTCATTCTCAGAATATTGTGATCACACCCCTACACCTCTTTACACAAGTTTCAGGGTAAAAATCTCACAGACAAACAGGAGCATTTGTACCCTGAATGTGCAACTCCGCTCTATGGACTGTGAAAGCTGAACGAATTATCCGGCTTTGAGCTTTTAATTAAAAATACAACAATACTGTCAAACATAATCGGAGAAAGTTGTTGATAAATCCATCATCTTGTGCAGCCACTTGCAGATCATCGTTTCTGAGATAGTAAACACAACAGGAAAGACTCTCTGTGATCTAAATAGAGTAGCTTTGCCGCAGGAACTGCTTCACTAATTTGGAAATTACATTATCACTCAGACATGAGTCACACATTTTTTTGCATGGTGGCAAATCTTTATTAGCAGGCACATATGATTATATATGCTGCACACTGATCCTGTATTATCTAAAATTTACTTGCTCATATAGCTTGCAAATTGTGGACTTAGTGGGGAGGGTTGTTGTATAATAGGTGAAAACTTGCATAATGTATTAAACAGTTTCCACATTCCCTACATTTATACACATTGGCATCCTTGTTTCAAACATTGATGTCCACTAAGGTTAAAACAGGGCCCTGCTTTACTAAACTGCGAGTGGAAAGTCTTTTGTTTTATCTACTAAGAGTAAAAGGTTTTGTGTTTTGTTGCTGCAATTTTGAATAGTTGAATTATCACCTGGTGATTATGTAACCAACATGAAATGCCACTTTTATAATGACAGCCCATCACTTTAGGGACATTTTGCATGTCATGTCAGGCATTTTAAGCTTTCTGTGCCTCGTTTCACTGTGTTTTGTGCCAGCTGTAAAAAAAGAAGGTCATCACAAATTGCCAACAGTGAGAGTAAATCCTGGACTGATGGCAGTGATTTTGCATGTCTTGCAATTATAAAGTCAGCAGGGTTTCTCCCATAAATCCTGTAAAGCTAGAACCATACACTAGAAAACAAAGACAACTTTAATTTATTTAGCTCATTTCATTATATGAAAACTAAATCTGCTTAATACAAAATATTAAGACATGAATATTAAGACCCCTCCCTCCCAAAATAAAGTTTACAATGCCTTAAGGGAGTGAAAACTGCAAAACATAACAAACAACAACAACAAAAAATATTAAGTGTAGGCCTTTGTGAATAGAAGGGTTTGGAGTCTGTTTGACACACAGATTTAGTTGATCTCAATTTAATCAACATTTTATATTGCGCTGAGAGCCATTGAAGTCATTTCATTACTGGGGTAATGCAGGTAAATTGCGGGTAAAACAGTGACCTATAAGGATTCTGGCTGCTGCATTTTGGACAAGCTGAAGATGTCGATGATGTTGATCATTTGGGAAATCCTGCAAATAGAGCGTTGCAATTGTGATGGCTGCACTTACAGCCACACAGTGGTAATATCACCATGTTAGTGTAGAGGCTTATAAGTAACATTGCATTCACATTTCTTTCTTTAAATATAAGAATTAATTTACAGGACAATAAATAACTGGTTTTGGTTTAGAGTTAATTCACATATCCACATAACACTGCATTCTAAAATAAGTGTGCACATTTTAGTTTACACTGTTATGTATGATTAATTTTTTCTTTTCTGAGTTACCTTAGTTGCAGCTGTTCCAGTCCCTTGATTAAGGAGCCAAGAGGTGGAAAAGGGGCGGAGTGAGCTTTAAAGGAAGACTACAAATTGGTTCACGCCATAACTCAGGACCATGGGGGGGAATTGGAGTTCATTATGTTAGGTTTAGTTAGGTTTTGTGTGTTTTACCCCTTCTCCTGTTTTTGTGGGCTGATCAGCCACTATTTAAGTTTCCCCTTTGTCTCATTAAGTTAGGTCAGTTTGTTTGAGTTATCAGTAGTGGTGTCAACTTTGAGTAGAGTTTTGTTATTTTGACCTCTTTTATGGGCCCAAGGTTTTGATTCTTTTTGCATGAGTTAACCAATTATGGTTTTTGGGTTAAATAAAAAAATCATTTTTTGGACTTTAACCTGTGCCTAAGTTTCCTTCACTGCTCGGTCCATCACACAATAATATAACCTACTTGATTTGAATGCATGAACGAATTTCTCAGAGTCAGTTTTAGAGAAGATTTTTCTAATCTTAGATACATTTTAAGTTGTAGAAAGCAGTTCTGGTAATTATAATGATGTGGTTATCAAAACTGAGGTCACTTTTTAAAATGACACCAAGGTTTGTGACTTGATCACTGTGTTTTAGAGAAATGGATGATATATATGAACAAATTTTGGACCACAAGTATTTCTGTCCTGTCTCTGTTCAGTTCTAAAAAGTTTTGAGACATTCAGGACTTCAAGTCATCAATGCAGCTTATTGGTTTATGACCAGAGGTTAGATCATAAGAGGGAAGTGGTAAGTACAACTGCGTGTCATTGCTATAAGAATATGAGGCTATATTATGACAGTACCAAGTGGGAGCATGTAAAAGTTGAACAGTAATGGACCAAGGACTGACCCTTGAGGAACCCCCAATTGAATTTTGCATTTGAATGGATCTAAAACTGCTAATTGAAACATAAAAAAACTTCGACCCTTTAGATACGATTAGAAGCAATAATGTGTCTGACCTGTTAAACCTACTGAGTCATGAAGCCTTTAGTTAGATTATGATATGGTACAATTATTAATTACTAATAGATATAAGTTTTATTGGGTGACAGTGTGATTACAGCACATTTAAAAGAAACAGGGAAAATGCCAAACTGGAGAGAGCTGTTGATAAAATTTACTAAAAGATTTGTAAAACAGTGAAATACAGATTTGACATCTTACATATATTATTTTGTATCATTTTTGCTATAGCTGGCATTTTTGAGAAATTTCTTGCTCACAGTTGTCAGATAGACACATATAATGGAGGTTGGGCTTAAAAACCACACTGATTAAGCTTTTGCATGAGTTCAATAAGGAAGATCTGTTTTCACTCATCTGCTCGCTTCTAGTCTGCTGTTATTATGTTCTTTACTGTATTCAAAGTTTCAGACGTGTAGCCCTGTATTATTTAATGGTAAATGGACTGATTCTTATATTTTCTACTCTCCCAGAGTATTCAAAGAGCTCTACACAACATGGCACATTCACCCATTTACTGTCTTCTATGTTTTTAAGTGCTTTCTAACTACCATTCACACTCATACTCCGATGGATGCATTGGAGAGCAACTTGGGGTTAATATCTTATCAAGGATATTTGGCATGCAGACTAGTGGGAGCCAGGGATCGAACCACCAACAGATGACCTGCTTTACCTCCTGAGGTACAGTCATACAGCCATGAGCTATAGTGTATATGATAATATTAGACATAATATTATAACATTTCCCCCTCAATATTATCTTACTTTGGTGCATTTTATTTGCCAAAAATGAAACAAAAAAAACCAGTGAACATAAGTCAAAGATGAAATTCACATGCAGCCAAATTCTTCTTCTTGTTAATCCTGAAGTTGATAATCATGAAGTGAAAATCTGATATTGTGACAGTGATGGTGTGGATGCCACTGACCCTTTTTAATTTGGTTTTTCACTGAGATTCAAAGCGGAGGTTTTCAAGCTTTACCAACTCTGCGTTTGAGTGCAAAATTACCCGCATATATCATTCACATTAGGCGTTATTTACAACGACACTAATATTTTCAATGCTTGTGCCTTTTGAAAACACACTTTGGAGCATGCTGTGCATCAAGGCCTTACTGGCACTGACATCTGCCATTTGATTTCTAAACAGCCTCTTCTCCATCAGTGCGTATTTGTCAAGAGCCTGACTGCTGCTCTGATTTGGCATTGGAGTAAATAAATATGGTTTAGCTGATTGTGAGGTGCGGAGCTGCCACATTAATCACCGATGACAGGGTGGGCATGTTGAAGACCAGCAATTAATGCAAGAGACATGCACAAACAAACAGAAATAAAGCTGTTGATTCTGCATGTACGATGACCACAGGAGAGCTTAGTCATGCCACATTAATATTACTGTGCAGTCATTAGCTACAGCAGCCGGCTCTGGCGTGCGTTAAACACTAACACATAATGAATACGTGAATCTGTGTGCCAGTGTTAGGAGGAAATCTGTGAGTCTGGCACAGACAAGCCGTCACAGGCACAACATACACCTAGAAGAGAGGTAGCTCTTATTGCTTCAATAATGTTTCGCCCATCATATTGATTTTCTCACCACTGGTATAATTACAACCACTTGACTCCAGGCTGTGGGCATTTTGTGTTCAAAAAGGTCTGTTGATTGTAAGTTGAAGATTAAACCTTTAAATCTTTAACCAGTATTGTTGCGTAACAGTACTTTACAGACACACTTGGTGTACAGACGCTACGTGATTTCTTGTGTTAATAAAAGCTGTTAGTTTCTTGCTGTTCCTGTTTTTATTTAAAATATATCCTTTCTCAGCAATGCCTTTGTTTGTGTCTACACTCACTGGACACTTTATTTATCACACCTTGTTGCTACTGGGGTGGACCCTCTTTTACCTTTGCCTTTAGTTCTTGATGGCAGAGATTCAACAAGGTGCTGAAAACATTCCTCAGAGATTTTGGGAGATTTTATGAGATCACATCTCAAAGTTGCTCCTTTTGGATTGGTTGAGGCCACTGGAGTAAACTCCTTGTCATGGTCAAGAAACCAATTTGACATAATTTTAGTGGTCAAAAAGGGATGGACATGATCAGCAACAATACTCAGGTAGGATGGCATTTAAACAATGCTCATTTGGTACTGAGGAATCCAAAGTGTGCCCAAAAATATATTCTTCACACTATTACACCACCACCAGCCTGAACCTTTAATACAAGGCAGAAAAATTATGAACCTGCCATCTGAATATTGCAGAAGAAATCGAGACTCATTAGACCACTTTTCCCAATCTTCAGTTCTGTCTAATTTTGGTGAGCGTGTGAAAATTGTGGCTTTAGTTTCCTGTTCAGGTCATCGTGACCATGTCTACATGCATAAATGCATTGAGTTGGTGACATGTGATTGGTTAATAAAATATTAGCAATAATGAGCAGTAGTGTGTTTTCCCTCCTTTTTCTTCTTTATCGACTTCTCCCCTCTAATTATCTACAGCTTGGTGTACTTTCAGGTTGCAGTCACATAACCAACACAATTACCTCACATGTTTATCTCTAATTACTTTTCCTTGACTTCAGTGTCAAAAGCTTTGAGGTGAAGTACCTGTGTGAAGACGACCTCTTCAAAAGTGGCCCACACAGCTCACACCACTTTCATTAGGGTGCTTACTAATATGGTGGGTGATGTGAGTCAGCCCTGGTGATACTACAGAAGTAGTACAGCCTTATCTGTTCTTAGTATTTTTCTTTATGCAGGCTATATGAACTTAGACATTGATGTGAATAATGTTTCCATTACCAAGTGGGAAAAAGTGAGAAACTTTGCAGTCACAATGAAATAAAATGGTTTGAATAAGAAATGTGGCTCACCATGCTGTCCACTCATGTTGTCCACTCATCTACTTAAACGCTTCCTTTATTAAAGCTTTTAGAATCTCTGACATGAAACTAATTAAAGGTAATCCCAAAAGCTGGAAGTACAGCAACCCCGAAAATGAGAACAAAAGCACAGCAAAATGAGTTACACAACAACATTCACCTCTCTTTGAACTTTGAAATAGGGAAAATTATCTTTATTTATACAGTGAGCTTGGCAAACTGTTAAGATTCAAAACATATCGGCATATTAAATCATTACGGCACAGGCGGTAATTTACATGATCTGTTTCACTTGTCAGGTATGTTGATCATTTTGGTTTGTGAACGTTTGAATGGTGTGCTGCTATGAACCCTGGGAAGGCCTTATTTTCTTAGAGTTGGGAAGTGTATCATCTGCTAAAGGAGGTAAGGAAGCATGCACTGAAGCACCTTTTCTTTGCAACTTGAGAATTTGACCAACTCTTATTACGGCTGCCAAGCAGATGATTTAATCAGAAGCCCTCTTAAGTACAAATGACTATTTGACCACAACCAAAGTCACATCTCTGCTTTTGTCTTTGTTTTATCATCTGTTTATTGTCCTGTTTTCCTGTTTGTGTCCTGCCTTAGTACTGGTTTGTTTTCTCATGTTATTCTCATCAGTTTTGATTTTTCTTTGTATTCAATGTGTGTCTGCTCATCACTGCAGCTTTTTAATTCACACCTATTTATGAGCTTACTAATAGAATAGAATAGAATAGAATTCAACTTTATTGTCATTGCACATGCACAGGTACAGGGCAACGAAATGCAGTTTGCATCCATCCAGAAGTGCTTTAGCCATGATATAGATATATTACAATATATATTAGCAATAATATAGATATGTAAGTATATTACAGAAATGAGTCTATTATGGTATGTTATAATGTACACGGTATGAAGTATGTTATGAATATGCTATAACTATAAGTATGTACAGGCTGTAGTGAGTACAAGCTATGTACAGGCTATGAACAGGATATAAATATGAAAAACTATACAGAATATGAAATAAATAACTTTACAGAAATCTGAGATATACAGCTATACAGAAATGGGAACTATGCAAGTTGTAAACAGTTGTAGGGTTAAAAATTATCGAATGTACAGAATGATAATTTACACAGAGCTATACATTAGTGCAGTTAAGATAAGTGAGGGTGTAGCTAGTTTCTACAGAGGCTATATAAAGTGCTAGTGGTTGTGAGTGGTGGTTCAGTCCATGTTATTATTGTGTGTTTGAGGGTACAGTTGTCCATTGTGGGTGTGTGTATGTTCAGTCCATGTGTTAACGTGGGTCAGATGTCAGGAGGCAGAGTTCAGGAGTCTGACAGCTGTGGGGAAGAAGCTGTTCCGGTAACTGGTGGTCTTAGTCCGGAGGCTCCTGTAGCGCCTCCCAGAGGGCAGGAGGGTGAAGAGTCCATGTGATGGGTGACTGGGGTCTTGATGATTTTCCCAGCCCTTTTCAGACACCGCTTCCTGTAGATGTCTTTTATGGCAGGAAGTGGTGCTCCGGCGATGCGCTGGGCAGTTTTCACGACCCTCTGCAACGCCTTCCGGTCCGAGGCAGAGCAGTTCCCGTACCAGACTGTTATACAGTTGGTCAGGATGCTCTCGATGGTGCAACGATAGAAGTTCACCAGGATGTCTGAGGACAGGTGGTTCTTCCTCAGAGTCCTCAAGAAGAAGAGGCGCTGGTGAGCCTTCTTGACCAGCTTGGAGCAGTTGGTCGTCCAGATGAGATCCTCGGAGATGTGGACTCCCAGGAACTTGAAGCTGCTCACACGCTCCACAGCCGTCCCCTTAATGTGGATGGGTGGATGTGGGTCAGCATTCCTCCTGTAGTCCACGATGAGCTCCTTGGTCTTCTCGGTGTTAAGCAGCAGGTTGTTTCTGTCGCACCACTCAGCCAGACGATCCACCTCCTCCCTGTAGGCGGCCTCATCGTTGTCACTGATGAGGCCAATCACCGTGGTGTCATCTGCAAACTTAATGATGGTGTTGGAACCATCAGCAGGTCTGCAGTCGTGGGTGAAGAGGGAGTAGAGGAAAGGGCTCATCACACAGCCTTGTGGTACACCGGTGTTCATCGTGATTGTAGATGAGCAGTGGTTATCCAGCCGGACATGTTGGGGGCGGTTGGTCAGGAAGTCCAGTAACCATTTGCAGATGAGGGAACTGATGCCCAGGTCTGTCAGTTTCCTGATGAGTTGTGAGGGGTGGATTGTATTGAATGCTGAACTGAAGTCTATAAACAGCATTCTGGCGTAGGTGTTGTTGTTGTCCAGGTGTGAGAGGACAGAGTGCAGTGCGATGGAGACTGCATCCTCTGTGCTCCTGTTCTGGCGGTATGCGAATTGGTGGGGTCCAGGGTGGGGAGGGAGACAGGATTTGAAGTGTGCTAGGACCAGCTGCTCTAAGCACTTAGTGATGATGGGGGTGAGTGCTACTGGGCGGTAGTGTTAGGTGACGGCTGTGTGCAAACAGGAATAGGACCCAAGGTGCAGACTCCGGAGACAAACTTAAACCAAAACAGCTTTAATGCTGAACGCAAACATAACATAACTGGGAAAAACTGAAAATAAACTAACACCGGTGGACTGGCAAAACACACAGCAAAATAAACGGTAGATCGCGACACGGACACAGAGAAACACAGGGCTTAAATACACAGAGGGAGCAATCAGGGAATGAGTAACAGGAGGGAAACACAGCTGGGGCAAATCAGAACTGACGAGACCAAAGAAGCGTAAACTGAACACACTGAGATAAGACAGAAACCTTCAAAGTAAAACAGGAAACACATAACACAGACTGAACAAAGACACAGACTCGCACGCACTGTAACAGAGGGAACAGAGACGTGGGACCAGGGCAGACACAGACACTGACTGGACACGGGGATATAGCAACTAAGGATACACAGAGACGCGAACTAGACAAGGGGATGCAGGTGATAGGGGAGACAGAGCAACTAAAGAAGACAGAGACATAAACCATAAGACAGAACTCAAAGAAACCAAAGACTAGAAAGTATAAATAATATAATAAACTCAAAACCCTGGGTCAACGACCCAGGCATCCTAACAGGTAGTCATTGAGGCAAGATGGGTTGGAGTTTTTGGGTATCGGGACGATGGAGGTGGATTTGAAACAGGCCGGTACCACAGCGTGGGCCAAGGACAGGTTGAATATGTCTGAATAAGTCACTTTAGTCTTTCAAAATCTACCAATATTTACTTCCTGAATTCCCAAAACACAACATAAACACTAAAATTCACTTAACATTTCAATATGTGCCCTTTTAGTGTTTTGCACAGAGACAGTAAAGTGAACAGAAGGATGGGCGGCAGTGTTTGTGCTCCCATTGGGAAGAGCCTCACCTGTTCTAGCAGGTCCTCCACTTTCCTTTGCCAGCTCTCCCTGGCATTGCTCAGTTCCTGCTCCTTGCTTTGCGCCAGCTGAGCCAAGGCTGAGTTTTTGTCCTCCTCGTGCTCCTCTTTCAGCTCCTCACGTAGCTTCTTACACTCCTGCCTATAGCACAGCACAAAATGAAACACATATGCGTTTATGTTTCAGGCGCTTTATTAATCATCCAGTGTGATTCACAAAACCTGTGCGGAAAAATACACAAATTCAATCTGTGAACTGCGAAGTTCCAGAAAACCTGAGAGTAAAACAGTGTGACAGAGGAATCACGTAAATCTTAGTGAGCTCAATAAAGACCCTTCAGCAGCAGCGTTACTGACAGGTAGCTTAGATCAGAGGACGCTCCATTTCAGCACTTTTACCGCCGTTTGTAAGATGGAAATTTGATTTTTGGAAAACAGTGGGAACCTCCTCAAACTTCTTTCTTGTGAGTGAATAACCATAAATCATTGGAACTGGGGGATTGCCTATATTGATTAAGTGTCAACTCTCAAACTGATTTATGTGCTGTGCTGACAAGAAATTGAGCACAGCGTTAGTTCAATCAGGGCATGCAGTCAAGCCCAGCAGTGACCACAGATAAAATAATTTTAACGCCCACTCATGTCAGCTGATACCCTCTTATAGATTCAGGTGGCAAATTTAATATAGGGCCTACTGCTTTAGTGTGGAAGCCACTTTGCAACCCACTTCTGCCAGGTTTCTCTAAAAACTCCCTGGGGGAGTCCCTCCCTTTAGTCAATCAAGAGTGCTGCAGTGAGAGTACTGACAGAGACTAGAAACAGCACATTCCTCCCAAATTAGCATCGTCGCCCTGTTAAATCCAGAACTGATGTTAAAATCCTTCTCCTTACATATAAAATCTTGAACAATCAGGCCCGTATCATATTTTAAAGACCTTGTAGCACCATATTATCCTAAAAGATCACTTTGGTCTCAGACTGCTCCTGTACTCTAGAATCAGGCCCCTCTACTTTGAATCAGGCTCCTCGCACTGAGCTTTTCTTCTTCACTCATCGCTTTTCACTCTCTGTGTATTCATACACCACTACTGTAGTTAATCATTAGTTCTTATTCATCTCTATCACTCTCTCACAGTGTGTCCTTTGTCCTCTCTTCCTCCCTTCACCCCCATCCGGTCGTGGCAGAACGTTGCCTCTCCCTGAGCCTGTTTCTGTCGGATGTTTTTCCTTCCCTCTGTCGCCAAGCGCTTGCTCATGGGGGGGTCATGCGATTGTTGGGGTTTCTATCTAATATTGTAGCGTCTTTACCTTACAATATAAAACACATTGAGGGGACTGTTGTTGTGAATTGGTGCTGCATAAATAACCCCACATCCTCCTTTCACGCTTTATCTGACTTAATCTGAAATCTGCTGTCAATGATGCTTGATCTTCTCTGTGCTCCTGCTGATGCCCTCCCCATCACCAGTTTTTACTGTCTGCATAATGAAGGGTGGCAAGGTCCCAGAACAGAGCTGCCAAAAAATGAATTACTCCAGTCATAAATATTAATCTTCTTTTGTCTACAGGGGTCTTGACTGAACTGAAATTATGGATTGCCTGGAGGGTATCAAATAAATCTAACAGGTATGCTCTGGGAAAATAAGGAACTAGAATTCAGCTAATTCCCCCAAATGTTGTGTGTTAGGTTTAGGCTGATTTTGTGGAGATGACAACAAAGTCTGAAAGAAGAGACTCAAACAAGCAGCTAGGAATTGGCTTGAAAAGTAAAGGTGCTTCAGAGAGCTCTATAACACTTTATGGGAACAATAAATTGTCCTGAATCATTAGACCTCAACACAGCTTCCACTGAGCGCCCATCACTCTCCAACACTTCGGCTAACAGCTCTGCGAATGGCAGTGTGTGTGTCTGCGCGCTGCCAATGTGATAGCTGTGTGGGAGTAGAAATGGCAGCTGTTAAATGAAGTATCCAGGCAAACACATTTTTTCTCTCACTTCGAGAGCTGTAAAGTGTCAGACTGAAGGCAGGCTATAACACACACAGCGATGCAGTCACACACCACAAAGTCACGTTCATAATGCGGCACACTTGACACGTGTCATCATTCACGTCCTCGTTCGGCATAAAGCAGACGTTCTCCCTCTCTCTTGCTCTCTCACAGACACATCCAGACTTGAGGCGTCAAAGATCTCTGCTCTTCTCTTCTCTGCTGTGCAGGAAGAGCCGAGGGCAAATGGAAAGAGGTAAAAACATGAAGGGATGAAGGAACTTTCAAAGATGGAAGGAATATCCGGATCAAATGTGGGATAATTGGCTGGATTCAGGGATCGTACAGGCAGATATGAGCCACATGTGCTCATTTAAGGTGCGTGTGACATTATAATTTACTGTGTGCTCAAAATATGTAATCATTCTAACAAGAACTTTGTTCGTACAGTACTTTTAAAACACACAGTTACAATGTGCTTCACAAACTGGGGCGCCACTGTAACTCACCTGGTTGAGCTAGCGACCCGGACACTAAAGGCTAGGGACCTTATGGCAATTCGAGACAGAAGATTTCCCATGTGTCATTCGCCCTCACTCTCTCACCCCCTTCCTGTCTACCCTCTGCACTGTCCACCAAATAGGCTAAAATATAATCAAAGAAAATTAAAAATAAACCTTTTAAAGCATAAATGATTTTTTTTGTGTTCTAAATTGCAATAAAATTTAACCTTTTATACTTGTATACATACGTCAGCATGCACAATTCATTTTGTTAATTTTATTATTGTGACATGGAAACCTAAATAACAAGAAGCCAGAGCCACAGTAGCACCATAAACAATCCAACCTGATGTTTTTCCCAAGATTTGCAAACAAAGGTTAATAACTTATAAACACCCCAAAATTACAAATCAGCCACATAATTCAATCATCACAATCTGTACATAAAAACGCTATTTTTTTCAAAACATCCCACTAGATGAAGGTATTCTTAACTTGTCATAACTAAGGACTATACAGAAAAAAGTCACTCATTGTTTGTTGTTGTCCTAAACAGGGCACCCAGGTGCCAGGTAGCTATGAAATAGGGGTGGGTTTTGATAATCGATTTATCGATTAAAATCGATTCTGGCTTGGATAACGTGATTTCGATTCATTAAAATCCTGAATTGATTTTTTAATATTAATTTATTTTGCCCGAAATGCCAGAATCTCAGGTTAAACCTCACAAAATTTCAAGAACCACCAAACAGCTAAAACAGTAAATGAGAGCAGGTACACGGATTCTGCACAAGATCGTAAACACAAAGCGTGGACCCGCCGACGGATCAGAATCAGTGAGATGTCGCCTTTCTCACCTGACGGCACGGACACGGTCGGGGCTGAAAGCCGACAGCTCGCTGATTCTGATGTTTCGGCAGGTCCGCGCTTTGTGTTTACGCCTTTTTTGCGCTGGTTCTAAAGCTGTTAGTTTTATCTCTCTCCAAACATTATTGACCGAACCAGCTGCAAAAGAAGATCCAAACTACGCTTCACATAAACATCGTCATGAATTCCCTCTGATGTTTGCTCTTTTGCTTCCACCACACTTCACGCACAGCTCTCTCTCTCTCTCTCTCTGTATACTTCAAGAACAGTTTCCCGTCTAAAAATCTGTTTTCTGCATTATTCGCTTGCTTGTTACGCACAAATCTACCGTTATTTACAGCGCTGTCAGCAGCTGCCTTTTTTCACTTTTACTTACTTCTGAAAAGAAAGCCTAATTTGTGCTGTTCAATAGGCTACTGAACAAATTTAAACTTTTTAAAATTATGCAAAATTGCAAAATGATTAGCTGTGTCTCCAATAAAACCTCTGTAACTTTTCTCTGCTTCGCTTCAGCAGCATCAGGTAATGTTCATCAAATCAAATCGAATCGTGGATCGAATCGATTCGGGACCTTGCGAATCGGAATCGAATCGATTCTAGAAATCCGTGACGATACTCAGCCCTACTATGAAACCAGCCCAAATCATCACCACTCCACCACCGTGCTCAACAGCTAGTATGACGTGTTTGTGGTGATATCCTGCATTTGTTTTTGTTAGTTTTTTTCAAACACGGTGCTGTGCATTATTGCCAAACATCTGCACTTTGGTCTCGCCTGGACATTTTTCCAGAGGGCTCGTGGTTCGTTCAGGTGCAACATTTTAAACTAAAGCTGTGCTGTCACATTCTTTTTCAAGGGGAAGAGGCTTTCTCTCCTTTCTCCAACAACGTGCTAAATGTTCTGCTTTTATAGAAATTCTCAATTAATCAAGTATATATGATTAGCAGCACCTAGCTGCTTCTTATTAGAAGTAGTATAGGTGTACTGAGTTCTTCACAGTACTGCACAAACACTGTATATTCACCTTTTAATGTTTATTATTATTGCACATACAGTGTAGTTTAGCTTCTATAGTGAACTTCTAAGAACTATGTGATTTAGTTAGTTTACAAAGGGGCAAATTTATCAACATCCTGTCTGCTGTTTTTCATTCTTTAAGTCCACACATCCCTGCAGCATAATTAAACACATACATCATATAGTTAAGAAGAAATGTAACAGTCAAGGTCTTTGCATACTTATAACTTGCTGACAAAAGACTTCGATGCTCTCCATTCCAAATCTGTGAACCTACATACATACTCACATAAAGGAGACGTGCCCAGAATAATTTAATACAAGCAGAGAATGATTAAGAAGAATGTTTAAGAAAATGCTGCCTACAAAAATATGTTTTTGACAAACCTTTAAAACAAACCACAGCTTCAGCCAACTGATGCTGCTGTTTCAATATTTATCATTTATAAGAGTCAATACTGCTGCTTGTGAGTCTGAAATAAGAACAATGAGGTGGACCTGAATTTAATGTGTATAATGTATATTGTGTAAAAGCCCACTGTGAGGGAAACCAGCCACCAGGCTTATACTGACTCACAGTTACTGCATCACAGGATTTCCAAGCAGCTGCCAGTCGCACAAGACATTTTGGCTGCTGGTACTTTGACAGATTTCTGATTTGCACCAGGCAACGAGACCCATTGCAAAGCTAACACGCGCATCAACTTATGTGGTGCTAAATCCCTGTGGTAGGCCAAAACGTGGAGGTCTTACTTCTCCTTTTGTCTTTTTTGCCATTCTTACGTGTACTCTTGTGTATTTATGCCGGACATTTCCAAACCAGCAAATGTAAGCGATAACACTGATAATGAGAACTGATGGGGTGTGAAGTGTAAAAACAAATACAGAAATAGAAATATATGGAGTAACCACTTGTCTGCAAGTTTGCTTGCAGAATACTTTCTATACAAGTAACAACAAGAGTACAAATTCAAACTCAGATCTAAAAACATTTACTGGACTTTCCACTTTAGAATTTTTTAAAAAAAAAGATATTAGTATGACATTAACAATATAAACTTTAGCCTTATTATGTTTCGGGTGCCTGCAGACATTTTAATAATGAGTGGCTGATGATTTATTTATTATTCAATATTAAACAAGCAGGTTCACCGCACAGAAAGAAAAAAAAAAGAGAAAGTCGTAGTTTTGGAGTCACATTAATAAAATTATCCCCTAAAGAACAGCCGGCTCACATTACAGGATGATGTGGGTAATTAAATATTAGCTGTCCTTCCGCTATTTACCTTCTGAAAGTCATAGCACAGGCAGAGGTTCAGAGTTTAGATGTAAATCCTTGAACGCAAACAACTGCAGACAAACCCTGCTGGAAGCATCTGCCACAAACTCTGCTGTAACATTCAGCAGACTCACACCTTGCAGGAACTTTGTGAGAGGACGTGTCTGTTAAAAGATGCAATAAAGGGCTAAAGAAGTACGTGCAGTCTCTTTATCATAAAACTGCTACGACTGTAGCAACTCAACAAAGCAGTATAGTTTTATGTAACATGGACAAATGCTGTAATAACATTGTCCATGCAGCTGGTCTTTGTCATTGATTGTAGAATTAATTTCAATATTTCTGGGATATCTGGTGCCAAACTATTATGTTTGTTTAACATTTAGCTAAACTGCCACAGCAGGGAGATGCTGGTGTCATGTTCACTCAGGTCACCATCCTAGTTTTAGGTTGGACAGGTTGGAGGGGGAGGCTGTTTTTCCACTGTGGGGTTTTTACCTTACAATATAAATAAATAGGGGGCATCCTTGTCAGATGCCCGAACCACCTCAGCTGGCTCCTTTCGATGTGGAG